>NW_020270420.1:5361328-5665234 GCF_002803265.2 Melanaphis sacchari
CACACACACACACACACACACACACATACACACACTCGGTGTCTTTCTCTATATCATTGTTACCACAGCGTGACGTCACGTTGCAAAGTTTCCACGATTACAATTTTTTTTTATTTTCATAGATACTCACCGTCTACCAATGCACTTTCCTTCATGTAGAGTTTCCACTTCAAAACACAACCGATCGTTATAATTACATCGTACGTTGCAGTATTGCTGCACGGGGCGTAGGAACTGCATACCTATACGGCTATACAATATAATAATTGACCGGTGTATATGATGTGTATACGTGTCGTGGTTGAATTGGTTGATGGTGACTTTCTATATCCACCGAATCGCAATTATATTTCGTCCACCATGGTAGCCGACATAATTATATATGTTGTTATGCATTCGTCCCCTTATGAACTGCACGATGTACCTAATACCTATTGTAATATTATTTTATGCATCGTCTAAATTCGACGTACGGTTGTAGCAGCCATCGCGAAACCTGTGCAACATGTTTCCGACATGAGTTGTGTTCGTTTGTACCCCACGTATTAAGTACTTCCGTCACAGAACTTAACGTATTTTACAAACCAATAATGTCTATTTATTATGTCGATTATGACTATAAGACACAAGCTCTAACTTTGTTCCTCGAAAATTATAACATACCTAAATATTACCTGTACATTAAACATATATGTATATTGTATTTATATTATCACAGATGTTCAGGCAAAATTCTGACCTCAAATAGGATTTAGTTCTGGCGTGGGCTCAGATCGAACCCAACAACTTCATTCTTATTTATCCACCCATATAAGACAACATTGTAATATGTTCTCTGAGTTATCTTCGTCATAGCAATGTAAATACATTTATGTCTATTTTTGGTATAAAAATAATACGCAATAAGAAAAGTAATGTATCTCCATATATTTTCCTTGATGATGAATTAATCAGATATTTAGAAGTCTAATTTAGAGAGGTTCTGAACCAGAATATTTTTACAATTTTATTAATATACGAAAATATAAATTGTATCAATTATTTGGTTATATCTATTTATTTATTTATTTATTTATTTGAAATTTATACAATACATAGCTTATTACAATTTTCTTCTAACATTTTAGATAATATTAACCATAGAATAATGATAATTAACAATCCATTCTTATAGAACTATTGGCAAGCTTCTTCCATTACAGGACTTAAGCAACACGTAGATAAAAAATTGAATTATTATAATTTGTCAAATTGAAGCATTTGAATATTATTTTGAACTTGACAATATTTGCCTATAATTTAATATTAAATAAACTTTATTAAACATAATATAGAGTTACTTCACTAATATTGTTTGGTTAAATTATATTAAAATTGAATGATATCTAAAACCATGTATATAAATGCAAATAAAATTGTATTAAGCTTAGCACAACTATCAATTCAATAGCATTACCATTAAAATCTCTATAAAACAGCCATATTGTATAAAAAATTTCAGTGTCTAGATACTATAATATGTGTATCTAATAAAAAATTAATTTTTCCCAATGTATTATATATTATAAATAGAATAAAATGAGTTATATCGATATACCAACCATCTAAGAACTTATACCTAAGCTCTGCAATCATTGAGACAGGTTAAATTTATATACAAATAAATTCACATACCAAGACGTCTAACGGAATGTTATTTGAAAAGTGGCCAAAATGCAAATTATATGCAACATACTATATTGATGCCGAGGACGTATAATATTTCTAAAAAACTACTTTTATGCAAAATTTGGTTCATAGCTATTTTTGTAATAAAACACATATTTTTTAGTTATTATTATTTTATATCATGTATTAATTAAAACGATTCTAATTGGAAAGATCAAATAATTATATTATATATTTTTAACTGTAAAATAGTATGTTTCTTAATTTATGATATTTATTATCGATTTATTTCAGCAAAAGAATATAACCATGAGAGTTTTATTAAAATGCCACTTGATTAGATTTCTTCACTATACTTTATTGAATATAGTAATATGCAATTTTAACTTACAATTCAAAATTCAAAATCTAATTATCACCTTTTTAATGAACCATAATAGGCTAGAAAAATGTCAAACTATAAAGGTAAGCAAACTAACACATGATGCTTTTGTAAACTTTTAATTAAACAAAAATATTCATAGAAAAAAAAACTACACATCTCTTGTTTTGATTAAAATTTATGCAAATAAAACTATTAATGTATTTCAATTAAGCAATGCATCATTTTATAAACAAAACCTTGACTATTTTTTTTTAGTAAACCAAACCACGCTCTAAATCGTTTACGAATTATTTATTTATTAATTAATCGCGTTCAATCTTAAAATAAAAATACGCATCCTATCCTCCTTATCGTATATGCCATGTACGCTGCATATCATTTATATAATATTTACTTTTTTGAAAAACAAATGTATTCTTTTTGTATTATATAAACCTACATAATAATATTATAACCATTTACTATTGTATTATAATATATTTTATACTAATTCGTTACAGTAGAATCTCTTATGCTGTGTTTTAAATCAGATTTTGTAGCTGACTTATACTGATTTAAAACTTATGAAAATATGGTTACATAGAATGTGTTAAGCCTTCGATGTAACATATTATTTTTAAATGGTCAAAAATTTATAATCCATGACGGGTATAATATAAATTATAATATATGATCGGTTTTAAATTGCGTTTAATTATTTATTTCTACGAGGAGATAATGAATACCACTACAAAACGTGTGGGGGCCAAATAATGTTTAACAATTAGATATAGGTCGAGATTCAACTTACCGTAAATAGAATAATCAATTTTATAATTGCAGATATATTTATTGACAATTGATTTACTTAGTGTAATATAAAAGTTAAGTAATATAAAACAGCGAAAAAAGGTAAATAATTTAAAATTTTATGTTTTCTGAATAATTTATATATCTACTTAATAATATATTATTAACAAACAATTTTAAGCACTTACTTGAACAAATTACTAACGCGTTTACAAAACACACCTGTTTTGATGGTTATAAAAAAAATGTATTTATTTTATTTATTAAAAAACTTAAACTTTAAATTTTTTAGTTCGTCATTTTAATCAATTACTAAAGCTCAAATTTGGTAGTTATATTTAGTTTTTATTTACGAATTTTAATATTATATGATTTTTGGTTAATTTTTATCAAATTTTCCATTTTATACCTATATACATTTTTATAAATATAATATAAAGTATGCAAGTTTCTTTGAAATTAAAAAAAAAAATTAAATTAATATTTAAAATGTATTAAATTTAAATTTTGTTTACATTGTGAAAAATTTAAGTTACTTTCATATTTATGATTATTACTATTATTATAGAAAATAAACATTTAATTTATTTTATTCACAATATTTTATCTACATCATTTTTCCTCATAAAATTATTGAATATCAATTGTTTTAAATGCTGAAGTACCCATAGACATTTATTTTATCAAGTTTCAATTATGAATTTTTATAGATTTTAAGTTTATTTGGTTGATATTTTAGTTATACTATATTAAACTTGTTTTATGTACATTATTTTCATAAATCCAACTACTAAAACATAATTAAAAAAATAATATCATAATGTTCATTATTATAAATGAGCTTACATAATAATGATACACACCATTTTATTAAAATGATTAATGGTGTAATATGAGTGTAAATTTGTTTTATAATATCATAGAATAGTAACGGTGAAAAAAGTAATAAAATAAATTTCATATTATAAATATAAATACTTCGTATTAAAAAGGTAGGTACATTTCATAAAAAGTTAAAAAGTCATGTTCAGTAGTTCTCAATAATGTCTACAATAGTATACACGTGCTTATTATAATATTATATTAATTTATTATAATAATATATTACTATCATAAACGTGTTCTATGAAAAAAAAAATATATATATATACGATTTCACTATTGACTAGGAGCCACACCATTACTTGATTCCACTTTCACATTATTATATTACATTAAATTCAATGTACTTAAACGGATAACAATATATAATATATATAATATATACGCCTGTAGAGCGCCGATAATGTGTAATTTTGGAATACTTATTGGCTTGTAAAATTCTCCACGTTAGCAGATGTATTATATAAAAATACATCGGATCTGAACTATATAACACAAGAAATCACGACTGTTTGGCGATAATCAACTATAATATCTATTAATAATATTTACCTATAAATAATTATAATAACATATTATTATTTCGATCGTTCCCTGCTCACATCGAACCGGATATGTTGGAAACACGCAGGAAACAGGTGCCCTGGTTAAGTGCATCATATGTCTCTCTTTTTTTTCATTTTCAAAAGACACCAATATTAAATTTAATCATTATGTAGTTGAATATTAATTTCAAAAAATATTGTATAAAAACAATATACTTACATTATAATTTATAACCATACATTTAAACAAAAAGCAGCTGCGCAGAGCGCAAGTCAAATACAGATGTATGTACAAGTAATCGCACACTGTGCGGTGGCGCCACCACCTCCACTCGCCGCTTGCCACTTGTTATTGGTGTTTCTACGTAATGGTGTTTTGAACAACGGTATACTGTCAAAGCCAACACTAAACATTACATGCATGCGACACTTTTGTTAATTTGTTTATGTACGTTTATGAAATTCAAAAACAGTAATCGATATATTATGATATTGGCTTCCTACGGTTATTGACTTCAAAATCGATAGTTGCAGTGGATATAAATGATAATATTATACAAAATAAGATAACACAATTTTTAGTCAACGTCGAAATCAAAAATATTATATTAATTAAAAACTAAAATTTATGCCATATTAAATTCACTTTTTTAACACACTAGACTAAATTGTTATAGTTTTTAAAATATTGTTAAAATACATACTTTATAATAAAATAGCTATTTAATTTAAATTTAAGGTTCCCCTTTTAATTTAAACCATAATTCTTAAAATAAATTCACTTTTTAATTGAAAACCATATTAATACATTTTTATTCATCAAAAATTTAACAAAACAAGATTTTTTTAATGGACATGACCTTAAAGTAACTAGGAGATAAAAAGATTTGTTTATATATTAATATGTAATAAAAATTTTAAAAAAACCTATAGAATCTCTTTGCTGTACAGTAAGTGTTAAATGCACTTCATACTTGTGTAGGATAATATGTTGAATTTAGATTAATTGATAAAAAAGTATATACGGTGAAAAATAAATCTTAATGAAGAAGTTCCGCCATCTAAATTTCTAAAAATATTTTATTCTATATTTATATTTTTATAACGTATTGAATATTTATTTTTTAATAATGATACAATAGATTGAAGTATTTTTGCAAAAAATAAATGCACATATAGTAATTATTACGAGTATAATACTATTTAGTATAGTATTACTAACTTTTATTGACTAAATTGTTATGATATAAAAAGCTTAAAATAATTAATACAACATTTTTATGAATGCCATCATGTTTAGCTAATAATAATTAATGTTATTCAAAAAAAGTTTTAAAGCCCTAGTTATAACTTTTATTTAATCACAATTTACAACAAAATAACTTAAAATTACCTTTTTTTGTAAATACCAAATTCGAAAAAAATTTGAACATGAAAATGTTGTGCATATTTAATAAAAAATCTTTTAATTTTCTACAGAAAAAATTTTAAAATTTCATAATTCTCACGAATGTTATCAACATTTTATTTTCAGACACTTATTAAAAAAATTTGTGCTTTTGTGTTAAAGCTCTACTTTTTAAAAAACATTGCACACCATTTACAAGTTTTAGGTATTTAAGTTAAAATATTAACCTAAAAATATTCGTAGTTTTGAAGAATTCCTCTACATTTAATTACAAAATGCTTTTATAAATATTAATTTCATTGTGTAATTCAATATTTTTTAATTTCTATTAGAAGAATACATATATAGGAAAAAGTTATGTAAAATATTTAAAATGTGTTATTCATAAGCAAAAATCTTATTATACATAAATCAAGAAAAATCAAAAATAATTGTCTTTGTGTACCTCAAAAAATTTAATTAAAAATATTTGTTGACAATTTCAAGTTCAGTGACTTATGTACTAATATTTTTATGTTTTTAATATGTAAATATTAAAAATTAAGTTCCAAACATAATCAATACTACATCACAAAACACACTTTATAATAACTCACATTTAAACATAAAAGAGAATAATAATTTACATTTAGCTATATGAATTGATTCAAGTATATGATAAGAAACTGGGAGGAGTTATATAATATAATTAATATATTCGCTCTTATCATTATTTGATATTTTTTCGGATATATTCATCTATAAATATCGATACCTTAAATAACTTATTCTTTAATACTTAAGTTACAATTATTAAAAATAAAAATGAGTATTGAGCGAAATGATAAAATAAAAATAAATATTTTGGCTGTAAAATAATTAGTACAGATGTTATGTGATGCTCATAAAACTATACTCATATATGTTTTTTTTTTTTTTTAATCAAAAATATTACCTATGTTATAGTGTTATAGCTTAGTTAATTACATTTTTTTTATATATATAAATTAAATAATATAAGAACTGAATTATAAAATAAATTATTTTGTCAGTATTACATATTATTTATTACATTTATCTGCATTAACACATACTGTATAATTTGTTTTTAGTTTTTTTACATAGTTTATTAGAAAAATTAAATACAAATGCCATTTTAAAACTGTTAATTACATCAAGAAATAGTAAAATAATTTTTATGTTGTTTTTATATTTTCATATCATTATTATTTATTTATAAATAAACATAATATTATACTCCTAAATATATTTATTTTATTTTAATAAAAACTATCTTATTTTTTTTTTTTATTATTATCATAATATAGTATTTTGCGTAAATAATAATATGTATATGTAACAAAACATCATAAATCAAGATCGTTATATACCTACGTTTTGTATAAATTTATTACACTATAAAAATAAAAATACGTATAATATGTATTTTATGTATATTTCTCTAAAACCCCTCCCCTAAACTTTCAAAGTATTTCCGTTATTTTATGCAAATAATTAGTAAGTAATTGGCATATATTTGGATAGAGAGAGGGTTAGACTAACTTTTTTTTAACCCATTTAAATATAAATATGTTCATAGCAGATTTAATTCTTGTACTAATATTAAGCAGATATTTAGTATAAATTCGCAAGACCAAATCCGAAATTCGTACATTGCTCCTCTCCACCATAATCATATAAATACACATTTATTTTTTATTATTTTTTTTTTTTTTTTGTATTTCCTCAGTCCTTTCGAGAAAGTGAGATGCAAATATTAGATTTGATTGCACAAATTCGTGCTAAGCACTTGCTAAATATCGGCACTAGAATAAAATCTGATATAAACATATTATTTATGTTTAATGAGACTAAAAAAACTCTAGTCCAGCCCTCGCAGTATTTTTTTATTTTTCTGCAAAATTTAAAAATATGGAAATTACAAAAAATAGTTGCGCAAATTTGTTCTAATTATTCGTATAAAACAATTATAATATTTTTAAAACGTGAAGAGGTAAGAAAATGTACGTATTTATTTGCTTAATCATAAAAAACTTTTTTCGTAAATTTTACATTAAATGGAATAAATAAAATGTAATAAGTAAAATCGTATTTTATAGACATAATCAATCATCATTTACGAATAAATTATAATCAAACAATATCAACTGTTTAATTAATTTTATAAATATAAACCATGATTTTAAATCTATAATATTTCAATAAAATGTATAAAATATGATATTTTTCTAGTTGGAAATTTATTGATTTAAAATAAAACAAAATCATACGTTTTACCAAATTATTCAAGTTATAAGTAACCTCATATATAATAAATTATAATAAATATAAATACAAATATTAAGATCAGCAATAGGTTTTATGTCATTAAGATTAAATAAATTAAATAATAATACAGAATAACAAAAATGTAAGATAGAAATTTGTTTTCGACTGCCCACGTACAAATAATGCTAATATTTGTAGGCGTTTTGTGTAGGCAACGTATATAAACAATAGAAATATAATTTGTCGTTCTCCAAACTTAAAACGATTGATAATAAATTCATATTCATGTCGTAAAAGATTTTTTTTTTATTTTTTAAATGAATATTTAATTATTAACCAAAACTTAAGTAATAAACATATTCATCATTTTATTTAATGAATTAATAAACTAATAGGACACGGTATTTGTTCTATTAAACTATTAATCATAAAAAAGTTGCATTTAACCCTCATCAAAATATTACCACAAATAGTAGTTATTACGTATTATTTGTTTGATATGAAAGTTAATGTCTTTATTAATAATATTAATAAGTAATTAATTATTTTAAAGTTATAACCGAAAAAATGAAATTTAATTAAAGGAATATTACTAGATTTAATGATAAAACTATTTTACGAGCACTTTGAGGAAAAACGAAATAAATTATATGAACTTATTATTTTCAATACCATGTCATTTTTTGTTTCAAAATATATTTTTAATATAATCGTTAGTATAAAATCTAATAGTTAAAACATTTTTATACTTTAAAATCAAACAATTATCATTTTTTCGAAATAGGTTTAGACTTATAAATTATTAACACTTAAAGTATAAATTCACTTAATAACCATAAATTGGTTTAAAAACATTGTATTTGAATTACTCAATAGTAATAATTGAAAATATTAGTTAAATGCTCATTACTTTATGATTTTAATATTATATAGTACATTGCTTGACATTTACCTTGTTGTACCGATAACAGAGTATAAATGATAGTGTATAAATAAATAAGAAATAATAAGAAATAAACTATTAAAAAATCATTGCCATTATTTTTATGATACAATACAAAAAATCGTTAGAGTATATATTAAAAATTCAAATCAGTAGAAAATAAAAATGCACATTCACGTGACCACGAACTGACATTTCAAAATGATGTAGTATTTAATAATATTATAATGAATAAAAGGACGGCGCATTATTAACATCAATTTCTGTGGTCAAATTTTATTACAGCGTCACACAACATCAAAATCGCATTAATCATTTTATAGTGTATTTTCGTATTAAGTATTATTTTTATGATTCTTACAATTTTTTATATTCTTTCATAAACGGGATTCCAATAATAGCTTACAAAAATATTGTACTAATTAAAAAGCATATTCATCTATTATCATATTTTGTGAAAATATTATAATATGCTAAACTAATATCATTTATTTTTTTTCGTATTTTTTACTGCCAAAATGAAATAAAACAAGATGAAATATAAAAGAGAAATAGTACTTTAATACAATTAAAGTATTGATTTTATAGTATAAAATGCATTGGTATAGCCAGAAGCTCAAGGAGCTGTAGCTCCTCCTCCTCCCCCCCCCCAATAAAAAGATATTATTGGGCTAAGATTTTTTTATTTGATGACCTTTTTTTTAAAGTCAACCATCGATGTGTAAAAATTGTCCAGCCCCTCCCCCCCCCCCCCCCCCAAAAAAATCCTGGCTACGCCACTGATAAAATTATAAAATGATTTGATCAACGTACCATTTGTTAATACTAAAAAAATTTTAACGCGAAATGAATTTAAAGTTAAGAAAACAATTTTGGAGAATAAAGAGTATAATATCTTCGTGGTGTTCTTAGGGTAACGGCGTTACCGTAACGCTAAATGATACTCAAATATAATGTACAACAATACTTGACTGAACCATTGTCAACTTAATTTTAAATTGGTCTAAACGAGTTTGGTCGAATTTTGGGTACGGTCATTTTTGGGTGAAACGAGTCCAGCCCATAAAATGTATTTATTGTCAATGGCCAAATGCAATAACACAATCAACAAAAAATAAGACCTTATATTCTTATACTAGAAAAAATTTAAATTACAATGGCATTGACCAATTTACATTACAATTATATAGGTAAATTTAATAAAACTTATTTTATTTTATGATAGTAAAAATACATATATCATTTTTATGAGATACTTTTAGTAAATGATCTTTATTTTATTTGTTACGTGTACATTGTACTACATAATTATATCTCATTTTTTAGTGCTACTTATTGCTTATATTTTAAAAATTGTAATTTATTAGTATAAAAAATATGCATTTAATCTAATTATAATTGAGAATTATATTATAATTTATGTCTTATATATTCTAATAAAATTTTACACAAATTGGTTGACTATAACTAAAACTAACCTACAAATGGTTAAATACTTAAAAACTCTAAATTATATACGTATATATATACAACTTATGGTTAAAATCTCTGTAAAAATTATTTTAGTAAAAAAAAGTTCAATATACGAATGAATGTTTTTTTCATATGTAAATTTTACCATCCACGAAGAATTAAACATGGATATAATATGAAGAATTTATTTTTATTTTATTTTTATTGATACGATAAATGGTATGTTACAACATTTCTTAATTAGGTTCCCTTTATTTGAAGATTCGATGTTTGTAAACTTAATTAATTAATTTTCATTTAGTGATGTTCAAGTATTTTTAATTTTAGTTATAAAATATTTGATGATCACAGATTCTATTTCAATATTAGATCTATTTAGTAATATACTTTTGTCCTTTGTGATAACTATAGGTTTTACTAATCGGACCTTTTAACAGTTTTAACTTTCACATTAATATAATATTTATCTAATTTGTAATAATAAATGGGAACTAAATCGAAAACTACAGTAAAAAGATATTTATACAAGTGGTCGTGGGTAAGACAGGATACTTGCCCTCCCCCTAGAATTTTAAATTTGTAACCTAATTGTAATAGTTTAATATAATGATGACGAAACATAATAATGTACTACAAATAAAATGTATAAAAAAATCTTCATTTATCTATCAAATTAATTTTGCCCCCTCCTAGAAAAATTTCTGGAGACATTCATATAAGTGATTAATAATTACAAAAATACCCATGTTTTTTTGATAGATTAGATAACACCATATAATTAATACTATTAATTGAAGAAAACTTAAAAATAGGAAGTTATATGGAATCTTTTATACAATATAAAAACGAATAGACTGAACACAAAAATAATAACTTAAAGTGTTTTAATTGGTAATATAATGTTATACAAATGCTCAGTAAATAATTTAATATTTTCTTAATATTAAATTATTTTATTATTAGCATGGTTTTAAAATGAAAACCTCTATATTTAATAGTAATATATTATTTGTCTCAATTTTTATTAAAAATATGATGTTGTGTGTGCATTTAATCCTATAATAAGTATTGTATTTAGTATTTCTTAAAAATATTTTGAATTATTAAGTCTTGTAGATTTAACTTTATAGTACAGCTAACACTCTTAAAATTATGTATTATAATATTATAGAAATTGTAATTACTTAAAATCAATTAACACAATAGAATCACATTAAAAAATAATATTTGCACTCTTCCCTAACAAGAACTTGTAATGGGAAAGTAGCCAACATACATTATTACATCATAATGTATTCATTGAATTTCGATTTCACCACCTTAGAGTTTCCTTCTACATAAATACTATAAATTATATATGAGATTATAACATTATATTATTAGATTTAATGCTGTACTTACTGTTCTATTCATTATTCTTATTTTATTTTATGTAAAAACTTCTATTTTTAAAGTAGTTTCTTCTAACAATAAAAATTATAATATGACTTCATAATTTTCAATACATAAATAATTTTTAAAAAATTTAACTTAATTACTTAAAAATTGAGGACATGACTTGATTACATATAAATAAATATGTTATTTAAATCTCTTCAAAAACTATACATATATATCACCATAAAATTAATTAATGTATTTTACTCACTTACTATAATTTATTAATTACATATTATTAATTTTTTATTTACTAGATGCATACAATATAGAGTTAAATTCATAAAATTGGTTACGAGTACTAAATTACAAAGTATAACTTTAAAATTTTTCGTGAAATTATAAATGACATGATTTGAAATAGATAAGGTACTTAAGCAATTGTTCCCCTAAAAATGTATCGACAATATTTACAACACAGTAACCATCTTGTCTGGTATTTTAATGTTAAGTATATTGTATAATACGGCGTAACATATAGGCAATAGAGGTGCATTCCTGTATTGAAACACGACATATAAAAATACATTTTAAAGCATTCAATTTATTTATTAGTTATTAGTTATTACGATATTATTTGTACTCATTAACCATATATAATGAGCTATAGATTCCTCGTCTCAATATTCTACTTTGGAGTTAAATTAAATCTAATTTTGATAAGGAAAAGTATAATCTAAATAACCTAAACATTCAAATATTCAATAAGTACAACGTTAAATCCATTTGTTCAAAAAATTATAAACTAACAGTAATCTCAAAGAATGTCTAAACAATACTTCTGTATTATCATGTAGGTTTCAGTATTTTTTATAACTCAAAAAACAAATTCGTCCTATCGTGAATTTTGGTAAAGAGTTGAGTACAATTTTCAGTTAATTAGACAAAGGCAAACATTTATTAAGTTTTTATTTCTCTCGCATTAAACTTTTATGAGAGGAAAAATTTTCAGAAGCAAAACAATAAGCATCAAAATTACTGACTGATTTGTCAAAAACGATATACTCTTTACCAAGAAAGTTTAATGAAATTTGAGCCACATTATTAAAAATGTTTTAAAAAAATAATGATTTTATGTACAAGTACATCCTACTATAAGTAATTAATATTTTTTTTCAAATTTTGTGTACTTTTTATTTTTCCTGGCATAGGAAAATTTGTTTTTATGATATCGAATCACGGAAGGTATAAATAAATTTGCTAGACTTTTAATGATCAAAGTTGTTAAAATAATGAAACAAAAAATTGTACTACCTATTTGTTTTAACCACCAATAGTCTAAAAAAATTAATAGTATTTTTAATGGAATAGAAAAATTACAAAATTTAAATTACTCTTTAAACAATAAGCATTATATTATAATTCTCAAAAATAAACTTTAAATTAGGTTACCTTTCTTTATTTTATTGTCAATTTTATGTTGAAGCTTTAAAATTGGTAAATTACAATTCGTTTATAAATAGCTACAAAATGTAATATAAAAAAACAATACTTTATTATAAGTTTTAACATTAAACATATATATTAGTCATTTAGTATATGATAATATAACAATAAAATAATTTAAACTATGACTATACGTGATTAAAAATTGTGTTTATTCTACAAATATCAACTATGTAAAATAATACTATAATAGTTATGTAGCAAATAGAATTTTGTTTGTACGTCTATTTATTTTTGTATACACTATTAGATACTTATCTAATATGTTTAATTTATGTCACATTCGCTTTTATCCTCCTTATAATTTTTTTTTAATTAAATTAATATTTAAAATGTAGATTATTGGTTAAATTATAATTATGATTTTATAATATTATATAAAAAGTTTAATTTTAACCTCTATTAATCACACAGACAATAAATCATTAGCTTACCAAATTTTAAATTTATAAACATAACACCTATAAAATTATATGAAATTGTGTTATCGTACTTATTTTTGCAGTATTTATTTATTTTATGAACACAACAAGTGACGACAGCCAATATTATGATATAAAAGAACAGCCATCTATGAAACGCCCGTAATTTATTTTAATGCTACATTGCATATATAATATAACTACTGCATAATATATATATATATTAGGAAATAAGAATCTGTGCATATATTTTGATATAGGTACTTAATACGTATTGAGTATTGTAAATATAACATTCAGCAAAACATCGATACGGTAGACGGTAGTACATAAGACTTGAACTGTAATATTTTTTCTTTTCGACCAAAACAAAATATGATATTTGTTTTTAATGTATAATTTTTCAGCTGACCTATTACTATATTATCTATATATTATTAAATTATAAATTATACATAATTTATAGTTACAAATTTTAATAACGATTTAAAAATGAACGCAATATCTTGTAAACCGGATTAATAGTACGAGTATATCATATATGCATCGTTATAAAATATTTCATCTGAAATAATTTTTATATACCTACCTTTAATTTATTATTTTAACATTCGTATTGTAATTAAAAAACTCTCATTTTATATTAGTACTAAGAATTTTGTGATGGGATAATATACAATGTTTGAAAGAGCGACTCTTCGAGTTCATGCCCCGTGTTTATCCTTAAATATCAAGTTATTTATGAAAAGAGCTCCTATACAACACATCATTTATTAGTCGTTTTAGTTATAATAAAATAATGATTTTCGAAGATTAAATTATTTAACATTCATTACCTATACTAGTGTGTATTATAATTTAATAATTCAATGTTATTCTATCTAAATTCAACATAATCTATTTAACTTTTAGCATTACATGATTATAAGAAAAATATAAATATTTTTTAATCATTTGTAGAACACCTAAGTACATAATATACTGAAACATAATCTAATTCATTAAAATAAATTAAATCATTATAATCTAATAAATTCTAGTTATCTGGTACGGCTAGTAACAACCTTCTTGTTGGCTATTCCTGCAACTACAATTATGTACCTATGTGATAAATAATATTAAATCTTATTACTAATATTTTATATAAATTATCTGGTCACTAGCATGCATAACTATTATAAAACTCATTGGTAGGTATCTTGGTATCTTCCAAGATCACCCACTTATTTGCCTGCTTACAACTTACCCACTATATACTAGATTTACTGTTAAATTAAATTACTAAATTATTTGCTTGATTTTAAATAATATGAAAAGCTATACGATGACTTCATATAACTATATAAGTTACATAATATTATGTCATGTCCAATTTAATACTGTATTTTGTACATGATATGTATTATTATGTATAGAAATTATATCGCAGCGTAGAATATATTATATTGACCTCTACAAAAATGTTTGAAAACCAATAGATCAATATTATCAATATACTATAGCATAGCTTGAACTGGTGCGGTACAATAGTAGCAATTGACGATGACTTAACGCCGCCACCTTCTGAAGTCTAAAATCAATAATCTTATCTCCTTATCTCTGCAGACGGACGCGCATCTTATCGGTATAGTTCCGATGATATTATACAACATTAATCATACAACACACAACCTATAAAACTAATAGCAATATTAACACGAACAAAAACACCATAATTGGTGGACAAACAACCGATGAAACCCGTCGAGAACGAAAAGGTTATCACGTCCACCAACCGAAAACGAGATGACGGTCTGAGAGCCGGTTTTCATATAATTACGTTTTACCAAAATAACACGCCGCGGTTCTGATCCCACACAATATAAAATAATTGTATAATTCTGTCATGTTCAAACACGATATTCTTATTATAATAAAATCGAACTACTGCTGCAGGTATACGATTTTGACGGTTTTCACTTCGGTATCGTAATCCGAGATCGATAATAAATGTCTGATGGGCGATGTTTTTTATACGACGGGATATCGACGTTTGTTTGGGGAACAAACAAAATAACATTCAATCGCGTGAGTGTAGTACACTGGTACATATCAACTTTCCTGAAAAACTATTCTCCGTCGACTATACGACACTCTGTGCTCACGCCTAAATTCATTAGGCACAGTAATATTCTGGCGGTCCGGTAAAATATATTCATAAGTCATTGATTACTATAATAGTAATATTATACTTCACGGCTCACGCGTACATTTTATACGAGCTACACCGCTCGGGCATAATATTATAAATTTATAACTTGAGATATCTTGAAAAACTTCTCACCGGCGCCGGTTCACGGTAACGCAGCATAATATTGACATAACCGGTTTTCTGGTATGTCGTACATCGTCACCAACGTTTTGCAACGACTCGCAACGCGACTATAATACGACCACGGTCTTGTTTTTCCATTCGGTTTTTATCCTTCACCGACTTATGATAATGACGACGACAAGCATCACATCGCTTCATATCACATAATAATCATAATATATTGTATATAATATAATACTCAACGTATAGCCCACAACGGTCTGTACCGACTAAACCGAATTGACGGTTTGAATGGTTTGTTCGACTCGGACTTACACGACGTGCACCGGAAAGGCCCGTCCATCGCGACCGTCATCCCTACAGGACGTTTTTACGACGGCCCGCCGCGGCAGACAGCGTCGTCGGACCGAGTGGCACCGGCTGGCTGCGATGGCGGCTGCCTTACACCATGCGCCACCACCCGAGTGTAGCGCTGCCACCCGAACGTTACGCGACCGACGGGCCGAGAGCCCACGCCACCGCGCGGAAGTGAAGAGTGAAGGTCTGAGCGACCGAATTTCAATGTTAGCCAGCCGCACAGTGACCGCCGCCGACGTCGAACGGTCGACAGTCCGTTTTTCGTGCCGACGAGTGTTCGTGCTCCGCCGGACGCATTCGGAGCCCGAAGACGGTGTTTTGGAGTGAACGAAACGATCGACGACAGTCCGCCGACGATAATAATTACTCAAATATCGTTGCCGGTCTCACGCGTGGTATTATTATCATTCATTTAGTGTGTTGATGTTGAGGCGTTGAGCTCGTACCGTGTTATACCTGGTCACGACAGATAAAAAATAACCGGCGAAATTACAATTCGTACGATTCGCGTGAGCTAGCATTGTAGTAATTATTATTATTATCGGAAATAATAATAATAATAATAACATTAACAACAATAATAAAAACAATAACAATATTGTATGATATACTTACGTGAAAAAAATAAACCTACTACAACGACACAGTAATCATGGTAAATATTTTTAACTACCTATCTATACCTATCTTTATTTGTTTTTACGCTTTATCGTAACCATGCGTAATATTTATAGGTATCTATCTATTGTAGGTTATTACTTATTATATTATTATAGATTAACCGGGTTAAATCAATGCTATAATATTTTCGCGTTGTTATACCATTACTATTTCCCACGTTATTATGTTTTATTATGTTTATACAGTAAATCGTAATATTATAAACAACACGATAATAATACGTAATATCAACTTATGCCTATTTGTGGGTATTCTTAATGATTTACTATTAGTGTATTGTGTAAATACACTCAGTATACACTATTCGTATTATTTAATTATATGTAAGTCTAGTGTGTACGTATAATATTATATTATTAGTAACAGTTTTACTGAGAATAATTATATAGATCCTTTGAAAAAGCATTAAAAATACCTCTCGAATAAATATTAATAGCGTTCAAAAACATTTTTCAAAAAAAAAAAAAACCCCGTATTTATAATAGGTATTAAAATTGTATTATTTTATCTTTTTTTTTTTTAATTAAGTCATTACTATTTTTTAATGTTATTTATTCGTCGTGTGTTATGTAACATTGCCATTGTAAAAATTTCGGAAATTTAAATAACACATTGACACAATCGTGTTCAATAATTTTAAAGTATTAAAATACTTTTACTCAAATAAGTATTTGTAAAAAATAGTAATGAGCACGTGTGCGTGTGTGTGTATCTATAGTAAGTAATGTGTATACACACTTACTATTATTATTATTATTATTATTATTATTATTATTATTATTATTATTATTGCTATAAGTATATTAGTAATAAACTAGTAATAGTAGTATCATCGTATATTAAAGTGATGTAACTGCTGAACAGACGTAATCGAATGGAGAGGAAAAATATTAATAACTACAGAAGTGATATTATCATAAATGTTAAAAGTTGCGCAATAATTTTCAAGAGAATATTAAAGTAATCGTGTACTATGTAAATGTGCGATCAGTACATGTTGTGTTGGTGTTTCGTGTATAACGATGTCGTATATTATATTAATGTACCTTGCCAGTATATTAGTTTAGACTGTTTAGAGTTACTTTTTCATTTCATTTGTCGATTTTCAAGCGAACACTCAAGTGACCATTTTTTAGAATACCTACATACAATATACGTATTATATATTATTATATCGCAGCAGTCATTACTGCGTTTTCATTCATTTCTCCGATTCTGTGATTTATGGCATTTAAGTCGCGCACGTACAAGCACAGAGTGCTTTTGGAAAATTCGGCCGACGACATAGACTTTTCGGTGAGTACCCATTTCCTCTTAATAACGGACCTTCGTGTTATCTTTATAAATGCATATAGCTATACAATTGGTATTGTATAATGTATAATCGAGTGTATAATATGCTGTGTATTTCCGTTTAATACTTGTGGCCAGGCAAAAATTTTGATTTTATTATTTTAGTATGAAGTATAATAATTACTAAAATGTATATTACGTGCCCCGTGTACAATACATTCCAATTTATAAGGGGTAACAAACCCACATTTCCATAAATATACGCAATTCGTTACATAGATAATTATAATATTTACATATATCCATTTGTAAATATGCATAATATATTATATAATATTAAAATACTGTCTGACGGTTTTCATTAATTAATTATAATTTCTATAGTAAAACTTGTCCCCTCGCCCTTTATTTTATTAGCTCACAACAGTTTTTTACGGTGTTCATTACGAAAGATTATAGGTTAATATATTATGTTATATGTATTTTTTGTCTATATATTGATTGAAGCCTTATATTTCGATAGCTATGAACCGTAATACTATAAATGGTTATAATCTTAAGCTAAAGTTCCAAAACTTTCAAATTAATATCATTTTACTATCATAAATATAATTTATAATTACCAACTTCCCATGTTTAAAAATATTATACTCTTGTAGTTTTGTAAATATACATATTTTAATCATTACATTTTTACATTTATAATTTATTATATAATATTTTATTAATCAAAATCAATTAATGTTTATTTGTTACATTAGTCAAATATATAAAATAATATTTAGATGATTCATCTAAAATCTAAATCTTTTCAATCACTTCCTCTACACACCCTGATAACAAATTGTGTTAATATTATTATTTATTACATACCTATTAGTATTGTATATTCTAGCTATAAATTATAATTCATGTAAAATATTTATAATTTTAAATATAAAATATGTAAACAATTATTTAAGACCTAGTTATCAGAATAATAATTGCATAATGATAAATAATATTTATTGAAATTAAATAAGACATTTATAAATACGAAATGATATATTTTTATTATTATGGAAACGTATGATTAACTATACCATATAAATCAATTACCAATACTTTTTTTCTCGTATATTATTTGTATAATTGGTATACTTAATAGAAAAACAAATTGAAAATATACGCACTGGTACATTTATTAAATTATAAAAGGCACAGGAAGAAAAAAATCGATAGATATTTTACGAGATGTAATATAATAGACATAAAGCAGGAAAACTCATTTCTTAAGTGGTGAAGCTATATAAAATTAAAAACAAAATTTAATATTGTAATATAAATATATAAGAATTCAAATTCTGGTTTTGCAAATATTATATTACAGTATTATATAATAACCACCACTGTATGTTACACGTGTAAAGAATTATACCAACTATTTTACATAAAACATTCACTCAATATATATTCATAGAATATAAATATTTTATACTTTTGACATTTACTGTTAAAATTTCCAAATACTTATTTATATTTTTATATATATATTTATGAATAATATACATATTTTATGTATATTGAAGAACCATAATTTTATTAAAATAGGTAATTGAACAACTGCCAACTGCAAACATAATCGTATTACAATTTATTATTACTGGTACTATATTACTATAACTTGGATGTGCATAAATAAATAAGTTTCAATTGTTTTCTTATTTTACAAAACAAAATACTTAGTATGAATCTTAATAACAAATTAATGATTAAGTATCTAATGGAATCTATTTGTGAAATAATGAATTTCGTACATATTTTGTCTTAAGACACTTGGAGTTTTTACAGCCTTGGACATTTTTTATTCTTATGAAATTATTTCTCAATAACTATATATATTTCCGTGTTATTTTCCAACATGAATAAAATATAAATTCAGTTAATTTAATTTTTTAAATTATTAAATACATATATTAATATATACATACATAACAAATTCACACGTTGTATTTGTAAATGTTTAATGGCTTATGTGTATTATTATAAATTATAATTGTTAAGATTCATATATAATTGAAAAAAAGCACCATGATTCATTATTATTGGACTTTTTTACTGTTATACAGTTTCTTTGTATTATATTTTATAACATTTTTAGGTTATCATTTTTGCGGTCCCAGAATTAGATATGTAGGTATCTATACCGAAAGTAAACTACTTACCTATAAGTATGTTATTAATAATCGTTAGATAACAATGACATTATGATAAATGAAATTTATTTATATATATACATCAAGTGATCAAACACTATATCTTTCACTATCATAAATCATTGGGTATCAACGGTATCGCAATAATTTTAATTCTAATTCATAATCTATAAAATGCTGAAATGTTAAATAGCAATAATAATTTATTAATTTATCATAATATTCATATTCAAATTCAAAGCGATAAATGATGATCCCATATCAAGTTTAAATAATCATGATAAATAATTTTTAACGATTTACAATTTTATCATCTTTAAAATATTTGTAGAACAACCGCCCATCGTCATAAAGACCTATCTATATTTTAATAATATTAAAGGTTAATTGTTTTCATTTCAATATCGTAAAATATAAATTACAAGTGGGACCTTGATAAATAAAAATTTAAAGGAAATACAATTTTTTTGATTTATTAAGGTTTTCAACATACCGAGGTTTTCAAGTTATCAAAATTTCAGAAAAAAAAAATTGACTTAAACAATTTTAGTTTACAATGTAAATGTGGATACTCACATAAATAATATCTTTAAAAATGTAAAGAAGAAAATATATTAGATTTATAATATTTTGTATAAAAATAAAGATATTCAAAATTATTACTTACAAAATGATTTACTCCTATTTTCATATGCTCAACCCCATTTTTCCTTTAATAATCATTTTATTCAAATTTTTGTTTTTACATTTTTAAAATTACT
The DNA here is from genome assembly GCF_002803265.2 of Melanaphis sacchari. Taxonomy (NCBI): domain Eukaryota; kingdom Metazoa; phylum Arthropoda; class Insecta; order Hemiptera; family Aphididae; genus Melanaphis; species Melanaphis sacchari. Next base: position 5,382,596 of record NW_020270420.1, read on the forward strand.
AACCATATAAGTTTTTAATTTTTTTTTTTTTTTTTTATTACCTACTTAAGTATTATACTGTAGTGATGCCAACTTATGTTTTTCAAATGAAAGTCCCCTCCCCTTTTTAATGTAAATTATTTAGTTGATAACTTTGATGATCCTAATTCAAATTCGGTCAAGTAATTTCTCAGTTATTAAAATATTTATATGTAGCATAATATTCCTTAAAAATGGTTTTAAAAAAGTAAAAATTAAATGTTATATTGAATATAGTATATTTATTATACTTGTATCATTTTTACAAATTAGTGATTATTATTATTAATAAATTAATATTAACCATCACAATTTTTAAATCACCAATAGTGTCCATATCTTCCAAACCCATTATCGCGGGCCTATTACTCGTAACCTAACCTAGCAAAATTAAATTACTAATAAACTTACTACTTGTATGAATTTTAAATCTGGTACGTCAAAATTTTCACAATAATTATACGCTAAATTTACAGTAGAAAAGGATGGTTGTCAATTTAAAAACAGAAGTTTGTATATCTAAAAGACATTTTTTTAAGTAGTATAAAAAATCATAAAAATTTAAAAATATGTTCTTTAAGTACCTACTTTTAAAAATTTCAAAAATCAAATTTTAAATAATTGCAATATTGAAAAAGAAAGGGGATTAAGTATACTTAGTGAATCATTTTGTAAAGTAGATAATATGTTAAGCATAAACCATTTTTAATCAATTAAATTTTGTTATGTTTTGACGAGCAGTCAAGAAATTCATCAACTCCTACAGAATACTTGTTCAAGATTTTAGTCATCGGTGAGCTTGGTACCGGTAAAACTTCCATAATCAAACGTTACGTGCACAAGTTCTTCTCGCAACACTATCGTGCTACAATCGGTGTAGATTTCGCGTTGAAATCGCTTGAATGGGATTCCAATACCGTCGTCCGGCTACAACTATGGGATATAGCCGGTGAGCATATCTTTACATTATAAAAATGATTGTACTTTAATATTGTGTTGGGCAAACCACGATGTTTTCTATAAGATTAAAAAGTTGAAACGCGAAAACACGTGCAGTTGCCTCGTATTATATATTATTATACGCTTATTTGTTATATATTTAAAAAATTTACCTTATCATTCAAATTGAACTATTTAACTTATTCTTATGTTCTTCGTGCAACCACCAATTATTTATCTAATGAGCCAATCTAAAACGATTAATGTCAAACGCCAATATATGAAGACCTAAATTTTAAATTTATATTTTTAACCTAAATATTTATTTTTTTGTTTTTTCACCTTTCTCTTTATTTTAAATTTAAGTTATGATCGTTTAAATAAGTTCAGTTTTCACATAATATTTGTTATTTTTAGTTACAACATATTTATATTGTTAATTTAACTACATTAAATACCTAAGCATGGTCATATTTACACGAAATATGTAATTACAAATTATACATATCTATGTTAAAGAAGCTCCCAGTCTTTAAAAAATAAATAAATAAATATTAGGAAGACAACTGTCCTATACTCGACTGACTGTTGCCTGAATAGTGGAATAGTGAATTGGTAACAAACAAAATTTTAAATATTATATTTGTTGATGTTTTTATCTGTAACTAGCTATACATTCCTAGGAAATGTAATTTTGACAAGTTTAGCTAAGTTAATAGTAAACACCTATTATATTCCTAATATTCTTGCATTTTTTTAAAAATAATTGTCATAATGATGTTTAACTATAGCATTATAATTACTAAATTGAGTCAATAAGACAATAAAATATATTTAAATTTGTTGTGATATTTTGAAAATTAAATAATTTATAAATTTGACAACATTGAAGCCTATTAAGTACATAATTGTATCATGTTATTCCTTTGTTATTTAACAAATAGGTACCTACTTAAACGAAATTGTGTTCCTAAAAAAGAAAATAAAACGAAATTGAGTTACAAATTTTAAATTTATTTTTTAATCATTTATACCCAATCAATACCAATAATTAACCATGTGTTTAATGTACTTACTATAGGTCAGGAAAGATTCGGGAACATGACCCGAGTATATTATAAAGACGCACTTGGAGCATTCGTAGTTTTTGACGTCACGCGACCAGCCACATTTGACGCAGTCGCCAAGTGGAAACAAGACTTGGATGCAAAAGTTTCGTTGGAAGACGGAAGTCCAATACCATGCGTTTTACTTGCGAATAAAGTAAATACCTATATACAATTGGACAATAATAAAATAATTGATTCGTGTAAAAAACCGCTAGCTAATTTTTTGAAACAAGAAACGTAAAATAATGTAAAATATAAATAAGTATAATATTCAGAGTTTCAAATAAGTACCTACTTACTTTTAAAGTTTAAATATTTTACATTCTGAACTAAGCAATAAATTCATTGATTTTACAGCGTTGTGTGTTTTTTAGTTTATTTGTTGTGTCTAAAAACTCTTTTTATAGTAAAAAAAATGCTTTAATTTTCTTCAACTTCAATATCGTTATTGGCAGGAAAGAGAATATACTTGCTGCTTTACAATGTCAAAAGTAAAAAGTTTCCTGTTCTTTTCTAAATAATCGAGAAAATGAGCATTAGAATTAAAAACAAGATTTTGGCAAAGTAAATTTTTTATTTTATTATAATTTTATTCAAAAATAATCGTAGATACTTGACATTTTTTCCAAATATTTATATTAAAAAAATTTTGTACGTCATAGTAAAATTTATCAAAGATTTTGACTTTTTTAGCTACATAAATAGGTAGACATTCATTTTTAAATTTTCAATTTTTTAAGTTTTTTTCTATAAATATTGATACAAAAATCATTGATATTTTAAAATCTTGAAAATTTAATACAATGTTTCTCCTTAATTTTTAATACCGAAATAAATAAAAAAATTTAGCGTAACTGTAAAAATATTTTTTCATGGGCGTCTGAAATTAAAATTTTGACGACATCGGATATGCATGCGTAAAATAGCGATTTTTGATCAAACAGTTTTAGTTTATTTTATAACCAATAAATATCAATCATAGAAACATAAAACATTCTATAATTAGTATTCAAATTATTATTTTCTATACTCAATGAAATTACCAAAATATTTAGACTCAATTTAAATTATTTTTAGGCGTTTAATGGGTTTAAATTTGTTTAGTTTTTTTTATGGTATTAATAAAAATACTTAAGTTCGGTTAAAATACTTGATACGAAATTCCTCATAAATCGTTCATACTGAAACCAAAAAATCAAAAAAAAATATATAAATACAGTTTTTTTCATAGACATTTTAAGATTAAATTTTGTTGAAATGAAGAATAACAAAAATAATTTTAGTTTTTTCGTTGTAATTCAAAAATATTATGATTCGTAGGTACTTGAAATTCTTACGTTTATTATTATAATTTATATGCACTATAATATTTTCAGAATATTTAGATTAATTTTATGTTATTGTCTCTTTATACCACGTGCCTATTAACACCATTAACGATAAGTCGATATTGACTCAAAAATTAACAAGAATATATGTAGGTACATATATTATTTTTATCTTCAAAAAGATAATGGGTCCCATTGAATATATTTGTGTGAGAGTCCATAAGTTAACATTTTAAAATATAAATTCAAAAAATAGATAGTACAATGAATAATTAAAATACATTTGTCTTGTATAACTAAAGCATTAATATAACTAAATAAGTACATATTTATTAATCATACATAATGGAGTAACATAAATAGAATTTCACAGTTAAAAAATACAATATAAAACCTAACCTAACCTAAGCTATACAACTATTAATAATTACTGAAATCATAATTTGTCATAGTAATTCAGTAATGCTGTAAATTTATTGTATAACTTATTTTGTTTTAGTAATAACCAAAGTGTAATTTTTTTGAAAGAGAATTTTAAAATAATTGATATTTTTAACGTCTAATTAAAGTTTACTTAGGATATAAATATATATTCTGTTATAATTTCGATGTTTTCAACAAAAATCTCAATAGGTACCATATTACTGATAGTAAACTATATTACTGTACAGCAGAACGGTTACCTACTTCCCTCTTTTTTAAACTTGATTTACATTCCAATTATGACGTATAATGTGTAATTCAACAGTTTTTGTGTTAATGTTTTTAATTCTTTTAATTTTTTTTATCATTTTAGATAAGCATTTTGTGTCATGACCTGTAGGCTTATATGTTAGTTATATACTTGGTAGTTTATCTATACACTTATGATAAGTTGCATTAAAATATTGATTAATTTAATGTTACACTAAAATATAGTGGAACAGTCGTGGGCTATTAAATTATGTTTAACAGACCATTAGCTAACAACTTCTTAATTTTATTAATTTTAAACATCTATTTAATAATTGTCTGTTAGACCCGTCATTTAAGTTTTTTTTGTAAAAAAAAATATCATATGCTGGTATGCTTATATAATGTATTTTACCCTAAAGAGCTATGGAAGTTAGAAAAATATAGCAACCTTAATATTATTGACATACTCATTATATTTTTGTGACTTACATTATTTATTTTGATTTTTCACACAAGTATAATAATATACAATCAAATTAGGTGGGTACCTCTAATGAGTACCTAATGACTTAATATTTTAAAATGTATTTATTTTTAGTCTAAATAAGGATAAAAGTTAGAAACATATAGTAAACATGCAACTAATTATAACTAATGCAAATTACAGTAACACCAAACTTATATACTCCTTAGATTAGGAGGTATAAATTATGAAATATCGATAATTCGAAAGTATAAAGTGCTACTAAAGTGTTCACAATAAATTAAACTAGACGTGTTACCACACTATACCTATTTAATACTTAATTATTTTTAATTGATTTCATTGTTTTGTAGTGTGATGAAACTAAAGAAGGTATGGTGAATAGTGTGGCTAAGATGGACGAATTTTGCAAAGAAAATATGTTCACCGCATGGTACGAGACGTCAGCTAAAGAAAATGTTCACATTGATGACGCGGCCAAGACACTCGTGTCTCAGGTAAATATATTTATTAACTGTTCTAATACTTCTAAATGCTAGTATACAAAAATAGGTAGTAGATAAGTATATTATATTAAATTTGTTACATATGTACATATCACTGTTTCATAACAGCAATATGATATAATAACCTACCGATCTTTATAATATTTTGTTATTCATCAAAAACATATAAACATACAATTTAATAATTATTATTAATCTTTAATGGACTTATTAGTATTTATGTGTTTATTATTAATGTAATAACATCACTTTACCTATAGCCAAATGAATTCTAAAAAAATATATTTTTTCATGTATAAACCTACTTACTTTGTTAATTATCCTAATGACATTTTTTTTTTTTTTTTCAAGACATCGTAGAATATTTATTTTACTACCTCCTGGGGCATAACACAAGCTAACTTTAGTGCTTACTATAACAGAATAATCCTATGTTTAAATTATGTCTACCCGGCTATCCTTATTTGGTAGTTTCGTAAATTACAAAATTATTAAATATAATTTGACAAACAATGAACCATCAATATTCAGGATGAAATACTCTAATAATATACTTATATGCCTATGGTAAATTTATAATTACAAGTATTTTTAATGTTTTAACGGTATACTTGTATAAGATTAAGATGATATATATTATTCATACTTAGTATATTAAATTTATGATTTATATATAATTATATGTATACATATTACATACGTATTATGTATATTGTATATATACAATTAAGTAAATACTCATAACAATTCAATATTTGTTGTATTAATTGAATTTACATTAAACGTTTTCTGAGCGCGCTAGGTATGTGAATAATGAATTGATACCAACCGGCTATAGCCTTTAAATATTTTATTATCGTAGGTCGTTCTGTATAGTTTTACATTGTAATTGACAGATTTTTTTTTAACATATTTTTATCAATTATACATCAACCACAAATCACAATACAATCCATAATAATATTATATTCATATTGTGTACCATTACCTATGCTTTTAAACATCATAATAAATAACTTGTATCAATTACTTTAACAACTGGAAATGACTGTTATCGTTCACACATTTTTACTATTGTAGGTACCTATATCCTTACCAGCAATTCTCAAAGTGGGTGATCATAACCTCCTTGGAGATTGCCAACAATTTTTTTTAAGGTTACTAATATATGAAATAATTAATTGACTATTGAATTAAATTCTATAATTATTATTAAAAAAAAAAAAAAAAAAAAGAATTAAATACCTAACCACTGAAGTTTGGAACAGATTTTTTATAGTAACAAAAACATGTCAATTTTGGGTCAAAATTCAGAATGAGTATCCTGCATTAACTAATGAGGCTTTAAAAAAATTGATTCCTTTTTCAACTACATACTTTTGTGGAATTGGATTTTTTTGATGATAACTACAATTAAAAATAAACTAAGAAATCGACTTGATATATCATCAACCATAAAGATGAGTTAAATCAAATCTATAGAACCAAGGATGAAGGATTGATAAAATAGTTTCAAATCAATAACAGCAAATAAGTCATTAAATTTAAAAAATATTTACGTACTTACCTACATATAATGTTCACTTAAAAAAAAAAAAAATGTATTTCAACTAAAATTATTATTATTTGAAATGTCAGTTCCGTAAATAAACATATTAATTTATCGCTATTTTTAATGTTATCATAATAAAAGAGTGGCTCAAAATCTTGGTGACATTATAGGAGGTCGCGGCCTCAAAAATATAGAGAACCGCTATCCTTTATAGTTTATATACTATTAATTGATTAACCTGAACTTGCGCAAACATTATCAACAGGATAGTTTTAAATGAGTATTTACATTTCAATTTACGATAATTACGTTTTCTTTAACGTTAGATACGAGAGCTAAGGACTGAAGGGATAACATTTTTTTAACCACTAACGATAACATATTAATCATATTTGATAACCACATGATCACTGCCATACTCGTATGTTGTGATATGAAAATAAAATAAGTTTTAATATTATTTACAAATATACAATTAAAAGTAAATATAGAAAAAGAGACACCTATAATATGTCTATGCACATGTAACTAATGCTTACAATAATAATAGGCAAATCTACTATATTCAATGGTTTGTCTCCTATAACTAATATACACAATAGAAGATCATAATTATTTCTAATTTATTTCTTATACAACTTACCCATAATGCTTTAAATATTATTTTGCAAAAGTATTAACACCTTTTACTTTCCCATATATTATTGTCTATCAATAATCAACTATGTAACATAAAAAAAAAAAAAAAATGATAATAATGCAAAGTAAATAGTCAATAACTAACTCTGAATATTTCGTGCATGCCCACGTTTATGCCTATATATTACTGTATTGTTTTATTTATTGAGTAAATAAATTTATTATTTCTAATATTTTATGTTTAGTAATACATTTTTAAAATTATTTATTTATTTCAGATTTTGAAATACACTGCTCAAAATAAACCAACATACTTAAAAACAAAGGGTCAAATAATATTAAACAATGCCCAAAATGATACGCAAAAGAGTTGCTCCTGTTGATTGAAATTGGATGAACTTAGTTAATCATCGTTTATTTGTTTAAATTATTATACACTATAGTACAAATCGTTTTTTTCTCAGTGTATTATGTCAATTATTATGAATATTAGTGCCTCAATAATATATTAAACTAAAGGCACCTATTTTAATATTATTTTATAAGTAAGAAGCAAATGAAACACCATAGATATTAGTGCATTACATAATAGAACAAAATGCAATAATTGCTGATAAAGCCAACATTTTGTTTCTAACTAACAAAAACTATATCATAATCCACAAATGTTTACATAATATTTTGGCCTAATATATTTTGATGTAATATTAGGCATGTACTTATTTATAATGTATACATATACCTATTACTTGTAAATATGGTAAAGTTATCTCTAACTTTGCTGTTTTTGTTCAATATGTAAAATATGTGCCTTATTTAACCAAATTTATCATTTAAATGTGTAATCTTATGCATTTATAAAAGTATTCAATTTATTTTATGTTTGTTATTATATACTTTTATAGTTTTATGATCTAGGTATCTACCCTACATAATATATTATATTATATATATAAATTAGATGTACACTGTTATCTGTTGGATAACTAGATAATATTTATTATTCAATATTGTTGACGTATGAAAAAGATTTTTATAAAGTTTTCTTTAAACAATAGATTGTGTTTTGTATGTAGATACAATTATAATAAAAAATTTTAAACTTATTTTCAAATTGAATAAAGATAACATATACAATTTATATGAAATCCACGACATAGCTACTAAAAAGGAAACATAAAGGTAGAAATATGATCAGCCTTAATATTAGGGGTATATTTACATATTTACTGATGTAAGCTTATGGAAAATTGACGTTCAAAATAATTAAAGTATAATATACTGATTTATCACAAAAATTGTGTCTTTTAATTACTATAAAATATAAATTAATTATGTAGTTAAATTAGACTTTATTTAAATACCAAACATAATTCTTACTTAAATATATATATTAATAAGTAATAACAAAATGTTGATATATCTTTTTGAGCGTAATAATATTATTAATTAGGTAATTGGTTTATGTCAACGTTTGGTTTGTGCAAATGTATCATTTAAATCTTCGTAATTCAATTTATTTAACATTTCATTATCTATGGTAAACAATGCTAAATTGTTCAACTTTTCATCAGTTTGGGTAAATTTTAGATATTTTTTTTATATGTTTGAACTGTTTGAAGCATGAAAAATAAATCTCTACAGTATCACCGAATCAATAGTCAATACTACTATCAATAAAAAAAAGTTGCTACTGCAAACATCTGAGAGTTTACAAATAAATATAGGTACCATTATCAACAGTGAAATAATTTTTGTCACTTATCGATGTACAAAGAAATACAAATAAATATTGCATGAGTAAATAGGAAACAAAATTACTAAGATTTCAAAAATAACATTAAGAGAAATAAATAGTCCATTGAACCTTAAATTCAAATACATACATTTAAACAGAAAAAAAAAGAGGAAGTTCTCAAACAACTTAAAATTAGTTAGGTATACTAAATTTTCAGATGAACATTATAAAGAACAGACAAAACCACACTAATGCTCAACATACAATAAAAATAACTCTAGCAAGCACATTATTGTACACTGTCCAAATTTCACTAAAACCATAAATCAATTCATAATTCTGGACAACTTATATGAAGCAATCAGTTACTAAATACATCATTTTCTAATTAAAAAAAATCAAAATTTTAACTCAATATAATTGAAATATTAATCTTAAGCTAATAACCTTTGTAGTTAAGATATAAACAATGCATAAAAAAAAAAAATTAAAATTATTTTGTATATAAAAATATATAAATAATAACCGTACCATTTAATATTGAACTAAAATGTATCAAAACCCTAAATATTATATAATAATCAATTATAATGATTTATTCAAATAAATTATAAAGATAATCTTTGGGTTCATAGTAGGTAATTAATGAGTAATGACAAATGAACAATTTAAATTAATCATCTACAACTATTGAAAAATATACTATTTAGCGTTTTAGTGAGGATGTAACTTATGGAATATTATTGATGAAAGATTATAGAATTTAATAAGTTAACAAGTAAATTTAAAATATAATATATTAAGACTAAAGATAGTAAAAGATGGTATAAAAAAATAAATAAGAGAATATTATGTATTAACTATATATAACAAATTACATATTAAAAAATTAATACTATCATAGGATGAAAAAATTATAATTAATCATATCCTTCAGAAAAGCCAATTTGATTTTTCAATAGCTGAATTCCCAGATTAAAGTTTGATCTTAGATGTTTGCTGAAAATCCATTATTCTACATTTCGTACAACACATAATTATTAGTTATTAATGGATTTTTGAAATTTTTTTGTTTTGATAATCATTTTTTAAATGATTATTGACATAGTCATTAACAGTCTGTGAAAAAAAATCTTATATTAATATTATAATATTACATAAACATGATACAATATACAAAAATAATAAATTTGGAATATAGAGTACCTACATTTATAATATTATCCAATATCCATACTATCCATACACCAAAAACCTTAATAATATTGATTTCAAGAAATTAAATAATATAATGTAATTATTCTTTTATAGATAAACAAATTTTTAAAATGTATTTAAGTTTTTATACATATAATTTAAACATATAAGTGTTTGCCTATAAATAATAATATTGTATCTTCACTATAAATCATTGTTTTTAAAAAAAATAATACTTTCTGAAGTTGTTTAACATTTTAAATAAAAAACATACATATAACACATTTTTAACAATAAATTTTGAAACATAATATTTTTCTAAATAAAAACATGTTTTTAAACAAGAAGTGAATTATCAATGCTTGGTAATTTATGTATTTGCATAAACCTTAGAAAATATTCAAAATCTGATTCAACACAAATTTGTTTCAAAATACACATAACTCAAATCTAAAAATGGATGTTATTTATTTTTCCATACTTTACTAAAATTAATTTATTTTGCAAATCTAAAAGTTGCATAAATATACTGTGCTTACTCTGTTAGGTAATAAATCAATCAAAACATTAACAGTCATAAAAATATAATTTGAAAAAACAATAGCATTCACAAATCCGTGTGATCACCTATTTTTGAATACTTATTAGTGATAATAAAAGTTAAGGCAAGTTAAGAGGTAGTAGAAGATATCTAATATAAAAAGTAGAAAGTATCTGAAAGACTTAAATTTAATTTGTAATTCGAAATCCATAATATGCATTGTGGTAGTGGCACAAACTTTTTATTGTTATGTGCTTAGACTTAAAATAACATATTTAATAATTAATTTATAATAATTATTTTATGTAATATAATATTTAAATTTTTCATATAACTAAAATCTATATATTATTTTAAATATTTATTTAAAAATTTTACCTTTTGATCTTTTAAATACAAGCTTGGATCACATTTAGCGCCGTTGTGTTGACCTTTATCATGACATACAATATGTACGAGTTTAAGATTAACTGTTGTGAAAAGCAAATCATAGAAATAGTTCATATTAATTGAACAGCCAACTTTAGATGCCATTACACTAGCTTCAAACAGTGCTGGTATTACAGATCTAGATCTCTCCACCCTAATAATAAAAATAAAAATCAATAATAAACTATGAGTCTATAATTAAATATAAATTTAGTATTTTAAAGTATTAAAACTTATTTTCAAGAATTTTAACTTAGAATAAAATGTATTTTACATTAATGTATATACTCTACCAATGGTCTAAATTCCAAGTAGAAAATATAATTCTACTCTCTCTGTTTTGGTATGGATTGATTTTGTGACCAGTACCACGTTCATAAGAACAAACAGACTGATTCCATGCTCCCTCACAAATAAATGTCCCAGTCATGTCACATAAACAGTTTGAATTTGATCTATCAAAATAATATCCATGATATTTGTTTTTTGTTAAAAGTTCACTGAATTGTTTATATACTTCATCCAAATACTGCCTGCAATTTTTATGTTGCAAATAAAAATCTGACTTCATCATATCGGTTTTTGTTTTGTACATGTAACTCCGAATTCGTTCTTGGCAACGTTTGAACATGAATTCTTCTTTTGTTTTTGCCCTAGTGTCCAAATCTTAAAAATATGTATATACATTTATAAATAATATACTTAAAATTATATTATATAGTTGATCATTATTCATTAGTAACTTAAAGTTGAAAATTTATGAAAAAACAGTTAAATTATTAAGAGCTTTACCTTTCCTCCCTCCCCTCCAAAAAAAAAAAAGGCACCCATGAATATAATATTAATATGCTACTTGTTTAAATACAAAGATATATTCCATTTTAATATTTTAATTTTTTTCTAATAGAAATTTACCATTAAGTATATTGAAAAGAGACTGTTACTCTTTTAATACATGTATTTAAAATAATAAGTATAACTAATTTTTTAATGGTTTTGATGTATTTAAGATATATTTTATTTCATTGATTATTATTACATTTAATTAAATCATTGTATTAAAAAATTAAGGAATATTATAATTTCTATTTAATTTTTTTGTGTATAATTGTTTAATTAAATAAAATAAATTAATGGGTAGTACCACAGATTTAGCCAACAATAATACAGAAGTGCTTCTATTAAGTACCAACATAGATTAAATAATGCTATTGATATGCAATACCAATTAAATCATTCATCACTCATTATTTAAATTTGCATTTTACTCACAAATGGCACATATAGCCATTATGCGCCCACTAACTTAAATCCAAGTTAAAATAATGAACAATAAATGATTGTATTGGGGTTGCATATCTATAAATTATTATTTAATATATATTACCAATAATACTTGTTATCTATCTATCAGGACATAAGTGCCAAATAAACAATTAAAATTTTGAGACCAAAATATTCATTTTTCCTGATATAATACATTATTTATAATTTAAAATTTTTAGAAAGCATGATAATGATACTAGTAGGTTTTACTTTCTAATCCTTCACTCACCAACCACTCTGAGAGCTTTTCCCCCTGTACCATATGGTCCCCCTTTATCCCTTAAAATATCTGTCATTTAAAAAATTGGCAAAGCATAATTTATATTAAAAAAAATTATTTGTAAGAGGGGTTCATAAAAACGTAGACAAATTCGTAATGCTTTCCTTTATTAATTTTTATTGATAGAGAAACGGTCATCGCGACACGTATCTCAAGACTGACAAATAATAGCTGTACGCAGGTCGTCTGGCCGATCGGCATACACACACACACACAATACAATTAATTAATAAAAATAAATATCGCTCGACCGGTCTAGATACGGACGGTCGATTCACATTGATCGATAACGCCGATCACTAGAAAACCCGCAATTAACACACAGAAATATAGTAATAATAGATTAATATAAAATATAAATCCTACATATTATTATTTATAATATGTAGAAGACATAAATATATAAAACTTTTTTTATGTAATATAGAAACCTAATAACCATTATAATTACCTTGAAACCATTCTGGATCTTTTGATCTTAGACTGCATGATAATAAATTGTTTTGTTTATTATGATCTACATCCAGAACTGAAGATAATATTCTTATTTTTTCTTTAATGTTTTCATTCATAAATGATTTTATTTTAATGGAAGTTTTTAATGTGTCATTATTTATAGCTGCAAGCACATTATATACTAAATCTGCCCCTGAAAAAATTAAAATAATTAAATTAAATACATATAACTAAAGTAATGATTACATTACATATTCAATATTATGCCAATATTGTAACAGAGTAAAAAATTTCTTTTTTGATAATATGCAATAAAATTATTATTTTAGGAAAATAGAAAAAAACAATTTTTGGTGATGATGAAAAAATAATAAAGAATATTATATATTTATTGTTTATAATTTTATAAATGTTAAATCTTCACAATGGTATTACAATTTTAACAAAAATTACATTTAAAATAATATTTACTTTTATTTTATAATAATATATATATAATACACATAAGTATATTACATAGAAATTGAAATTAAAATGTTCTGAAAAAATATATGAATTATTTTCATGAACTTAGTGATCAAATAATTTTTTAAGATTTATATATATATATATATATATTTATTTATTGTAAATAGTCATGATTAAACAAGATAAAATATTGTAGTAACTTTAATAAATTCAGTCAACAAATAATTAAAAATAATAAGTAATTAAATAATAATCTGTTATGATTATTATAAAATATTACTACAATACAGGATGTTAGTATATCACCTTATTGTTTAGTACTAAAAACATTACTCTTCATTAGATATGGTTGACAGGTTAATTTAATTAAAACATTCAGTAATTATTTCTTGACGATTTACATTTTTTGTTCTATAATAATACATTTAAAGGAAATGATTGTGCAAAAATTATAGTTATATATTCACAAAAACATTATAAAACTAATATAACTTGGTTTGTAGATTTCTAGTCATAATGTGTAAATTTATTTTTATATTATTCGCTATTTACTTTTCGTCAACACAGAGTACCAGAATCAAAGAAATATTTAATTTAAAACAAATTTATTTTTCACCCACTGATGTGACAACACTTAAAAACAACACTAAACATGAACCAACTAATGTAATGCCACTAGCTTTGGAACGATGGCAGAATAAATTATTTTTAGTTACACCTAGATTCAAGCTTGATATACCAGTAACGCTGTCATACATCAATATAACAAGTAAGATTAATATATTCATACAATACCAAAAATATTAGGTATAAACATATAAAACAAATGTTTGATCATTATTTAGATCTGGATTATTATAAAAATAATACACCTATCTTAATTCCCTATCCTCATCTGAAAATGCATGAAATATCTGAACATAATTTTACATCAGTAGTCAAAGTAAGAGCTGACGTTTGTGATCGCTTATGGATATTAGACAATGGAAAAATAAACAACAAGCAAGAAAATAATCCTGTTTTACATGTATACGACTTAACAACTGATTTGCACCTGAGGACATTTGATCTTGGACATTTATCAATGATGAATTCAGACATCACTAATATAGAAGTAGATGTAACATCTACAACCTGTGAAGATGCATATGCATACATACCAGATAGTAAAACTTATCGATTATTGGTCTACAGTTGGAAGACTAATAACTCATATGCAATAACACACAATTTTTTTCATTTCGATCCTCTTTGTGGCGATATAAACTTAGGTGAAGTTCACTATCAGTCTCAAAAAGGTTTATATGGAATAGCTCTATCACCAACAGCAAGAGATGGTTTTAGAACCATTTTCTTTCATAGTGTTGCCAGTACAATGGGTTTTGCAGTTAATTCAAGAATAATACGCAGTGGGAATTATGATATCAATCAAAATGTATATGATTTTAAAGTGATGGGAAATAAAGGTACTAATAAACAAGCTACATCATCATCATTTGACATGGAAACTGGCGTTTTATTTTACGGGCTCCTTTTAAAAAATGTTCTTGGTTGTTGGAATGCTTATAGGTGATTTAATGAATATATTAATTATATGTATATTGTTTATAATTAAGTAATATTATAATTGATTACAGTGGAGAAGAATATACTGAATTAACTCAAGGTGTAATAAGCTTAGATAATAGTGTTGATATATATCCAGCTGATGTCAGAGTTGATCGAACAGGTAATCTTTGGGTGTTATCAAATTCATTTCAAATATACAATAAAAAGGATTATGATCAGAACCTTATAAATGTCAAAATATATATGACTCCAGTTCGACAAGTGATCAAAGGATCAATTTGTGACGAAATGTAATTAACTGTAAATAAATACCTGTTTCAAAAGTTTCCCCATCTAACCGAAATATTAATAATGTCTGTGCTGGTAACGATTGAAAATAGTCTTCATCGTCTATCACTGTACCGTCAAGTGTCATCATAGTCACATTTACACCATCTAACTATGAAATAATGAAATAAAATAAAACATAAATATTTGTATAATTGATTTTAAATTAATATAAAATTCATATATTAAACAAATTTCACAACTTAGTGAGTAATTTATAAAAATTTAAATTATACATTACTTTAAGAAAACATAATCCAAGTCTCGTGTATAATATTTTATAAGAAATTATTGATTTATCTGTATTTAACTGTCTTAAACAATCTACGTTATATACACTTTTAGAATGAAAAAAATTTAACTAAAAAAAAAAATACCTCACTAGAGATAAAACTATGTATTTTATTATGAATTGATCAATGTTTGATTATATATGAAAATATTAATATATCTATTATTTCATAAAACACTGAAGTGCCTACCTGAATATTATTATAATATTTTTTAAATAATAAAAGCGTCAATTGATATTTGATAGGTAAATCAAGTCAAGTAAAACATAATGATAAATGCACATACAATTTAAAAATACATAAATATTAATCTATAAATTAATATGTTTTAGTTATTAATTTACCTTTAATTTCTGACATCCTTTAGTAAAAACTTCTTTCAATGAATTACCAACAACACCAATTCTTTTATCTTGTGCACAATTAGTTATCTTATAGCCTTTCATATTTATATGTACTCAAAATTAAGTAATTACCTATTGAAAAAAAAAAAAACTATAGTTATTATAAGTTAGAAAAATGATATAAATATATAAATTATATTTAATAAGTATATTTATAACTGAACTGTTCTCACCTACATTTAAAACTCAAGTCAATTTTAATACTTGATAATATTTTACTATGAATTCATAAACATCAGAAAAACAACTTTATTTAAAGTGAACTGCCCGTCTACCAGGTTGCCTATATGACACAGTCTAAGAATCAAACATAAAACTGTTAATAATTATTAAATAAATTAAATGTTCTACTCTGTGTAATTACAATTTATTATTGTAATAAAAATTTTAAATTCATCAACCACCAGTAGAGTCAGCACCAGGCACTCATCACTCATCAGAATTCAAAATACCTTTGATACTAGAACAGTATTTCATCCGCGGTCTTAGAAGTCGGAATGTCTGATAAGTGATAACTATTAATTGATAAACTGATACTAAACTAATTACTTGAAAGATCTTCTAAGTTCTATGGTCGTGTAGGTTTTCGGTTATTTTAATTGAAATAACTATAATAATAAGATACCTAGGTTTAAGATAGTATATATCGACAATATATATTGTAAGAACTTTTTTACAGAAAATTGGATTTGAAAGTGTCGCATAATGTTTGTTAACTATGTAATAACTATAATTTATAAATTAAATTATTATCACGTATCGATTTATTAAATCTCCAAGATTATTGATAATTATTAATATTCTAAATACTATTATTATTTTTATTCAGTAAAACAAAGTTATTAATCATCTCACTTCTTCAATTATTTAAAAAAGTGTAAAATGTTGGAAACAGAAGACGTTTTTGATGAATGGTTTTTTAATTCTTTCAAGAGGTAAGAATATTCTTGATATACTTCATTTTCAGACAACTATAAATATTATATTTTAACTGATAAATATAACTTTTTAAATAAGGTATCATAAGTTGCAAATGTTTGGTGTGGATAAACCGGTATTTTCAATGGAACTGAGTTGCAATTCCTCAATATGTTTGGCATGTGAAAAGCCTGAAGAAAATGGTTTTGAAATATTAAACTTAGAACTTCCAACCAAGCTTTACCAAATTGAAAACGAACATGATTCAATAAGCACTAGTAGAGATTTGAAAATCAAATGTGGCACTTTAACTGATAATCGATTAATAGATGTAAACAAAAATTATAAGTATTATGGTATAGTACTTATAAGTTATATGATTATTGAAAGTAGATGTTAAAATAAAAATAATTATTTTTTATTTTTTTATTCGAATAGATGAAAACTCTCTTTGGAAAATCTAAAACTATTTTATCTGAAGAAGGAGTTGGTAAAGTTTCAATTTATGAAATGAATCCTCATAAATCAGGCAAGTAAATTAAATTAAAGTAATCTGTTATTACTTAAAAATATCAAGTCATTCAGTTGTCTAATATAGTAAGTATTATATGACAAATATTATATATTTTTAGATCAAATGATTCCATTGGTGAATATTGATAGCAAATTGGAGAATGGACAATTAGCCGTTGATTGTACAACGGATACCTTAATAATTTGGGGAAAAGAAAATACAGGTTGTGTTTTTAACATTGAAAACAATACAAAAACACTCATGATCAGAGATGTGCCCAACGACCCAGTATGCATTTATACACCACATTTCATGTCTAAAAACGAACTAGTTGTTCAAAATTCAGAAAATGGATCATTTGATCTGTATGATTTAACTAGTGGTCAGCATGTGAAAAACGTTAATTTACCTGGTAAGTATTTGGTTGTACTTAGATGACTGATTAGAATTTAAATCAAACTATTAGTAATTTAGGTACATTTATCTAAAAAATGTATATTATTTTTACTTTTAGGTATTTCTTATTCTAATATTTGTATTTGAGAATACTAAATTCTTTTTCTGAAATTTTGAGTCTTAAAGTATGTCATATGGAACCTGACTCACTTTTTAATCTTTTTTACTAGTATTAAATCAGTAGGTAAATAACTAATTTATATGATTAAAACCTATTAAATTATTTAAAACAAAAATAAAATTGTATACATTTTTGTAAAAAATTGTTAAAAAAAAATCTAACTAATGTGCTCTTCTATTTAAGCTACTTTAAATAAATTGTAATAAAAATATTTTTGTTTCAGAGGTTGATAGTTATGCAAAATGGTTTTTAAATACTGCATACACAAGTTCTAAAGAAATAACCACATTCAATTTAACATTAATTTCTAATTCTGGAACTGTACTTACATATGATTTAAGAAACTGTAAAACTCCATCAATTTATCAAAAAGAATTGTTTTTGAAGTGTAATAACAATATAAACATTAGTTTTGATCCTTGTAATTTACAAAATTATGCTGTTAGTGGATTTGACAGTAATGTGTATATAATAGGAGAATCAAATAGTAATAGAAACATTATGCACAAGTTTAAACACGAAGGACATATGTTCACTGAAGATGAAGATTTATGTCAAAATACAGTTACAAGTAGTGCATTATGGTTACCAATGTGTGGACATAATACACTATTATCAGCTGCAAATAATGGATCAATTCAAGGATGGCAATATATTTCGTGAAAAAAAAAATAATAATTACATTTTGATGTTATACAAAAAGTCTGGTATATTCAAGTATTTAATCAACAATTACTTAATTAAAAATGGTATTAAATTATATTATGTATTTTAATTATTCTTTGAATTAAATTGTTTCCAAACACAACAAGTATTATCCTTAGAAGCTGTCAATATTGTATCACCTAAGTAACTCATTACAACTGAGAATACGTGATCAGTATGCCCTTTTAATTCTTGTAAGCATTCTCCAGTTTCTGTGTCCCAAAACATAGAACTATGATCTTGTGATGCGGTGAGCAGATAATGCCCTGCTGGTTCCCAAAAAACCTAAAATCACAATAAAATAATTATTTTTTTTTTATTAAATTTATTTTTGACAGTTAAATTTAATAGATACTTTTGTAACTTCTCTTGTATGTTCAATCATTGCGGTAATCAAGTCACCACTGCTTACATCCCAGATGCAGGCACTACAGTCGCTGCTCGCTGTAGCCACTCGACGACCAACTGAATCAAAGCAAACGTCTAGTACCTAAACAACAATGAAACTCAAAGGTTATCTGAAACTAGCGAAAATAGTGTTGAATATCAAACTACCTCATCTGTATGGCCCGAAATTGTATGACGACAGCAGTCAGTCCTCCTCACATCCCACAACTTGGCTGTGCCATCCAATGAACTACTAGCAATCGCTATACAACCAAAGTCGTAGTGACAAGCTGTCAATTCAGCTGTGTGGCCGTATAACGTTGCAGTACATCTATGAGTAATTAGATAAAATGTTAACATTGCAAAGGCTTTGGATCCAAATAAACAAAAACCCATGAGATATAATTCGATTATAATTTATAGGAAAAAAAATTAATTGAAATTTATACCAACACAAATAAAAACAAAGCTTTTCAATCAACTTTGTTTCGTATAATCACGTCCGCTCTATGGAATGTCACTAACATCACCCTACACAAAAATTTAAATATTGAACCAGTTGGGTACTAATTTAGTTAAAACCCATCATAAAAAATTCTACTCCAAATCACTCCAACACCCAAACTCTCTAATAGAAAACCAGCACACTCTCAATTTCACGTAACCCTCCTTGTCGTCTCAAAAGACGTTGGTGTCGTGATTTGTTATACATCACTGTCTGTTCGCCTACCGAAACTCACCAAAAACGTTTTATCACTGGATAGCTTTCCTGGCTCAATATCCCAAAGTAAAATTTATCTATTTTTTTTTAACATTCTTTCGTATGTTAGACGACAAACAATTGTAAATCACGAAAATTAATAAACATTAGAAAAAACACTTTTAACTATACATTTAAACTGTAATAACTAAGTAGATATTATTACAGAAAGTCTTAAATCTATAAAAATGGGAAGGAAAATGTTATTTTTCTTGGGCCCAATTGGTACAATAAGCTTTTTAACGGGGAATCCAATTAAGACGGCAGGTTTTTTACAGGAGGGTAAGTGCTCAAATGGTATACCTACAATGAGAACCTGAGATCTAGCTAGTATACACCACATTAAAATTACGTTAACTTACTGGGCAGTACGGATGTCCCAAATCTTGATGGTGTTATCGAATGAGCCTGTCATCACCATCGACCCACCACTGTCAAATTGATTGACCACCACTTCGCCAGTGTGTCCTCTCAGCGTGACAACATTTTGGCCTATGAACAATGTAACTATGAGTCTATGAATATAGATACCCAAGTATAATTATTTGTAATTTGTAATAATATAATATGGATGCAATATGAACTTTGCTATTCAAAGCCGGATTTTAGATTATCTATAGTATAAGGAACTATATTATTAGTAGTATTGTAGTAATAAGTAATAACTATTAATTACTATAAGTCTATAACTATTGACTTAGATAATAATATAATTACTTAATTACTTTAGTAGTATAGTTTATGTGATAAAACGTAACAGTTAAAAATTATACGATATTATGATCGATATTATGATCGATATTATGATATTATGATATTATGAATGCTAGAAACATTTTGGCTATAGGTATGTAAACTGTAAACTACGTCTTTAAATACAACTCAGGCCACGTCGTGGCTTTTTCTCTCTTTTTATATATAGGTATATATATATATATATCATATATGTATGTATTTGTTTATAAATAGGTAATTTCTCAGTGAAAATTATAGATTCCACAACAACACCAACCTGTGACGGCGCTGAACAATTTGGTCGTTTGGTCCATCGACGAGGTGGCGACTGTCTGCGTAGGCTGGTTAAAGGCCACTGCAACTACCTCGGCCGAATGACCTTGCATGGTGCACAGGCATTCGCCACCATCGTCCAACGACCACATTCGCGCAGTTTTGTCAAACGATCCGGTCAGCACCCTGGAAAATTACGTTAGGTTCAAATTTTCACATATATACCTTCATGGGTGAGTGTGTGTGTGTGTCTGGGAGTGTTCGCGCCTGTACAGATGATTTTAAAAGTATAGTGTCCGGGATATCTCTGTACAAGGTGATTCTTTTACTACAGGCCACTGTAGGTCCCGAACTACAGTTATAATACACGAGTTAAACTTTGAGAGTATTTTGAGTATTCTGCAATAAAAGAACGACCCTGTATAAGGATAGATATAATGTAAATGTAAAATATGATAATATGGATGCAGATTTAATGGGTTTGGACTTAGTTTGGTCGTCGATTACCGCTCCCCTTCCTTGGTTTCGCTTGGGAATGGTGTCTAGATGAGCATCGATGCTCGCCACTTGCACATATTGTATGAAACTAACCTTCCTGTGATGACTAACGACACGACGTACACCGCGTTCTCATGTCCGACAAGTGTCGACGTCTCCATACCCGTTCGGGTATTCCAAATCTTGCACGTCCGGTCATAGCTTCCGGTGGCGCAACTGCAGTATTATATGCAATAATAATCCAGTTATTCATATCTATATTCCATATATTTAAGCTAAAGACCAAAATCTGTCATTGTGCAAGTAGGTAGGTATACTAAGAACTAAGGAGAAAGATTAATTTAACCCATAAATAGGTAGTCAATAATATTTTATGATTTGCTATGCGAGCCCAAATATTGATTAGGTATAGGAAATATTAGGTGCTTAAAAATATGTTAGCGCGCAAAGCAATACATTAGTTAGGTTTTTAAATAGGAAATTGTAGTAGTCTAGGTATAAATTTTAAATAACAGTTGTAAGACAAATCTTGTTGTACGGATGTTATCGGAATTTAGAATATTGGATAGTGGCCATTAAAAAAATTCAGAGAGTGAATGTATGATATGAGAATGCTAATTTGCTAAAAATTAATGTGTAGAATGACACTAGCGGGGATATAATAAAAAAATTCATTCATTAGGTTTTAGATGTAATATTGGAGTGGCGCCAACTATAGACAAAATGAGAGACAATAGGTTGAAGCGATACGGTTATGTTATAAGGAGAAATGACTCAGGAACAGCGACAGCGATGGCTATGGTAATAAATTTAAAAGAAAAGAGTGAGAAAGGAATACTAAAGGGCAAAGATAGACGGAATAAAATAAAGCATAATACGGAAATAGCTATTTGAATAAAGGTGTGGTAAAGGGCAGAGCCCTATTTATTTGTAGCGGAGAGTGCCCGACTCCATATCCTAGATGGGAATAAAAAATAATAAGTCTCTGTGTGTGTGATGATTTAATAATGTATTATGACAATAAATATCAATAAATTATACATTATTTAAGAAATAGAGTATGAAGCTTACATATTTTCATTCATTTTATTATTTTAGACTAAAATAATTTGAACCGTATTAAAATTGATTCCTGCAATAATTACATCTATATAATAGTTAAGTACTACTTACTACGACTTCATACTATTGAAATTTGACTTTATAAATAGCCATAGTACTATATTAATATTTTTTATCATAATTATTGCTTATTATGGCCTATATTTATTATAAGCTTGAGATTTTTTTTATGAATAAAATGTGCACGTGACTTTTTTACAGTTTATGTAATAGGTATTCATGTATTCTATACAAATTTGAAATTAATTAGGTAGGTACCTATTTAACATTACCATGTGGTAATACAAGGTAAAGTTTTTGATAATAAGTTATAAAGTGATTTTGTAAGATGGGTAAGTACCTACCTACTATTCTTAGGATATCTATAGTAGATAGGTACCTACATAGATACTACTTATTAGTTTGTAATTTAAATCAATTAACTAAATTTGAAATTGTATTACATTTATTTACAATTTATATTTATAAATAAGGTATATTTAAAGGTAAAATTATTAATAAGGTATATTTTAAAATTAATTAAATAAGGGATAGGTACTTAAATAAATTAAAAGGCCTAAATTAAAATTTATAAATGCGATAACCGTAAATACTAAATACCACATTTTGATTTGATAATAGTTGGTTGCTATAATAATTATTATACAAGAAATGTTTAGTTTTGACATGTAGAGAATAATTATTATGTAAAAAATGTATGAATATCAGAATATACTTAGACATAGATTATAGGTATTTCACTTATTATAGCACAAAAGAATATAGGCGCGTTTTGAAATAAAATAAGATAGGTAGGTACCAAAGCTGCAACATTGACAATATTGTTTGTGTAGGAAATAACACGTTTTGAAGGAAATTGGTAATGGAACAAATTGAAAAAGAATGAGGTTGTAAAATAATACATTTTGAAAAACATTAACAGTGCCAATCGATTTTTATTTATTTTTCAATGCGAATCGGTGCTTAACTCGATTTTATCAAAATAAGCAATGTCTCTAATTCAATTTGAAATTTGCATTAAACCACTTAAGTTCATTTTGACGGTGAATATGTTTTGATGTTTTGTTTCTGCAATATTTTAAAATGAAGAAACAGTAGGTACAATAGAATTTCATCTTTTTTGGAAATTTAAAATCATATTTTTGAACACATTTTTTATATAGGTAGTAATTTTTACTTACTTACCGAAATTATTACTGATTTTTATCGAATAAATATATAAATTAAGTCAATATAACCTACTCGTAGATATATAGTATAATTTTTTTTTAAAAATTCCTTCCCATAATTTTGCGCGCTCAAGCATTACCTATTAAGTAACCTGTACCTATCTATATCCTATTATTGTTATTGTTTTAGATATCTTATATCTACCTTGTCTTAAAATATGTATACTCACATATCTCCGAATTTGTCAATGGATACATTTGTTATTGGTAACAAATGACCACTTTTCAGAGTTTTGTCAACATGGAAAAAATTAAGGGCGCTGTCCCAGTTTTTGAAAAATGTTTTATCTTTAAGTTTTTGCAAAATCGTTTCAAGTTGAGGCAATATTTTAGGAGTAATTAATGGTTCGTCGCTCGCAATCCGAGCGGCTAGTGCTTTTACATTTGATCTATTTTAAAAATGTAATACTTAATAAATTTAAAAACACTCAATATAGATACCTATAATTAGAATATCCAGTAATGTTGTAATAATTTGTTTGTATTAAAATAATTAAATTTGATATATTAAATGTAAACTTACTCTTGTTCAATATCAAACAAATTCAAAATCTTTTGCTTTATTTTCCTTTGATTCTGGTATTCAAAAATAATACCTATTAATCACAGTTGACAAACATTGATAAATATATACTATTATTACTTGTATTAGTAAAATAATCTTACCTGGTGGATAATATCTTACATAAAATTTATTTAATTTCATATATGTTTCATTATAATAAGTACATTGCTTAAATTGTTCAATCGAACATGCTGCATAAAGCTTTTTCAATGTTGCCATAGTTACATAAGGTGTTGGATCTAAATATTATTGATCCTGAATATTTTTTCAAAAACATACCATTATAAGCAGTAACAATTGTTATAATTTAACATTTGTTAGTACTTGTTACATATTAATATAATGTTTATCAATAATCTCATAAAGCGATAAACTTATAATATTCATATTTATCACTATAATAATGAAAAACAAAGAATAATGATTATAAAATATATTACGCCGACAATAGACTATAATATATATAAATACTTTTTATTCAAAACAAAAATAAAATTTTACAATAATAATAAATGATCATAGTGATAAAATATATATACATTTAAATAATTAATTTAATTTACATACTTTAAATTTGTATAAGAATTTCTCATGGAAGGGGATAAATGGAGTTTTATTTAATTACAATATTATATTACTTAATGAGTTGATGTAACTTAATCATAAAATATATACAATTTTCTTTATAATAATAAAAAAAAAATGTACTACATTTTCATTAAAAAATTAAATTAAATGTAGCACTTTAATTGCTTTATATGATTGAAATAAAAATAACAATTACAGTATTAAACACTGAATATAAATATTGAATACAGAACAAAATATAATAATTCACAGGAATTAAAAATTAATAAGTTTATAATATAACATACATAACATAAAAATAGACATTAATTAGTAATTATCATAATAATATGCAATACAATTTTAAATACAAACTAATTTTACATAATATCTATAATATGTATAGGAAGAAAACATTATACAATTATCATTATATTTATGTAAAAATATCTTATACATAATTCCATCATAATGCAATGGATCATAAACAAAATATTGCACCTAAGTTAACAAGCAACATGTTGATCAAAAATTATTTAACACTCTTTACAATCTTGGCTGCTTTTTTTGCTTCATGTTTTAATGTTTTTTTAATGTTCTGATCAGCTTCTGTTAATTCATTGAACTTCCGGGTAGCTAAAAAGTATTAAATATAATAAAATGTTTTAATAATATTAGTTATTTTTTTAAATAAAATACCGGCATTCTTGCGTTTTTTATTGGCAACATCAGTACGTGTTGTTTTTGGTTTGGGTTTGATTAATTTAAATGAGGCAGATAAATTAAAACCATTGGAGTTCTGGTTGTTTAAAAATTCATGAACCATCCAAGCTTGTATAGCTATTGCACCAATTGAACATATTAATTTAAATGTAGGAGTATTGAAGTCACGCAATTCTCCACTGTACTGCACATTTTTAAGACCGATCCATAGCATTGTCTGAGAGAGAATAAATGTCAGTATTTGTACAGTATAGAAAAACCAGTTGTACACATTTTGGGCCACTAATAAAAACATATATTTTAATAAAACAATTGTTTGTTACTCATAGATCACTAAAATAACTCACATTGAACTTTTTTACTATCTTCTTCTTTTTCAGTGATGTCAATCAATTTAACAGCATGTTTAATAAATCCACAAATATAATGTAACAATAGTAATACAACACCAATACGATGGAAGCTGTAACATAAAACCCAAATGGAATTAATAATATATTTATTTATTTTGTTGTTTCGATTGTTTTCATAAGAATATTCTTTAAAATTACTTAGTTATATATATAGCAGATACAAATGTCAAGTACAATACTGAATATTTTACTCTGCTAAACATATCCTCTTTTTTAATTTTTTGGAAATACAGTTCCGGTATAATATGTGCCCAGTAAGCAAATTGGATTATATAAAAGAATTTTGTTGAAAATGATAGAGTGTTGAATGGATATCCAATCCATATTAATGAAAGATCGGCCAACCAATTTCCTCTGGAAAATATATAGAGTATAATTATAAAATATTTAAATAAGTTTAAATACTAAATAAAATTCTGTATTAAAAAAAAAATTATTATTGAACTTTCCATTTTATATTATATTATAATTTTTATAAAATGCTTACTTTACAACAATGTCTAATGCCCAGATCATAGAAATTGCATTAAATACAATTAGTTGTCCAGATTCATTAAATTGTGAATTCTTTGATTTTGATAAATGCAATTTACGGCAAATTTTCTATAAGTAAAATTGATTAGATAATTAATTATTCAGTAATTGTAAAAAACAGAGTTAATTATAGACAGTGGTGGATTTTAAAAAGGAAAGAGTTAGAAATCGTTCACATCCTAGGTTAATTTTTAAACTGTTACTTGAGCTAGATCAGAACATTGAATAATAATAACTTGATTTATTAAGTATAGTAGTTTGATAATTATTGTTTTTTTGTTGTAAAATGTTTAATGATTAAGAGTGCAGGCTAATGGGCAATTTCTTTAAACGGAAACTATTTTAAAAGCTAAACAAGAAAAAATTCACAAGTGCTGTACTACACAAAACTTATGAAATATGAATCCTATTAAAAATTGTTTTTTAGTTATTGTTTTGTAAGTATATATTATGATAGTAGTTTACAAGTTCTATAAATTAGTTTTATATCTACCACTGATTGTAAATATATATTTCTAAGTTTTATATGGAATCTTTAATGCAATGTTTCTCAATCTGGGGGGTCTCCATCTTATTATTTAAGGTCGCTAATGTAGGTTAGGCTATACTTATAATATTGATCATTAATAATAATCTATGCAAGTATAAAAATATATATATATGTATGGGGTCGCTAAAAAATTAAAATTCAAAAAGAAGGTCACAGTAAAAAAGAAGAAATGCTGTTTTAATGATTAGTAGATCAACACACTTAAAATTTAATTAATTAACTACTAAGAGCAATTAATAATTACATAAATACAATTTTAATTTTGAATATTACTTATTTCTCAATAATTAAACTTTAACAAATTAAATTCTAGTATTTTATATATAGGTATGAAATTATTTAGCAAATCAAATTGATGTACCTAATACGTTTAAAACATTTTAGTGTCATAGTTTATGATAAACTGTTAGCTCAAATGTTATTTTAGAAATAATATCAAACTATAGACGTATTATTTTACAAAAGATTGATGCTTATGAACGAACATTTAATGATGCTCATACTTTATTTCTTTTAGCAATGAATAAGATAAGCAGTTTTTATGTTTTAAAACTTTTACATATTATGTTTAATACTTTATAAATTACATTAACTATCTATCTTATACTTACATCCAAAACATATTCTTGAATGATGGCATGGAATATGATGCAAATGAGAAAATAGAAGAATATAGCAAACAAATCCTTTAGACCGGTACCATATGTTTGCACAGCGTTAGTATTTTCTCCAGAGGTCTGAACATATTGCAGGGCTACAAACAACGAAGACACTGGTGCGGTTACCTGCGATGTAAAATAAAAATAATATAACATAAGAAAAATAACAAAACATAAAAAATTAGCTGTGGAGTCTAGACTAACATGGACCATGAGACCGATTACAATAACCATGGCCACACAGGACATTATGTCTGCATGGTTTTGGATGATGAACTCGTGGCTGAGTATGGGTAGATTCTTGTTGGCGGCAGCCTTTCTGCCTTTGATAGGGGCCATTTTCGAAACGGCACAGTTCCTCAACAGCTGCACAAATATCGAGGTTTAGTCACGTATTAATACAAGACGTGACAATTGATGGAAACGGCACAGGCGGAAGAGACTTAAAGTACGACTGTTAGTGGGTTAAGAGTGACTGTGAAATACATTGAAGATCGGAAAGCGACTGTACTCGTTGGCACCCGGACCTGAGTGTGTGGCAGTTGCGTTGGCCGCTTACAGGTTGCTGATGTGTCAATATAATACACCTGTCGGCGTGTGTTTACATTTTCGGTTTATTTTTTTATTGATAATGTCGGCGGCTAGTGATAACCACATATCGGTCAAATACGTAATGCGTCGATCTGCCGCTAGATGTCACGCGCCGTTACCGTTGAACCGTCAACCGTTATTATTTAGTATTATTAGGTATTTATTTGTGAGTTGAGGATTTATGTGTTATAAAAAAGTCAAAATGTGTAAATATTTTTGTTGCAATTTTCATCTAAATATGTAATGAAATACATGAAACATTTATTTTAAAATTTTTAAAATTTGTTTAATCAAAAGTATAAAAGTACCAAGTTGAAACTGAAAAATATAAAAATATTATTAATATCAACTGATGTAGGTACCTCCAAGACATTACGACATGTCATATTGTCATGGATATTAAATTCAAGATGTGTTAAATAGTCTATACATGTAAACGACGTTTGTGGTTGTAGCTTTATAAGAAGTTGTAGGAACTCGATACTTTAATACCTATTCAAAAAATTGCATGAGCGTTAGGTAAACTAGATTTTTGTTATTATTTTTACAGTTAAATGTTACTATACTCAGTATCTACTGTCTAAGTTAAATATTCATTAGTTAAATAACTATTTTCCCACAGTAGGTTTTGATATTTTTTTGTAATTTAGAAATGAATAATACCGTAGATAATTGACATTTTCACTAAATATGATCATTTCTGTACATAATTTGAATTTAAAAATATTTTGATTATTTTCGAACTCTTTATAAACATTTGAAATTGTTCATTTGTTTTATTTTTTTTTTTTAAAATATCGTTAAAAATGTTTACTTTAAATTTAAAAAGTTTGAAAATTTAATTTAAGCAGGTTTCTCATAAGTAGGTAGTAGCTCATACAGCAACCAAAAAATCTAAATGAAGTATACAAACTTGATTTTTTTTTTATAGATATTTAAAATACGAAATTGAATAAAATTATATGTTTAAACGAAAAATAACGATTTTAGTAATTTTTTGTAATCCCAAAATACTTGACGTGGAGATTTGAAACTTGCGTATATTATTAACCATTTTATTTTATATAAACAATGTCATTTTCAAAATATTTGAATTAATATTTTATGCTATTTCTGATGGATTTTTATCAGACATGAAAGATATTTTTATGATATAAATTTTATAAACTACAATTTAACAATTTTTTTAATCGTAATATTAATGACTAGCTATAATAACTAAAAAGTTTTATAATCAAAATAGCAATATAGGTCAATAGCTATGTGTACATATGGATTAGTGCTTAGCCCTTAGCCTATTCATAGTTTATACCATATTATTATAAATAGTTAAATAAATTACCATAAATAATTAATAGTAATATAATTATATAATAATATTCTGATAAATCGTTTCTACTCAAAATCGTTTTTCGTTTGCAATAATTTATCATTGAATTCATATTTAACAAATCTATTAGGTACCATGACAAGGTACACTCGACTCATACTATACAACAGAGTGGTTTTCTATTTTCTTTTTTTTTATATTTAATTTTTTTTAATCAATTCTTATGGCTATTAAAATTTAACAGTTAAAACTACTTACAAAGTATTGAAGAGAGATTATTTTTAAAACTTATCATTTCTCGCCCGGCAATCGACATCCTTTAGCCTACAGCTATTTGTGTTCCTGATTTATGCTTTAAATTTTTAGTTTTTTTTTTCATTTTATTTTTGCATGGCCAATGACGCATGACGTATGTTTTTAGTTGTTTATATTTTTACAGTAAGAATGTACAGGGTTTAATATTTTACAATTTAAGAAATATAAGTAAATAGTTAACTCTAAAATATATTACATTTAACAATTTTCTGGAAACACTATTTTTTTTTTTTTTAATATTTTGATGTGAGAATAATAAATCTATACCTAGTTTAAAATGTAGGAATAGGTATTAATTAGTCACTTAAAACATTTAACACTAGATATGTAGGTATATTTTTAATAGACTAGATAGGTACCTACATGGTTTGTTCATAATTAATTGAATGAACAAATTACCTACTTTTCATTGGTATTTAATAAACTGAACATCATTATGTTCTGTATCAAACAAGGTATGTAAAAACATTTTGATGTCTTTTCATTTGCTTTATTCCAACTTCCTTTTATAGCTATATTAAATATACTCAAAGCTTTTCTTGTTTTTCTATCTATGTAAGAAACTAGAAATCTTTTATATTAGTTTATTATAAATAATATACATAGTAAAAACATTTGATAGTGGGAAAAACTGACAGATGTTTATTCATGTAGGTATTTATATTTGTGATCTTAAAATATAGGCACGCATCATTTCATCATATTTGAATATGTTCAACATTGTTGAATTACTATAAATATGCAAAATTAAAATAAACTGGAAGTTTTTTTGTTGTTGGTATAGTTACCTACCTCGTCATTGATTATTAATGCAAGTAGTTACTTCAGTAATATGTGTGTTAATTTATTTTTTTGAATAACTTTTGCTAGTTAAATGATAGGTATATAATATGTTATATTTTAAATAACTAACTTAATTAAAATATTTTAACTTATACTTAATGATTGATCCATTAAAAAAAATAAAAATAATTTTACTTCTATTATTGCTGGCAAAAGTTTCTTACACGCATACACTTTACAGAACTATAAGATTGAAAATTAAGTAAGTATAATAAGTTAGGAAATATTCGTTGGTTTATGGCAATATATATACTGTTAGGGTGCAATAAAGGTGTGGTGGACAACGCGTATTGCTATATTAATTATTAGGTATTATATTAGTTATAATTAGATTGAGATGCAAATTTTTTCTGTTTCATCCGAATACCTATTTACTTCTACTACTTTTTAATTCAAGTTAAACACTTGATATTCAAATTATCTCAATTATACATTTGTGGGTCAACAATTGGTATTTAAATAAAGTGATTTCTGTAATATTTGGTGAAGCGAATATTTGAATTATGTACTTGTCAATTTATCATTATGGGTTGTTAAGTGTTTAAAGTTTTGAACCCTACCGTGTATTTTTCGATTAGATAGGTATTATAAATAATATTTAATACAATTATATTCTGTTCAATTTTAACTATTAAACAAAAACCTACAAATTAAAGAATTAAAGATCATATTATAAGAGCCTTGAATTTAAATTTCATAGTTTATTATAATATAGAAGATTAACTGGATCAAATGTTCACTTTAATTTAAATATACATCTACCACCTTAAATATGCTGTAAACGCGATAATATACATAATATCATTAATTAATTATCATCTTTTGAGTCAAACGTTATTATTTTAAATCATAATTAAATTATATTTCTCTACACTGTTAGTTACTAATTATATAATGTTTAACCAACTTTATATTTAGGAATTATTACAATTATCGTTATTCTAAATTATTACATTATTATCATGTTGAATTTACTTATTCGTATTTATCCTTAACCTTTTATCTTATAACCTTTATAAGCTAGAAATGTTTTATTTTATTAAAAAAAAAAAAAAAAAAAAAAAAAAAAAAATGAATCTTTGTGAGACTTTAATATTGAGTCTCAAAAAATTTATTTCGCATTGTTACTGAACTTGATGTGGGCGGATAACAATAACGCTGTGATCTATTGACATAGACGGTTATTATTTATTTGTTCACCATTCAAAACAATTAAGCATTGATTTATTATAAAAAAATGTAAAGGTAATATAAACGATAACCTACTTACTAATCGCGTAGTTTTTATTTTGTAATATTTTATTTTACTTTTTGTATTTTTAACTTAACATTTTGTTTGTATTTCGCAATCTCTTGCTGTATTTATTTATTTATTTATTTTTTTTTTGACATTAATGGAAATGAAGCATTATATAATATAATGTTGAGAAAAACAGCACTGAAGATTCGTCTTATTGAATAAACTTGGAGATTATGAGTATGAATTCGATTTTGCTATTTGTATTAAGAGTAAAATTTTTGTATAATTTAATAAATGAATAAAATTATTAATTTAATAAGTTATAAATAATGTTTTTTTTTTTTCATGAATTCCGTCAAACAAATTTGTGTTTATATTTTTGTTTAAAATATAAAGTTATTATATTGTTTCCATTTTATTAAAACATTTCAACTTTTAAACGAAAATCAGTAAAAATATTTACTAGTTCGGATATTGAGTTAAGAATATAGTTTAATATTATGAATGGAGATTTCCATCCAAATATTCAATATTTTCTCTCTAATATAAAATTTATTACCTCGGACATACATAAAACCATAAAATTATGTATCTATCATCAATTCTACTGAAGCATTTGAAGCCTACAATGTCCGCTGCAGTAATGAAGTAGGTATTTTGTATACGATTAAATTGGAATAATGTTAAACATAAAATATAAGTGAATTATAGAACAATAATTAGTTTAAGAATTGTATTTATGATTATTGACAAGTTATCATGATATTCTAATTTATTATGGGTTTTCATTGAAAATCTGGGCCTAATTAATAATTATAAATATAATAATATAAAGTCAATGCTATTTTTTTTAAATAGAGGTTTTGAATTTAAAAAAATGTTTTACAAAACCGTCAATATATATTTTAATTATCAATGATAATACTACGTAAATGAGTGAATTTCCAGTTTATTATTAATTAAACTTTCTAGTCATGCAAAATATATAGGTATATGAAAATCAATAGAAGTTCCTATATTAAAGTTCTGGTTTTCAATAAACTTATAAGTAAGATTATTATTTTTTTGAACTATTCAATACTGGTATATTCCTCAGTACAGGTATTACACGATTTTACTTATTATTTTTTTTTTTGAAATACTAGCTAAGTTATTTTTTTATTAGAATATTTGTACTTTTTAAAGTTGAATATGATTTTCATATATTTATATAAGTTATAAATAGATTTACGATGAAAATATTTGTATACAATTATAAACATACTTTAAAAGTTTGATACTATAACAATAATTGGGTAACATCAAACCGACTTATTTAATCAACAAACTATTGGCTGAGATCCGTTAATCAATATATTTCAAGCCTTTCAAAATAATAATTTAAACAGTTGATATTTTTATTTTTATCATTCGTTTATGTATAAATATGTAAATATTGTATGAATATAGGATTATTTATAAATTTAATTATGGGAATGGTATGCATACATAGTACACACACATACATACATATATATATGTACAAAATGTATATAGCAGCTGCCCTTGATAAATGAAAAATCAGTGATCGGGATGCTAACATGTATTAACAGCAGCAGCAGAAAGTTTCAAGGTATAAAATTCTAAATTTGTGATAAATAGGATAAATAATATAAAACAAGCTCGAGAAAATATTCGTAAACGAACAACCGAAATTATTAAGACTAATTTCTTAAATCTCGACCTAAATTTTGCAGTTTTACACTGGGATTCTAAATTACTTCCTGATTTATTGATTAAAGAAAATGTGGACAGAATCCCTATAATTATTATGGCTCCCAACATAGAAAAACTTTTAAGAGTACCTGCATTGTCCTCAGGTACTAGAAAAGAAATTTGTTCTGCTGTGCACAACGCATTACAAGAATGGTGTCTATTAGATAAAGCCCAGGCTTTTGTATTTGATACCACTGCGTTTAACAGTGGTCGGGTAAATGGAGCATGTGTTCTTTTAGAACAATTATTAAATCGTAATATATTGTTTTTTGCATGTCGTTACCATATTTTCGAAATTATACTGCAAGAAATTTTCTTTCACACAAAAATTACCGTCATGTCTGGTCCAGATATACTTCTATTTAAGCGTTTAAAAATAATTGGAAAAATTTGGATCGAAATAATTTTAGCATATTTGTAACATTTCCTAGCTCGTACAAAAATTTAAAAGCCGTTGATGATGAAGTTAATTTATTTTGTGTAGACAAACTCAAAGTACAATATTCAAGAGACGATTACAAAAAATTCATAGAGCTAGTTTTGATATTTTTAGGTAGAATACGATTTCATCAACCACGTCCTTACTACTTATTGCGATGAATAGCGAAGCTATTTATTGTCTTAAAATACTCATGTTTTGTGATTAATTTATAATATCAGCAAAATAAATTAATTCACTTGAAGACATATGTTGTTTTGTAGTAGAATGTTATATTCAAGCATGGATTTTTGCTCCAAATATAATTACAGCTCCTGTAAACGATTTAATGTTTTAAAAAATTATTTAACTACAACAATAATAAGATAGGAGAAATGGTCTTAAAAATTTTTTTGTAAACTACTTTTGGTATTTAATCAAATAATGTAATGTGTTTTCATTATGTGATGATGAAGTTGACAACAGTACTAAATATTGAATAGCAATCAAAATTTTACAAGGATACAAACAAAATATAAACGAAGAACAAGAAGAAAATGAAGGATAAATTAAAAAATTGAACTTAAAATATGATGATATATAACATTTTCTCAAAAAAGATCTTTAATTTTTACTTCTTAATAGTAATTCTTGGAAAATATATCAACGATTTCGAATATCAATACATTTTTTACGAGAAGATCAAGCACATGGCAAGTTATAGA
Source organism: Melanaphis sacchari (assembly GCF_002803265.2). NCBI lineage: Eukaryota > Metazoa > Arthropoda > Insecta > Hemiptera > Aphididae > Melanaphis > Melanaphis sacchari. The sequence continues at coordinate 5,417,820 of NW_020270420.1, forward strand.
TGATTACATTAATGCAAAAGAAATATTATCTTCGCTGAAAGTTGTAAATTATACAGCTGAACGTGGGGTAAAACTGATGGAAGAATACAACAAAATTTTTTTTTTAAATGAAGATCAAAAACAATTTACATTACAAGCATGAAATAATCAAATGATTCTGTGATATTTATCTGTTTAAATAATAGAATAAATAATAACTTTTTTAGGTTGTTCAAGAATATCGCCAACAGTATTCAGGGTTTACTCGAGAGATTTTAAAGAAAACTTATATCAATTTAACATTAATTACCTTACATTATAACGCTAAATTACCAAAATATTCTTTTTGAAATAACATTTTTCAAAAATGAATATTTTTCATGTGTATTTAAAGAATATATATTTTATAAAAAACTATATTACTATTTTTTTTCACAAATAGGTTAGTATAACTAATAAAACTTATAAAACCTTAATAATAGATAATTTTATGTTTTATAATAGTACTTTTATACAATTTTAATGCAACTTAAATATTTAAGATAATACAGTTAAAAAACTAAAAACCTAGTCATTTTCTTCTAACATTAACTTCGACCGTTTTTATTTTTTATTTTTTTCGAAAAACTATTAATTTTATAAACAAAACACAAGAAAACTTTTTTGTTTTAAATATTTATTAATATAATAATAGTCCTATACATTTTTTCCGTAACTATAAAATTAAAGAAATTACATGCAAAATAAGAAAATCTAACCATTTTTTATAGAACTTCTACCCCTTTGAGGCACGTGAATGTGTTGACTTTGTCACATTAAAATTTTACTGAAATTACTTTAATAGCATACTAAACAAAATTTCGAATCCCTGATTATAATTAAAAAAAAAAAATTTTTTACCTCTATAGCTAAGGATCACCCTAATATACATTCACAAATTGGTTATTTTATCATGAACCACTCATTATTTCAAATGCTATTAGAATTTTAGAAAATATTCCTTTATATAATTTGTAGTTGAAATAAAATAATTCATTTAAAAAAAAATGATATTTTTTATCGCTTTATTATTTTTAAGTATTTCATTTTTTTTAAGTATACCTACCATATATATTATATTAATTTTATGTATGCTAAATTTCATGATAAAAAAAAGCCACCATGTATAGTTTTTTCTGTTTGCAATTTCGTAGTTCAATGTAAATTTCCTAGAAGTATATTCAATATGCCAAATTGCCAAATAAATATAAATAAATAACGTAACATTTTTCTTTGTAGAACACTACATATATTTGATAAAAATTTTTATTCAAAATATTGGCTCCAAAATCCCAAGTATTATTCATATTTGTTAATTTTTTTTTTGTATTGTTGTATTTATTTGTTTGTACATTTACTATATTCCTACAATGTGTTGGTAGAAATATAAGATACATTAGCTAGGGTTAACATAATAAACATTTTAATCAGACCATTATTACCAGTGACTTCTGTTATTTAATTAATATTTAATTATTTATTTATCTATAGAAATTTCGTATATTATAATATTAATACAAAATATAATTTTTTATACTTTAATACATACATACGTTATAATACAGTATTTAATAACTATAATTCAATTAAAATTTGAGGTCTATATATTTTCCCTGTCTTACATATTTGTATACTATTTGTCTGGACACTAGCTGGTTCTTCTCGTCTCGCATTTATAAAAATATATGACTAAGATGTGCAGTAGGTAGATAACGCATTACATTATTAGGGGATTTGAGTAAATCTTGTAGGATATCAGTAATTAATACAACAAAATTCTTGAAAAATTATTTTAGATTAAGTAATTCAAATTGCGTATACTTGATTTATAAAAGTGATGGATAGATGTCGAACACTAGCATCGCACGGAAACAATACTTATGAAGTTATTACGTACGGTTCGTCGGATAAAGGTTATAGAGCAAATGACATACCTACCTACCTATAGTTGAAAACTCTTAATTATTCTTTGTCGCGCGTAAAGAAGTCATCCTTGTACTGCGACGGCAATCCAATCATACCAAATGTTAATAATAATATCTTTATTTATTATGCTTAAAGCGGGAACCGAAATTGTATAACATATTTTTATGGATTATTTTAATAATAATTGTTATTTGCTTAAGCTAAACATTTAAATCCGAGCCCATAATAATGATTTCACGGCAAAATGTTATTTTGCATTTTTTTAATTACTATTTGGATCATTTCTAATTATGATACCCACACATATTTAAACATTTTTCGATATCAAAAACACAGACATTAAAAATATTTATTTTCCTGAACACATAGATAATATACCTAGTGTCATTATGACTTGTTAATTTTTAAAATATGTATCGACGTATCGTCCGGTGAAACCCAAAAGCGCAAATTTTTTATTTTTTTTTAATAGATCATATAGTGGAATAAAAGCGCAAAAATAAATATTGTACTAATTACACTCATAAGTGGAATAAAAGCGCAAAAATAAATATTGTACTAATTACACTATAAGTTTAATTTTAAAATTATTTATTATTAAATTAAATTGTTCGTTTTAATTTAATTTAATTTATAGTATTTTTATAATTCAAAAATACATCAACAGTGATCGAGTTTAGTTGAAGTTTAGTATTATCGTATCGTAGTTTATCGTAACGAATTACGGCGAAGGTTGATAAACATTTTAGATAATATTTATTTAATACAATACACAGTAAACATTATTCCTGACTTAAAAAATACACTTTATTTTCATAAAATGTATTTACACTCATGGCTTGTTAAAAAGGTATATCATTTTTTTTTTTGTTGTCGCGCTTATGGGTTGCGTTTGGGTCATATTTTACGCTTATGGGCTACGGCCGTATCGTTACGCTCGCACGCGACTTGTGACCGGTCGATAATCACTTTTTAATAATCTCTATCATCTCCACACCGATACGGGTTCGCGTTAAAGGCAAACTCGTGCGGGCCACGAGTGACGGCTTAAACGCCTTTTTACGCAGCGGCGGCTCGCAAATTCGAGTTTAATTAATTAAATCGACTTTTTTTTTTTTTCTATTCAGCGCGTAACACACAATATAAACAATTCAATACTATTATCGTTTTAGTCACAACGATGAGCACTGTCCTGCGCCGTCGTCGAGCGTGGGCGACGGTTTTATCGCTGACGCGCTAATAAAAACAATATCGTTGTGACAATAAAATATTATTATGTCGTTACACAACACGCACGACAACAATTTATTATTATCGTAGAGCGTGTTAAGGGTCGGTGGGCGACAGCGGCGGCGGCAACCGGTTCGTCGTTGGTGGGGACGGCGGCGGCGCGCGGTCAACGCGATTCGGACGAACGGCCGAACCGGTGGTCGCGCCCGGACGGTCCGCAGTGCATCGCGAACGCGTGTCCCTGTAACGTGGTCCCGACTGTCTCGAGTCGCGCACGCTCGTCGTCGTAACCGTCGCGTGTCGTATTCGTGTAACGTGTTCTAACGCGCGCGCGGCCGGTCGTCGTTCGTAACGCGTCCACCGCCGCTCCGTCACCGTCACAGTGCAGGCCACCACCGCTCTCGCCGGCGGCATGGACGCGGACTATCCGGGCTTCTCGTAGCGCGGGTTCTACCGACGACGCGTTCGCGCGCCGCCGTCGCCGCCGCCGCCGCTGCCGATGAGTCGGTCGCGGCGGCGGACGGCGGTCTGGCCGACGATGGGAAACACTTGCGCCAGTGGCCCCGGACCACCGTCTTGGGCCGGCTGAGAACCGTCTTCGAACCGTCCATGAACCGGTTGTCCATGAAGATTTACGGCAGCGAAAAGGCCGTGCTCAAGGAACGGCTCAGGCAACGGTCCCTGGGCGCCTGGGTCATCCACCCTTGTTCCAAGTTCAGGTAACACGCGCGCGCGGCTGGCGCGTTAACCGCGAAACCCGTTACTACGGATTAGAATGACTAACGGTTGTCGCGCATTGTGAATGATCTACCGAAGTTTTATCAGGCCAACCGAATCGACGGGGTTGTTTAATGTTTACCGTGTCTCGTCGTCAGGGGTACTTGGACGCTGAACGAGACGTACTAGACTTTCACACATCGTACCAGGGATGTATTTAGAGGGGGGGGGGACAATCGCCCCAGATGCCGAATTGTAAAGGGAGTGTTGCGCTAGAAAAAATATTACTGAGAAAAAAAAATAAGATATTATTGGGCTAAGCTTTTTTTATCTGATGACATTTTTTTATTTTTTAGGTACCTAGTTAAAAATTGATCAGCCCCCTCCCTTCCGATGATATTTTTTTTTAAGGGAAAAAAAGGGTTCCAAAATCTTACGCCTCTGCCTTTTACACACATTTCGATCCGAATAACAAACATTATTATGTCCCATAGTATTATACTATTATGTATTATAATATAACTATATGAGATTCCTATCATTTAATAAAATGTGTACATAATTGGTTTCACACTAATCGTCGTCAAATAACTATTTTTTTGATTTGTATTACGGTGTTTGTTCCGTCATGTTTTTCCATGGTCAATAGTTGAGATACGTAACGTTGTAGAAAAAATGACTGCAGGTTTGCGCGCCCCTATTTCGAATTCTATAGGTATCGTTGATGGCAGACACTCTTGACAACGTTTTTCCAGTTATTTGACGACAACCTTTTTTTAAAAAATATCACTTGTTTCATTGTCTGGTAACCGGTTTTGATCTGTACATAAAAGGTTGTTTCAACAAAGTCAGTTGGCCACCTGCAGTTCGGTAGTCCTTAAATATGTAAGAAATTCGAAATCCGACTAGGTATACTTTAAAATGATAAATTGTTTTCTTTATATTTTATGGTTTTTACAAATACACTGACCACATAATTTCGTTTAAAATTTAATCTGTGTGTGATTTTTAATCTAGAAAGTTGCTTCTCGAAATTGAATTTTTTTATGACCTCATAAGTGTTATGTATAATAATATATTTTAACGTGAAAATCTCGAAAATAAATACACATTATTGAAGAACTAATCATCTTGCATGTCAGGTTAGAATTATAAAAAAAAAAACAGGAAAATGTAAACCAGTTATTTTTTTTTAAAAGGCGTAATGGAAAATAATGATGTCAGTTTGATAATTGTTCATAATTAGTCATTACTTAGTTTTTATAATACAGTTTATGTTTTGGAAAAATAAGTGTACCTTCTTATATTATGTCCATATTAATTTTGTTAAAATGTATATTATTATACAGATATTAATAATTAATATTATTATACCATTTATTGATATAGGTATGTACTTGTATACTTAATTTGTATTGATCAACTTAATAATAGCTTATTTTAGTAGTGAACAAAATATGTCAAATAAACTTAGCATAAAATATTATAAAAAATATTATGTATTTATTTTATTTTATATTTTCCTTAATTTATTCAGTAGCTTACCTGAGTACTCAGTATTACCTAATATGAATAATTTGGTATGAAATGCAATGTTATATTTTTCTATTTGGTAAATAACTCCATTGAATAAATAATTTAATATAAATAAGACATCTTCAAATAAAAAATCGTAAACATTTTAAGGAGGTGTACGGTCAGTCACTGATTAATATATTTAGTTATTAGTGGTTAAAATATTTAGTTAATAAAAAAAAAAAAAAAAATATCATCAAATAATATATTCTTGGTTTCGGAGCTAACATTTTTGAATAAATAATTTTTAAAACAAATGCATTTTATTGTAATATTATCTAGGTTCTCAGATATTTTCATAATACCAGTGTCAACCACTATTATGGTAGTCTACAGTAGCCAGTAGATATTGACTATTATGGACAGTTTGACAGTTAGGACACATTGGAATAGACATTTCGCTATGTGAAATGTATTTTTGAATTGAAACATCGAAATAGCATTAATAATATTTATCGATTTATACGTATTGTACTGCTAGACTTGCAGTGCACACTAAAATTTTCAATGATGTTACTACGAAATATTGATTTTGAAATATGCAGTTAAATGTATCATTAAGTTATATTATGATCAGAATGTTTTTATAACAATTGTAATCTGTAGTTATGGTTACAATTATAGTAATTAACGAAATATGAATACATAATTTATATTTATAATATACATATTTTATAGTGTCTTCCTAGTTATTTTTATTATCAATTAGGAGCGTCACGGTCCATTTCGTATAATATTGTTGTTAAGGCATACCCACCAAAGATGTGCATCCACATTTTTTTGTCGTTCGTCCAAGTGTTTTTATATTTTTATACTAGGCTGACAAAGAAATATTTGCTAATTTTAAATGCTTTTAATATATTGTACATAATAATTTTTTTATTGCATTATCTGTAATAATATAGCAAATTTAAACATGATTTATCTTTTGATAATTATTTTAATTATTAGTTAGGTCGTAGGTATACTATGTTATTAATTATTATAATTGTCTAGTATAGCTGTGGTAGCCATTTTGTACTGTGCAAACATTAAAATGTATACACTTTATGATTTAATATAAATTATAATAGATAACATAAACAACTTTTTTCTTCTAAATCTTAAAAAAATATCACAATATTAAAGTTGACGAAATGTTTAGGAAAAAGGTACAGATATATAAGGTAAAAGGCTTAAAAAATATGTTAGCGTTGTATACCAAAATAAATGTGGTTTTCAAGTCATCGATATGTTGTGTTTAAAAAACCAATTGTTCAGATACTAGTTCATTTCTGAACAACCGTTTTATTTATTTAAACTAGACTAAACAAAAATAAATTCTAAATTGTTTTCATCTAAATCTTTACACATATATTAATTATTATACCTATGATATTATGTTTTGTGTTATGTTAATTTTTTTCTGTGTACGATTGGGAAAAATATTACTCTTAGTTGTATTATAGTCCAAAAGTCTCTTATTATAAAGATTTATTACTTAAGATTTTTTATTTTGTTACTGGCTTTCTTGTTTTATTTAATGTTTTATATGTCTATGAAAGGGAGGGGATCGAGCAGTATACCGGTTCATTTAATGCGTAATTCACCCCCTCCCTCCATTGAAACCAACGCGCTTAATCTCGTTAAGTTAACTTCCAAATACATCTCACAATATACATTATTAATATATGTACGAGTACTACGCATTAGGTGTCGTCATTTTGTGAATTTGTTATAAACATTAAATTTATTCATCTGACTGCATAATATTTTATCACTGGAGAGGCGGTGTATAAATATGTGCGTGGTATTTTAGAATATATGTTGATCAGACGTATTATATGACTGCAATAGGACAATAATATACCTACATAATTATTCAATACAGGTACATATTACACATTTTAGAGTTCACCGATGCGGTGTTTCGTGGCAAATATCACGTTGGTGGATAATAATTCATAAGTCATAACCAAAGTTTAAAGGATCAAAAATTGTTTATTATATCTTTAAGTATTTTCCTCGTTGATATAAGTTTCCGGACTAAATTACATATTATGTTAGTACACTAGTTAGTTGTTCGAGATTCATAACTCATAAAGCACGTAAATAATTGTTTTAACTGTGTCGAATGTAATACGAGTATATAAACAGTTTTGTAGTTGAAAATTGAAATTGGTATAAAGAATAATACACATCATGCAGCTACAAGTATTAAATTTGCAACATCAGTTTTCAAATTCATTCATGAAAATATTTTTTTTTTAAAGGTGAGAGGGTGGAGCATAATGATAATAAATTGACAATTTAATTTAATATATTATTGTATTAATGTGAAAACAAATATTTTAGTGTTATTGATTATATTAAATGTTTAAATACATTGATATTTAAATATCTTAGTCGTAATTTTAAGTAGGTAATTTAATTTTGATATGTCTTTTATTTCAATTTATTGCAATAAATAAAATGTTTTTGTTTCTTATAAATAATTAATTTTATTCATAATAATTCTTTGCTACTAACTCGTCGTTGTACGTTTAGGTTTGCGAATAAGTAATATGCATTTGTTTTTTACGTGCTTTTTGCTCTTAAACAAATAAATACCATATTGTTCTTTTGTATATTTATGCTTGTAAACTATTTACATATTATATTTTTGTTCTTTTTACGTTTATCCCCACGAATGAATAATACATAAACGTATTAAACTTATTTGTTCAGTTCTTTAAAGTTCGGAAACAAAATGCAGTTTATGTTTAAAAAATAAGTTGTTGTTTTTCTCTCAACCCTCGTTTTACATAAAAGTGTCACAATGTGTAATTAGTATCGATTAGCTTTGAATTTTGATACCTACGGATTGATGTATTATTTAATTTCGTACCTGTTTTTTGACATAATACTAGTGCAATATTTGTTATACAGAATACGCATGGGGGACTTTGGGCGATTTTAAACACTTGTATGGCTTATTTATAATTAATATTTCACTTAAATATTTTTGATGCCATACGATTATCTAATTAAATGTAAACATAATGTTCTCTACACGTCACTGAGTCTTGTTTAATATACAATAACGCACACTTCCAGCCGATGCATATGACATTGCAAATTTAATATAATTACATTATGTAATATAGATAATTATAGCGATTATTGTATGGTGATACTTACACCTATTCTCCATCTACAATGTTAACGTTTTGATTTATAGAAATATCACGGTAATTGATCGTATAATTAAAAATTAATATAGAATGAAATCGAATGTTTAGTGAATATTAAATTTTGTTGAAAAACGATTTTATTATACACATTATTACATATACGTTATACACTTTATGGGTTAAGTGTATATAAATTCATGTTGAACCCATATCATATGAATATCATATATTTTAAATATTTTCTTTTTAACAATAATTGAATATTTTTAGTTTTTATGAATAGTTTAATAATATTGTGATGTTGACGTTTTTTCCATAGTACATAATTAAACGTTTGTTCAAATATTTCTTCCCTCTCAAGTATTAAGTTTCTGTTTTATAATAATAACGTTAATTATTGTTTTTAGGTAGGTCTAGATTTTTTGAATAAATACATTTTCTTTGAAGTACGGAAAAAATGGAGTCAACGGGTAATATTGATAATTCATATTTGTTATTAAATTTTTAGTTAATATTTGTTGAATTATACCGTAGTATACTTAATTGTTGTTATTTAGTTTCTCTCCCTTTATATATATATATATATATATATATATATTTATTGATCTATGTACACAATACAATATAATAAACTGAATTTTATTATTTTAGTGTACATAATTAATATTATAATTACTAATTAGTAATTAGGTACCTATTATAGATAATTCAAATTTGAGGTGGAGGAAACATTATTTTTATATTTGGTATTTATAACAATTTCATGATAAATGTTCAACCATAAACACCAAATAGATAATTTAACTTGATGTTTTCTTTTTGACATTAAGCTATTAATCGCACTAACTTAATATAGTATTATAATCCGTAAGTATTATACATTATACCATTTAGTTCAGTTGTATATTTTATATTACTTAATTATAATATATAAATAAAAATTATGTAAATTGTATCAATATTATTATAACATAGTAACTCAATATTAAAATTATTAAAGATATAGGTATATATATATAAAATTATAAATGGCGTTGAGAATGAGATTTTAGATTTATAAAAAGTTATCAAAGTGTTATTGAATAATACATTTCTTTTTTAAATTGTCCAGTTGCTTATGAAAACTATCCAGAAAGTTGAATAATATCTAATTCATTTTATTTGTAATGGATCAAATTTTGCATTAAATTTTTAAAAATTGTCACTAGAAAAATATAAAAATAACTTAGAAAATTTACATTTATAGTGTTAAAGTTTTAGAATTGTAACTACAAAATTCGATTTTAATATTAAAAGGAAGTTAGAAATATTATTTTTATTTATTTTTTTTCCAGTTCTCTGTAATATTTTATTACGCTTCGGAAAACTTCTAAGAAATTGAAATAAAGTACAAACTAAACTCTATTTCCAATCGATTGATACTTGAAATTTCGTTTTTTTTTTCTATGAAAGTGTTTGTAGTGAAAAAATACACATTTGTACAATTAACACATTTTTTATTTTGCTCAATATCTGTGTATTTTTGGTATTAGTCTATATTATATATTATGTATGTTTGTTTGTACTGAAAGCGTTTCTAGCTTTAAAGAATATTTTAACAAACACATGCGAATTCCAAATATAACAGAAAACTTAAAGAACATTTATGATCTAACTATAAAAAATAAGTTGAAATCAAAAATTTATATTTATATTATAAATTAGAAAATATAATTGATTAATTTTAATAATATTACATAAAATATAGATGGCTTTTGGCACCTCTGCGGTATTGCGCCCAGTCTACACGCATCTATCAAATCCATAAGTTTTGTAATATCTTATAAGTCTTGTGTTGTTTGTATCACTTGTATTAAAAACACATAAATCCAATGTTCATATAATATGGATACTTAACGAACATAAGAAATATATTTTATTTTTATACTTTTTAAAAAGTGGGCAGGGTAGGTTTTAAATTATTTCGAAATTATATGTTTAAAATCGTTCTAGTGATTGAATGAAACCAAAAAATTACTTTGTTTTTAGCATTGAATACGATCGCTAATATTCATTTGGATGGTTTTAATTATTTTAATGCGTGATCAATACTAATCTCAGATTAACTATTCATATTGAAAAATATTTTTAATGAATTATTTTTGGAAAGTACCGAAATAAATGAGTCATAAAAATGTCAATTTATGGGTTCATGCTGTATAAATTATGGATAAATTGATTTGTTCTATTTAAAAGTACTATTAAGTATTTATAAGTTTGTGTTATTTTTTCAAATTTTATTATAGAAATATTTTACTATTTTGAAAACTAACAACCGACAAATGTGTCACACTTCATTTATTAGCCCCTAAAGAATACCGGGTACATATTACGGTAATATGTTGTGTTAGGTCTTGTAATGGATTTTAGGGTTTATATCCCATTCGATTTGATATTCGGGGACATTAGAATACTGTATAATATATATGAATACGGTTAACCATAAAAAAGTATTCTCAAGGACAGCTACTATGTATATCATGATTTAAGTTGGATAATGGACATATAGCTAGTTAGACATGATACATGGAAATATAATATATTTTTAAGGATCTTATATTTTTTAAACTTCAGCGGATTTTCTAAAGTTAACGTTATTTGTTGTTTTTTTTTTTTACCATAAAATTGAAAATATTATTTATTTATGATTATCTTCAATGTAATCAACAAAATCCATCGGGTAAAAAGGTTTACATTAAACCGTGTCTAGTAATATAAAGAATAATTTGAAGTGTATATTATGTATATTATAGCATTACATACTATATAGTATTATAAAAGTTTGAAGAATTCGTAATATGATTTTGGTTCAATATTATTTATAAATAAAAAAAGCAATTTGTTCATAATATTGCTGTGCTATAAAATTACAAACAGAAAGAAGTATATAAATATAACTTGGATTAACTTCAGTCCTAAGTTTGAAATACAGTTAATTGCATTACGTCAGTTTTTTGTTGGCGAATGTCAAAAAACAAATTTTTTTTCTATATACAGGTTATAGGTATTAATAATAAAACAAAAATAATTTAACGATAACTCAACGAAAAATGAACAATTAAATTTATATATTGGTAATTCATATGTAAATGAAATAAATTGGTTTGAAATAAAAATGATGAAAATATCATTTATAAACTAAACGTAATATCTTTTTTAAGAGCAGTATTTTGTAATAACAATTTTATAAATTATTGGTGCTAAAGAAATGAGATGCATATTAAATGCATATATATTTGCATATAAATAATCGCTTAATATACATTTCATTGATGTAATATATAGTTAGTTATAATATTTTTTGACGAGAGAAGTAGACAATAATAATAATGGAAATACGTGTACCTCATTTGCGTTTAGTTTATTTTTAGGATTATGTGAATTCTTAAACATTTATTATAATTATATTACATAAAATAAACACATTGTGGTGTACCTTTTTTTTGTAAATGGATGTTCGTCGACCGTAAACCTATTGTTTTTTTTTTGTTTCTAAACTAATTATTGATACTTGTGCACCTATTAATTTTCTAGTTCCCGTGATTTGTGGAGCAATGTCCACGATTTACTTTGCTTTGATGTTTGTTATACTCAATAAACATTTATGACATTATCTCGCAATTGTAAAATATTTTTCTTTTTACTTGAAAAATTATATAGATTTATATGTATATATTTTTTTATATAATATTAAAATATATTTAATACAAGCGTTTTTTTTCTGTATACATGATTAACATTATTAATTATTACCATTATCGGCATTATCTATAAATAAAATCGTTAATATTATATTTATAATAAAAAAAATTAAAAAGTTGTATGGTTGAAAATTGCATGGTAGTTATTTTAAAATAGTTATTTGACCAATGTTAAAATTAGCTGATATATAACAATATAAAGTTTAATATTTAAAATAACTGTAAAATTTATATAATCTCTTTTTTGTACTGTACAATTGTATTTTTGATGTTATTGATAGAAATTAGATTAAAAATGTATTAGTACATCATCGTATTAAATTTTTTTTCAAAGCTCATATTTAAAATATAAATTAATTTATGTGGTACCTAGTATTTTTTTTCTTGTATAAAATAGAGGTTTTTTCTTCAATGTATAAAATAATGTTTTTCATAAAGCTTAATGAATAGGGATAAAAAAAAAATATGCTATACTCGATTAATTATTTTATCATGAGTGTAATTACTTTGTAACATTAAGTTTTTATAGAGATAATTTTGCTTAATTTTATTAGTAGACATGAACTAATGGAATTTTAATTTTTCAAAACTTTCAGGGCTTAGTCATCACTTAATATGTTATTAATAATAACTTATTACTTATTACATGTGAAATAATATAGTTAAAATTATATTTTTCAAAACTAATCAACAATTTTTACGTGCTTTAATTTATATTTAATACTTACTTTTATAATTATTAGTTTACCAATATTATCTAACCCTTATGGTATGGTTTATTTAAAATTTTAGTTTTAAGATGTTTTTATATAACCAAAAATACTAATTAAACTAGTGAGTTATTGAATTTATTAGACTAATATCAGTATTATTTATTTCATTTCTTCCAAGTAAAAATCTCCTTTTTGTTACGATATCAATAGTTTTAGCCGAGAAATTCAAGTATAAAAAAAAATAATTCAGAATAAATTACATTTTTAAATATTTTAAAAGTTAATAACCTGTTTTTCTGAAATTATAGACAAATATATTATCGTTTTCAGTTATTTACATATATCATTTAAATTTTAAATAGAATATATAAGGGGTTTTTTAAAAATCAAGAGTTGTGTTTAGTGGTTGAAGTGACTTTTATAAATGAAGATTCACCTTTAATATTTAAATACCATTATTAAATATATAAAACATAATTTTCAATACTTAAAATATAATGAAAAAGTCATGAAACAAAAGTTTAAGACACTTTTTTAAAAGTGATGATAATGTTTATGTAATTCATTATGTATATAATGTGATTTTTAAAGAAACTTAAATTCAGGGAAAAAATTGTGAGAAATGTCTTGTTTTTCCGTAATTTTAAATATAGCTGTATAATTGCATAACATAAAAAAAAGTGAGAAACGTGAAGAAATATAACATTTATAATAAGGGTGGATATAAAATTAATAGTTTTGAATAAAAAATAAATTGTCGTATCGAAATAATTATTATTTTGTATAAAATTCCATAACGTTCTATAATATTATTCATAGTTTAATCGTGTATTATTATTTTAAAGTTTTTAAGTACCTATATGAGTTGTTTTCTGTTTTAAAAGCGGAGATTTAGTATAATATCATGATAAAAATTTTTAGTGAATTAAATTATTTTTAAATTATTTCAATATAAATTAAATAAATTAACATTTTAATATATTTTTAAATTTTTAAAATTTATTTTTAACCAAGAATTTATGTAATGATTGAGTATACAATTATTAAAATTCACTTTTTATTCTTGAGTTGTCTATACATTTTAACAATGCAACTTTGAAAATTTCATAGGTTACAATTTGAATTTCAATTGAATTAATATTTTCTGAATAGGTACAAGTATTGATTAAATATGTTTTATTGAGTATATGGTTTTTTTTTCGATCCAATATGGCATTTTAAACTATTAAAAGAATTAATAATCTTTATCTGTACTGAAATCTGACATTTGTAGTGTGAATTCCAATGATATATTAGTTTGAATAAGATCACAATAATAGACTTATAGACATTTTTATTGTAAGCTGTCATAGTATGCTATGGTATTTATTGATTTTTGTAATTTGAAATTTCTATTATAATAACTATAATTTAATAGGTACTCGTTTATAAACATGTTTGGATAATTAAAAAAATTCGAAGGTATTTTAAATGTTAGTAGGTACAAAATGTTAATTTTCCTGTTTTGATTTATTGTATTATGTTCCGTGTATAATATTAGATATTTTGAATAAGATACATATATAATAGTATACGTTTTTATTTTTGAAAGTTGAAAGATATACTATGATTTTGTTATTTTAAAAAATTCGATTTTGGTTTTCATTGTTTTTTTGTTAGGATTAACGTTTTTAAATTAAGACGTCTGTGTTTGACAAAACTTTTGCATTTTTTTTTTATTAGTCTTGCATATATTTTAATTTATGAATCATTATACATGTTTTTGCTTATATTGTCATTATAATTAGGTGAATAATTTTAAATTATATTATATAATAGTTAATTTTACACGGAGTTGTCTGTGACAAATTATGTACCCGTAGATTTATACTTTATTTATAATTTCGTTAAATGTAAACTGCGCAGATTTTTATCACAGTTATTTAGGTTGTTTGTACCAAATATAAAATACAAGTCTAAAATTATACTCAAACATAATAGCTATTTTATTTTCCATAAACAATGGAAAAATATATAAAATTGATAGTTTTTTTGCTAGTAATTTTTTGCGTGGCTCTCCTTTAAAATGTAAAATAAAAAGAAATGGCTTTAAAGTGCATATATTCGAGTACAGGATAACCATGTACCAAATTTCAGACAAAAAACTGTAATTATCTTCACTATGATATAATAATGTGTTATCAATTACAATATGTAACTTAAAAACTAAAAAATACTTTAAAAATTTAGTATCAATTTTACAATAGTACAATAATTATTTAATTTATAATATGGTATTGAAAATATTTATTAATTATCTATGCATGACGAATGTGTTCTCTGTATAATTATTTTTCGATTTGAATTTTAAATGAAATTATAGGCAAATTAATTATTTCAGTAATCTTTTAGGCAATAGATTTATATTGAAAAACATGTATTCGTTGCAATGAAATTATTTTTAAAGCTGTTTTTTTTTTTTTTAATTTAAAAGTTAATAATATTTTAGTAATATAGTAATATTTATATTTAATATTATGATTATAAAATATTCGTTTTCTAATTTTGTTGTAGTTGAAAAAGAATTTATTACTAGATAAGTAGATTATTGAAATGTTATGTTAGGTGAACTTAACTGTTTCAAGTATAATGAATCATTTTAAAACTTTTATATTGGTAATATTATTATAAAAACAGTTGTGTTAATCGATATGATAATATAACAAAGTTTTCTCTTTAACTTATGTACTGATATAATATGTACTATTAATTATAATTTTCACAAAAACCATTCATTTCCTAACTAGTTTAAAATAAATAATTCATAAAAGAATATATATAACAATTAGTTAAATTCTTGAGTACAATTTTATGTACTCTCAGAGAATTAACCAGATAGTTAGTTCCTATTTAATTATAATTGTATTTCCACCATTAACTAAACTTTAAACCCCGTTTTATGTTTCTGTAAATCATAAAGTATTTATAAAGTTTGAACATTTTAAAATGTATATAAGCTACATAACTACAATATCAACTTATAGAAATAGGCCATTGTAAGAGTTATATATTTTATTAATTCATATACATAATACATATATGTTATGCATATCAACAATAAAAATATGTAATTATTGTCAGTTACGAAATAATTGGATTTGACTGCCAACCAGAAAACGTCATATAATTCATCTAGTGCACCGAAATAGATAAATAAATTTAATTCAAACAAATACAATGGTTTAGAATTTAAAAGTTTCCATTTTATAATTATTAGATTTGTTCGTAAAATTGTGTAAAATAAATTGTTATATAAAGCTAAAGGCCACTATTGTCAAAGCTTATGTTAAATAAATAATAAGTTAAAAAGTTTGTTGTTATGTCTATTTTGAGTTTAAGTATTAAATTTATAAAATTATTTGACAAAGAATCAAAGTTACATGTATATTTATATATATATATATATATATATGTGTGTAAAGTAAAGATCTGAAAAAATATATTTAGATACATTTATAATTTATAAAATCATTTTATTCGGTAAAGTATCAAAACTTTTAAGTAATTTTATACCTTAAAGATGGTATATAATTATTCAGTTTAATTAATTTTCAATAATTATTTAGAATCATTTTTATGAAACATATTGTACATAATGACTTATCTAATACATATTTATAAATGTATAGATAGTTAGCAATGTGAGTTTAAAAGAATTTGTAAATAAGTTATTATGATAGTAAGCTGACTATGTGAAACTAAAATGATAATTACGGACAAACGTTTTCAAAAGTTTTATGTAATTTGTGTTATAAATTGTAATAGCTGATCGAATTTCGGTGGCCATAATGTTTGGTTATTTTCATGGCTGTTCATAAGTAATTATTAGTCAATCGTCTGCATTTAAAACATTGTCGGTGAGTTACTTTATTCAACACCTTGAATTAGTTTTTCATTTTTTTTTTTCAAACAAAAACTACAAGGTCAGTATATGTTACATACTCTATAATAATGGGACTACTTAGTGGCTATACAATTATTATTAAAGCAACGGTAAATCTGAAGAAAAAAATATGTTTTAATAAATGAGTCATTAAAAAGAAGTGAATGTTTCCGTAGATTGTTGTAGCTATTCAAATAATTAGAAAAGTGCTTGTGTATATGATGTATTTGTCCCCTCACTTTGCACTTCAAAATAGCATTATTCTTTACCCTTATTTCCGAATGACCTTTGTTGTCAAGTATTCCAAATTGTAATAGTGTATTTTTTTCATTTTTACAACGTGAACACAGGAATCTGAGACGTCTTCTTCTTCTTAGGCGGCTAAATCGTGTTTGTCAATGTTCTTCTCTCCAACCAGCATACTCTGCCAAGAAAAAAAAAGAAAAAAAAAGAAACAAATAAATAACCATCTGTGCATGTTTCTCAATGGCACGTCCTTTTTATTGAAATGTATTCGCCAGCTTGCCTGAACAGTTCCTTTTAATCTAAACTCATTGAAAACAATATTTTTTCTTGACAACCGCTCAGCCCCGAATATCTTATTTCGTTTGGAAAATTTATATCATATTTGAACACATTTTTATTAACAAAAATTAAAAAAAAAACTTCATGCCTGAGAAATTTATTAAAGATTATTGTCGGAAGGAAGGGAATAATGTTTTGATCGGTAAAAATGTTTATGAAATAAAAATCATATTAAAAGTTGTTTTAGATATTTAAAATGTGTCATAAGACACCTATATAATTATATTTATATAGGTATATAAATATAATTTACTTTTAAAATCACATTCGATTTTAAGTCTATTTGTGTCTACTGTATATTTACGCACAATTTATCCAGATCTGTTTTATAAATATTTGGCCATAATGTGTAAATACAATTCTTTTAAAATTGAGTTTCATACGTTTAAGATTTAAATTATGTAACTTTAGAAAACCACAGACAACATGTGTGATAAATACATACATAACACTTCATTGATGTGAATTACCTACAATTTTTAACATCTTTTAAAATTTGTAAGACTAAAACAAATTGTTAAATTTTTATGTATTCATGCCCAGATTGTCAATTTGAATTAATTTTGAATTATTTAATTGTACTTTGTGTTTGTTTGAAAAAAAAAACGTAGTAGATATGCATACAATATATATATATATATATTAATTTTATACTGTTCATGTTAACGATTTAAAATACGTGTTCGTGTTTTTTTTTTTTAAGGAAGTCTGAAAATTTTTAAAATTAATGGTTAGTGAAGGTCTAATAAGTTCATGGACGTCATCCATTAGCTGAAAAATAGTATGTTAATATGACAACTGAAATAGATGTACCATTCCTATGTATTTGCCTAGTCTATGTTTTATAGTCTACAATAATACATTGATGAGACATTAAAAAAAAAAAAAATTCAAATATCGATATGTACAAGTGACTATAATATATTCTCCTAATAGAAAATAAATAACTTTATATATCTAATTATAATATGGTTTAATTATAAAGGTTATTAGTTATGTATTAAAAACAATGTGATCTATTAGTGTTCATAATTATAATTCCTAATGTAATATTGAATTATTATAAATTATTATAATAGTTAATAATCATCAGTTACACAGTTTAAACTATAAGTACCTACAATAATTGAATTGTTAACTGATAATCAATTTTCGCAATTAAGTATATTTTATATGTGAAGACCACGTGAACAAAATTAACGATCATTAAATTTGTGTTACTACGAGTACTATAAATTATGATTTAACATCAAAAAAATATTATTTATATTATGCAATAAAAAAAATATTTAAAAATAGATTTACATAGATTTTGATTTGATTCAAATCCAAATGAACAAACTCATCTTTTTTTTTTTGACTTCTTGACTTTTATATTTTAATTCCTATCTATTTGTTTTAAATTTTACCGACCATTAAACTTAATTATTATGTGATGAAGAGGTGACGCATGGAAATAGAATGAGACAAGTTGTTTAAGTACTAGTGAGTTGATGTATGCGACAGTACGACTTGTTTTAACAGCTATAATTAATTTTTCTGTATCCACGATTTCATGTAAAAATAAACGGATTTAAATTGTTCAATAATTAGTTTCTTAATTTAGTATACTCGAAATAATAATTTGTCTGTGGTTTCTAGTATGTTTAAATTAATAGCTGGAAATTACTGTTGATTTATTGTTGTTAACACTCATATAGTTATGTTTTGAGTAATTTATTAATTATGGCATAGGTATTGTATATTATTAATTTAATTTTTATAATACTGTAATGAATGATGATACACGATAATAATATGTACCATATATTAGATGCACATATTTATTTTAAAGTGTAATAAGCATTGAAATAGTTTTGTTTATTACAGATATTAAATTGTTTCACATGTACCTGTATACATCGCAGTTAAACGATTTTATTTATGAAATAATTAATTCAAAAAATCCATGTGCAAAATTTTTGTTATTTTATTTTCAGTATATATATTAATAATTAAAATATTTTTAGAATATTTCTATGTTTAGAATGCCGTGTAAAAATGTCTGCATAACATAAACAACGTTTTTTCATTTTATTTCTCTGTTTACTAGTGTAATCGAATGTCTAAAATTGAATTTTTATCTTGGTTATATGCAATAGAATAAATTACATTTTTCAAATGCAATAAACTTCTTTCTCATAATTGAAAATTACAGAATTTTATACACCAACTTTAATATTTACTTACTCCAGTTGTTTATGCAAAAGTAAATGTTAATTCATTAAATTTATGTAAATTATTTGTATAATACTATTCATTTAATAATTTTTTGTTTTTGTTGCAGGTTTTATTGGGATTTGTGTATGCTTTTGTTATTGGTTGCCAATTTGATTATACTTCCTGTTGGAATATCTTTTTTCAACGACGATTTTGATACAAGATGGATAATATTTAATTGTTTATCGGATACTATATTTCTTGTGGACATTATCGTAAACTTTAGAACGGGTAATAATACTTATTATATTTGTGATAAATTTAGATTATGGTCATAAAAAGTAAGATTGTTTTAATAAATGGTGATGAAAATGTGGAGCTTGTATTACTAGGATTCTTAATTTCTCAATTTAAATGATTTTAGTAAAAATTATGTTTAATAAAATATTATTGCTTTATTACTTTGTATGTTATAAAAATTTAATTGTTAGTTTGTTAATATGAATTAATAATAAAAATATGCTAAAAAATACATATTGAGTATCTAAAATCGTTCATATAATCATGTGTTGGGTTATTGGTACGGAAATTATAAAAACATGGCTTTGAGCCGAATTTAGAATGCATAAGTAATTTTCAAATTGTAAGTTTTTATTACTTAATAAATTAATTTTAAATATTAATAAAGATTTAGAAGATTTTCAAAATTGATTATCAACATAGAACAAATACTTATATTGTTATATTGAGGTACACCTACTAAAATAACAACATTTAATGAATGAAATCATTTTAAATATGAAAAAATAAAAATAATATTGTGTTTAAATAAAGAATACATTTGAGGTTTTAAGTATTATCCTATAATATCTTATAATTTATCAAAAGATAATATTGTCAATGATTTATATTTATATAGGTAAAGTAGAAAATTAAAAATGTGACCATGTCAATATTTTGCTATAGTGTAAACTTAGAATGTGGCTTATTTTTAGTAAATTTTTATTTAAAATTTAAATGATGATTTATTAAATGTAAATTATGTATTATTTTTATCTTCTCTTATTTTATAAATTTACGTAACACTATGTATTTTTTTAAATTGAAATTATAAAAATGTTATTAAATTAGTTTCTCCTATTCTCCATGGACCAGTTATATATTAAATTAGTAACCAGTTAAATGGTTACTATCAATATATCAAACTTAATTATTAAATTGAAATTATTTAAACTCGTTTTTTATTATAGGCATCAAAATTACTTTACTTACTTATTTAAAAACTATAAATATAAAATAATTTAAACAACTTAAATGGATTATAATTTTAATCAAAAAATTTACTTGTTAAGGAGTAGCTTACTCTTAAGTTTATAAAAAAGACGAACGATTTTTAGTATTTATGTATTATAATAAAAATATTGCACTAAAAATTAAAGTTGATCTATCATAAATCATAATACAAAGATGCACAGATTGTAATTCTTTTAGTTATGTCACTCAAGTATTATGCAATCATACTATTTAAAGGTTTTTATTTATTTGGGATATTTAATTTGTTTAATCTATTTTGGCCGGATTTACGCCTAGGACCGGGTATAGGCCAGATAATTTTGTAATAAATGGAAAAAAAATTATGTAAATATTTTATGCATTGATGTAACTGCGTTAATTAATAATTTAAAAAACATAGAAATAAATACTACATTTTGGGGTGATGGGGGGGGGGGTTAGGGAAGCATATTTAAAAGGGCCTAAGACGGCACCTGTTCTAAATCCTGTACTGGACGTAGGAATACTATATTTTATTAAAATATACTTTCTAATTTATATATATTTATTTTTAATCATATTCTGTTAACATAATATATTTCTGTGATGTATGTTAAATTAAACCATTTTGGAATAATTTTCTATAAAAAAACAATATTTTATACTGTAGAAAAAAAATGTTATTTAATTTATTAAGATTAGGATGTTAAGATGGTAAATAACTTGTCTGACTATTGATTAATTTTGTTATAGTATTTCGTTCCACATTATTAAGCAGTATTTATGTTCATTCAATTTACATTGAAAATGTGTACCATTCCTTTAATGGCAATGGTATAAGAAATTATTTAAAGTATTACATTTTTTCTGTGGTTAAAAATAGATTACTGACTGTCTAGTTAGTTTAACGTTATTAAGCATTTTTTTTTTTTTTTAATATTTAATACTTAAAATGTGTCCGTAATATTAAACAACTGAAGTATCACCATGTTATACATTTTATATCAGCATAATACGTAGAGTGGTGATCTAAAAAAAGTTATACAAATTTATAAACAAACTCAGTATAGGACACGTTTTTTCAAACATATTTTGTAACTTTGTTAGAAACAATTTCGTGATATGATTATTATTAGTATAAAATGGTTGATATTTTATGTCCAATAAACTATTTTAACGTTTTGAGATACGCACACGATTCTGAGTAGAGACAGTCAGTCAATCTATATTTTTAAAAGTATTTCATTAAATATTTATAATTATAATCTTAGACCTTAAAATTAATATAAGTTAAATACATTTTTGAAAAAAAAAATAAAAAAAATAAAATATACCATAATATGTATAAGTCATTATTGTGTATTGGATAACGGTATTTAGTGAACATTTTTAAATATCAATGACATATTTGGTTTTTAATTACAATAAAATATAAAAATGATTTTACTTAAATTGGTATTGCATAAATTTCTTATAGCTGTAGTTAATTGTCTTAATATTTTTTGTTTTGACTATGTAGTTTTTAATGTAAGTTTAATGACATGATATAAAAATATTTTCATTTATTTTTATGAAATTTATAAGTATAAAAATTTTAAATATTACCATTAATATATGATGTACATTTTTAAACCGAATAAGTGTACACAGCACGTTTGATTAAGTATTAATTTAATTTTTTAATTTTATTGTTACAAACACTTGGCAGAATTACATTACTTTTATTGGAAGTACCTACTTAAATATTTTTTGATGACATTTTTTTTAGAAATTTGTAAATTTGTATCATATTATTTTTCAGGTATCTTACAAACTGACAATTCTGAACAAGTGATATTAGAACCAAAATTAATAGCTGGAAATTATTTAAGATCCTGGTTCTTTTTGGATTTAATTAGTTCCCTTCCGTTGGATTATATATTTCTTATGTTTAATCAGGTACTCAACTATCAAATTGATAATAACGATTTTAACATTAGTCAAAGTTAGGTTATTAAATCAAATTAATCGATGTTTTATGTATGTGTATATATATATATATATATATATGTATACAGGATGTAGGTGAAGGTATACAGATTTTACACGCTGGTCGAGCTCTTCGCATACTTCGACTTGCGAAGCTACTTAGTTTAGTTAGATTACTCCGCTTATCAAGACTGGTGCGCTATGTGAATCAATGGGAAGAAGTATATGTAAGTGGTTTATGTAAAAATAACTTTTTTTAATTAAACATTAATTTGATAATATATACTTGCATATTTAATATATGTAGATGTATAACAATCATGGTTAATTAGTTTTAGATACTATTGGTAGTATAATAAAAAAAAAGTGTATACGTATTAAGATGTTATAAAAAAATCAGTAATCGTCCGTTGTATGTTGTTCATAATTTGTTTCTTTGTATTTTATATTATATCATGTTGTAATTTGATAAGAAAACATTATAATCTAGATTTTTTTTAGAGAATAATAATAAAAAAATAAAAATAAAAAAAAAATAATAACAATAAAGAAATTAGAATACGCTATTAATTGGTAAACAAGAAGCATGGATTAATTTTGAAATTACATAATTTAAATATTAAAAAAAACCTATATTTCTGTACGTTCTAGAATATGTTAAATTAGCTGTATAGAGTTTTATTATAATACATTATAAAATAAGATATTGTTCACCATAATATACTCATTTCAGATTGATTTGATATACAGTTTAAAATTTAAAATTATTTTGTTGTTAACATACAATTCCTAAACTGTTTTTATGTAACAATAAAAAGCAATCATAAAGTAAGCGATTTATTCTTAGGTAACTATTTAAATAATATTATAAAACGTAAAACTGAAATAATGAACATGCATGCTAAAAAAACATTATGCTAATTGCTTAAGTATAAAATATATTTATCTCTTAATATTAATTATGTATTTTAACCTATTTCAGAAATCATAATTTATAATTTAAAAATTTAATTAACAAATCATTTTCATATTCCTGTCATAAAATAATATGAACAGAAAAAAAAAAACGATTTAAAGTAACACGTTTTTGCTACTATCATTAAAGGTATTAAGTTTAATAGGTTATTCTTATGAAAAAAATATTTAAATTAATTTAATGTTGAATATCATGTTTTGGCACTAAATATTTTTTTTACACAAAATTGTAATAACAAAGCAATTAAAAAAATCAATTTTATACTAAAAAGTAATATTGCACGCAGTTAATCCCATTAAATAGAAAAAAAATGGTGTTCAGTCATTTCATCGTAAATAATTTATTATATGACAACTTTTCACGAGTAATTGATAAAAAAATAATTCTTTAAATTAGAACAGTAAAAATATTACAACGACTGAATTTGAGGATGGTTTTTGGTGGAAAATAAGATGTAGTTGGAATTTTGGGGAATAAAAAGTAAAAAGTTCTCAGTATTTTTATAAATAACCGGAAACACAGATTTTTTTTTTAAAATCTGTTTTCAAAAAAAAAAAAAAAATTAGGAATTCAAAAATAAAAATTGTTGAGATTTTAAATTTTCATTGAATAATTGTGCTATTATTTATTAAAAATAATAAAATTTAAAATATTTTGGCTCTTATTGATATTAATTAATAGGGATGTGAAACTTTTTATTAATTTCAATTTGTATCATGGAATATTTTTGGTTTTGAGTAAATAATATATATTTTATTTTTTATTTTTAAATGAAATTTACAAGCTGTATACAATGGCACCGTGAATAAATTCAATACGTATATAAGGCAATAAAACAGTAAAAAAAAAAACAAAAAGTTTTAATTACTTGTACATAATATATGAGTCATTTGTAGAAAGTAATCACCTATTAACGATACTTTCATAAAAGTACATATAATTTTTATTTTAGTATCTAAGATTAAACATTAAATTTAAGATTCTTTATAAGATTTTATTGCTGGAAATTGAAAAAAAAAATTCGCATAAAGCTTCACGTCTTATATATCTTTCCAGTGATCAAAGATTAAATTTTTATTTAATTAAATATTTAAACGTATTATATTAATTGATGCATAAACATTTTTGTTATTTTATAATGGTTGAAAAAAATATTAATCGTAAAAACTTAAAATATTCTACTATTACCCTAAAACATTCTGTTTAAGCATAATTCCGTATATTGATATCTAAATTTTAAATGTTGACATTAAAACCATAAATAACAATTTTAATTAGATATTTCATAATAATTCAAAAATATTATTTGTGGAGACTTAAAACTAGTACGTGTATCATTATATTTTACTACGTACAATGATATTTTTAAAATATTCAAATTAGTTTTAAGCAAGCCTATTGTTTATTTAAACGGTTATTTCTACGGTACGTGACGGTATTGACTCAAAACTGAAAAGCTAATAACAATAATATATTATGATATAAATATAAATTACTATAAATAATTGATAATATTTAAATATAATGTTTTCAAAAATAAATTTAACCTACCATACTATTACTATTTACTATGTATAATAGCTAAATAAATTAATAACACCAATATAAACATATAAAAGCTTACCAATAATTTAGTATATGGTTATGTAGGCTGACAAACTTACTCCGTTTAAAATCTTTTCTTGCAGTATGTAATGAGTTATCATTGAATTCAAATTAATTCATTCATTATATTAATCTTTTTTCTTGTTTAACCGCAGCAGAGAAGGCTCTGTATGAACAATACTACTCTTCTGCCATCGTTTATTCATGTATAGAATTATAGTGACTTTCTCAATGATGAGACACACTGGATAGTAGACACCTAATATTTGGATGATTGGGTTTTCCAGATTTTTTTGTTTGTTTTTATTTTATTACTACAATCAAAGATGTAGTTACGTTTTAGATTTACCTGAGTTAGGGGGGAATAATATCCTTTTTTTAAATTTCGAAAATCTGATAAATACTTACTTACTTGTAATTTTAAATAATATTTTTTTATATTATTTATTAATTTAGATATGTTTTATATTCCCGTTTATTTAGGAAGATTTTATAATAACTGTATGTCGTTGAAATCTTTAAGCCTATGCATGAGTGTATTTACTACATGTCTATATAGTAATAATGCGTACGTATAAGTTACAGTTGTGTAGGTTTATAAAATTTCGGTACTATAATAAAATATAAATACTGTGTACAATAATAGGATACTTTAACTAGTTGATATTGTATTAAATGAATTATATCGTTTGGAATAAAATTCAATATTTTCCAAGTTAGATATTTGGTAGGACAAGAAGTGCCAACTTGATATGTCTAATTCGTATCTGTTTAAAAAGTCCAAATCGGAATAAAATAATGTTTTTTTTTTTAAATAATTAGCATGAAGCTTATATGGTTACTAACTTTTAACTCGTGAGATTTACTTTTGTTTTTTTTTGATTGTCGCGTATGTTTTCGCAGCACGAACACTAACATGCCGGCTTGTTTCCGTTCATTATTTTTTTTTTTGTAGATGTTGAGAATACAATCAAATATGTCATCGGGTCAACAAGGTCAAATTGAAAGCCGATCCATGATCAAGGTAATAATCGTCTGTACTTGTTTCTCCTCTTCTTTTTATGTTGTTGTGATAATTCATATCTCTATTCAGTACTCATCTTTACATCATTTTATTTTTAACTTAAAAATCTGAACACGTTTTTATTATGCCGATGAAGAGGAATTTCTGTTCAGAGTTTGATACCCACCAAAGGAAAAATGTGATTTGTCGGCGATTTATTAAACACATTTTTCCTCCCACGTTCTATGTGGAAAATATGTGACGTGAATTATAAAAGCAGACGTGGATGGGTCATTTTTCCGTGCACACAAACACAAACCTTTCACATCCGGCTTCGACACATTCATTAAAATCTCAATTTAATTCATAGTGTGGTACACATCATATTACACTAAATATATTATACACAAATTGAAACGTAACAATCAATATAATAAAATATTGTAAGTGTAATTATCGTCATAATTAATGCACGGAGCAGCAGCCTTTGCGCCAAAAATAACAATTATTGTTTCATGCATTTTCATTGTTTGATCACCTGGTGAATATTTTGGCTGCATAATTCAAACTTTATTTAATCACTCATTCATGCTACTGAAATGCCTTTTTCTAACAAAATATCAAATCATCCAATTTAACATACTTTTGCATATATGATTCTTTAGTGGTTTTCATGCACTCTCGTTACTACTACTAATAATTTTTTTTTTGTTAATATTTGATTTTTCGATTTTCTTGTAAACTTTTGACTTTTTTTTTGACTTTATGCGAAATCATTGCGTGGCTTATATATTTTACTTTTGATAAATTATTTGTTTTAACCAAAAACAAAGCTAACATTTTATGTGCTATATTAAGTGTGTTTTATTATTTATTTATTTTTTGTGCACCCAATATAATGCATGCATTATAATAATTTTATTATATAAAATGAGAATAGAATTGTTTTCGAATAATATACGCGTGATATATATATACAATCACAAGATTGAAATAAGACAATGGAAAGTAGATAAATTGTGTTTAACATTTAGTTTACATTATAGGTAAAATATATATGATATAATGTAATATTTTTGTATTATCAGTTAGTATTTAATTATTAATAAAAACAAACTATTTTATTTTATTTTTTTAAAGAGATAAATAATCTGTATTCTGGGTACAATAAAAATATGTGCTATATTATAATGATATTGAAATACTTGTTAAAAGAAGTCACCTAGTAGTGACACTTCCTGTTTTTTTATTGCATATTACTTTTTAAGACATTTTTAAAGAACGGATAATTTATCATACCCATTACATCAGCATTTAAAGCTATACAAATAAAATACATAATATTATCATTTTCCATTTTCGTGGTAAAAAATGTGTATTGTTGATCATATATTTATTAATGACTGTTTCTTAATTTGAGATTTAGTAAACGAGATTATATTTCATAAACGAAATAATATTAGTCTTCACGTAAGCATCGTAGAGTTAATGGCCATAAAACTTTTAAAAGTAGAATAATTTAATAAACTTTAAGCCTCCAAATACATGACAATGACCTCTTGTATAAACTTTGCTCGTAATTATATTTTGTAAAAATATTGTTTATAATAACTTTTTATTTTTGTTTTTTTTTTTCACACAATTATTTTAACTTACTAATATTTACAAGTGTTGGAATTTAATTCAATATTAAATGAATTGTAAACAATTTAAGAGGTAAAAACCTATAGGAAGGTAAAAATTCAGTTGCACATTAGCTTTTTACAAGAAGACTATTTCGTATTGAACATTAATAACCAATTATGAAAATTAAACATCCAGTGGAATTGACGGAAATTGAATTTTACCTACGTTACTTTTCTTTGTACAAATATTTTATGATTTTTAATTTTTTTTTTTTTTTATCGAGAAATTGTGTAATTATATCTATTTACTCATATTTTTATCATGCTAAATTTTTTATTTATTAATATTTCCATTATTAGACAAACATTTTTACTTTAATTATTTACCACTGTACTCGTACACTGTAAATATTAAAAAAATATTATAATGTAAAGAATAAAATATGTTAGTAAAGTATTCATAATTCTCACATGGTAAATTAGTAAAAGAGAAACTGAACTAATAAAAATAACTGGTTCTAGAATCCAAATCCTTTACAAAACTAGAAACTGGAATCGGATTTGAATATTTTTATATAGCCGGAATCTTTTGAATTATTGGTTTTGATTATGATTATTATTAATGTTATTTTTATCTCTGAGATGATAATTTTTTACGAGTTCACGAAGTTCTTTAATAAATTTATATTATTTTTGTTTAGAATAATAGAAACGTTAATTTCTACAGAAATCGTAATATTTGAATAGTTATTTATATGTAGTATGTACATTATATTTTTATATATATGTATATGCGTGTATATGTATTTATTATTGTTTTTTTTTTTTATACAAAGACTATTGAATGGATAATTATGTTTAATATTTTTGTTTTTTTTTTTAAATTTATTATTTTATTACACAATCTATAAATATTTTTACAGTAAGAGTTTTGCGTATTTAGTAGCTTAAGTATATTCTTGAATGAAGAAATCTTTCAATGAAGGTGCTTCTGCGTGGTTGGACATGTATTAGTAATAAAAATATAATATATATATATATATATATATAAAGAAGTTGTTTAATATTGTTTATAATTAAAACTTTAATTTAAACCCTTAATTTATATATTATTTTAAACTTGAATCATTTAATGAATTAATTAAGCACCAAAACCATCAGAACTGGGACTAAAAAAAATACAAAAGGTACTAGTCTCTGATAAAATTTACTTAATACTCCTTTCTTAAATTATGTTAAACAATTGATCAAAAATATTTAACTATAATATTGTGCTTAGTTTTTAATTATTGAATATTATTTTAATGTATATTTCTACATAGTGAAGATTCTTCTAAAAATATTCTAAATATTCCTAACTTTTATCACCGAATACAAAATATTAAAAATATTTAAATATCTAATCAATTTATAGGCTTATAATTGTTACTGTTACAGTATACTTATATATATATATATATTTCAATATTTATGAGTATAATCATTTAAATGTAGCCTGGTGTGGTTTGGTGGTTGGCCTCGATCACTAATGTGTTCCCGGGGTCAAGCATTGGTCGGCATCGTTAGCTATCGGATGGGTGACCACCTGAGTTCTTAGTGACGAATCCATGGGCACACACACATACACCCACGTGTTCCAACCCTACTAACCAAACCTTACAAATAAACCATACACAAAATACCTACTGTTCCTATGCACAGTCGATAGTCTTAGTTGCCGGGCTTAAATAAGATCAATAATAAAAAAAAAAATCATTTAAATTAATTTAATAGACGTTCTTTTACATTTTTCATTTACACTTTTTCTTCTTCAAAATGTATTATTACAAATATGCTTCTGTTATGTAACAGTACTATTTTTAAGACTCGAGAGCAATTATTATGTTTTATTTTTTTTAGTATAAAGTTTTAAACTAAAATATTTTTATAGTTTTAAGATTTCAATATTTTTTGGTATTTTTTACTGAAAAATACAATATTAGCCTAAAAATCTAAAACATAAATAACACATTTTAATATTAAGTATCTTATATTATCAAACGCGTTGTGTTTGATATAAACATAATACATTTTATTATTGAAGCAAAACTGTTATAAATATTGAATTTATAGCAATTATTGTATAATACAATTTCAATTTTCTTAAATAGTAATATATTTGACATATTACCAGAACAATTTATCTACAATTTAAAATCAAAAACACGTGGCACGTAAAACTTTTAGAATACTTTCACTACTTAAGTATTTTTTATAAAATAAAAACAAAACGTTACGAAAATGTAAATAAATTATAAGAATTGCTTGAGAACACAATATAAGGAAATAGTTAATTGTGTTTATAACTATATATTTTGTACATTATTTAGCATAAAAATGTAAAGGTTTTTTTTTTAAATATTTTTAAAATGTGAAAATTGGTGCTAAAATAAATAATAAACCTTTAATTATCTAATGGCATAAAATAAAATTCAATTGCACCAATGCTTGTGTATAGTGTGTTTTAATCTCTATTAATAGAATACATATCGATTTACTAAGTGACATTTAACAAGAACGCAGGTATTATTAATCGTCTTCATTTACATAATAATAATATTATCATCATTATAGTTCCTGAACATGGCCAGTGTGTTTATGAGGATATTCAATTTAATATGCATGATGTTACTTATTGGACATTGGTCTGGATGTCTACAATTTCTTGTTCCTAGCTTACAAGGATTTCCGGCCAATTCGTGGGTTGCTATTAACGAGTTACAGGTAATTAACATTTTATTATTTTCACTAAAAATAATAAGGTTTTATTAAATTCAAATCGAATTTCGATTATGAATGATATATAATATCATAACAGTGTATATTGAATAAATAAATATTGGAAGTAAAATATATTTCTAACGGGTTTTAATGGTATGGAAGATATATTATGAATTAATAATACATATTATATTATACTAGGTGATATAAGTTATATGTAAAAGAATATGAAATATTTATTATTTTTATTTTTTGATTATGTTAATATGTTTTATTGTAAAAATTCCATTATTCATTTTTTTAAAAAAAAAAAAGATATATTATAATAATTGAAACAAAAAATATTATTGTACTTGACGAATACTTGCAATATAAGCACGGTTTATATTCATTTAAATAATATAGTAGTTGGAAAATTTGCTTTACAAAAATAAATAATTTTTTATTATTACCTACTGTTAAAAGTGACATTTGGACGGGTTGAATTTTGTAAATGAAATTTTTGATTGATATTTCGACTTTAATAACAAATTCAAACAATCTTATTAGACAGTAAAACTATTACTATAGGTTGAGTACTTATTTGAAGCTATATGAAAATGTTTTTGAAAGATGAAAATGTAATAAATAAAACACTTTTTATTTTGTGTTGCATCTTTATACAGTTATTAATTGTGCAAAGTCATAATACATACTTCTGAATTAGCTGTGTCAGTTCGGCAATGTCATATTTTTATAATTATTTTATTATATTTCCTGTATAAAATTAATTTTGATGAATACCAGACCTACTGTGAATCTATAAATCAATTAAAATTACATTTTAATTATACTATATAATTGAAATGTATTATGTCACTTTAACATGTCAAGAATTAACCAATATTTTTCATATTTGAATACCTATATTCTGTGTAATGATATACGTATATAATAGTATAGTACGTAAGTATATATTGTTTATTATTTGATTAGTATCTTCATAAAGTTTTAAACAAGTTTTATATATAATGTGCATTTAATAAATATCTATAAAATATGTTGAAAATCTAAATATTATTTTGTGTTGTAGAACTGTAAAATTTTATAAACATAGCTTAAGTTAAAACCAAAAATAATGTAGAAAAATAAATGTTTCACACTATAATAAAGTATGTAAATGTATACTATTTCATTAAATATAGTTCAAATTGTTTAAAAAAAAAAAAAAAATGTCATCGATTTTATATTACCTACTTATTAATAAGATAAATAAGATTAATCGATAAAAATTAATTCAATTTACCAAATAGCTAAAAAGCTAGAAATTATAATAAGCTTTATTTAAATATAAAGTTAATAATTCATATCATTAATAGCAATATTTTATTGAATCTTTTCAAAATATGTAAGAGGTAAGACGTTTTCAATGTTTACATTTTTACACAGTGTTATAATTTAAATTTTTTTTGGGAATCGAAAACTTCATGGTATACAAAATAAAATCTTATCATATTAGATTTGAACAATTTAATGTAAAACACGGAATTTATAGAAAAACCCATGAAGATTAGAATTTTATCGATTTAAAATGATGAAAATTAATCTAAAAATTATAATTTTATTTCAATGGAATATTTTGCGTAAACTATTAGTTGAACTTCTCTAAAAAATTAATTTTTAATATAAATCAATTTATTAAAGTAATTTTAGGCCCCAATATTTATATATTTTTTTTAAATTACTCGATTATCATTGTTTGTAGAAGATTCAATTGAAAAATGTTTATTACAATACTTTGAGTATGCCTATTGTACTTAGAAAAATATCATAAAATTATACTAATCGTTATATAGTTTGCGTTAAATACCAATTTTCTTTACAGTTTATTTAAATAATGCTCAACAACGTACTTTTAAAGGCGTATATATCATGATTTTTATTTTACAGAAGTATGAAATTAAAATTAATATTTACTGTTAATATATGTTATAGGACGCCGACTGGGCAGAACAATATTCGTGGTCCTTGTTTAAAGCCATGTCGCATATGTTGTGCATTGGTTATGGTCGGTTTCCTCCACAGTCGTTAACTGACATGTGGTTGACAATGTTGTCTATGATTAGTGGAGCCACATGTTATGCTTTATTTTTGGGACATGCTACTAATTTGATACAAAGCTTGGATTCATCCCGTAGACAGTATCGCGAAAAGGTTTGAGAATTCGTATAGTGCTAATTTACATAATTTTATATTTAACAAATTGTTTGATTATTAAAATAGGTTAAACAAGTAGAAGAATATATGTCATACAGACGGCTGCCGTTAGATATGCGTAAGAGAATTACAGAATACTTTGAGCACAGATATCAGGGAAAGTTTTTCGACGAAAAGTGGATATTAGACGAAATGTCCGACAAATTGCGTGAGGTAAGTGTGGTAGATTACTGATCAAAATGTATTTAAAATTTATCAAATTTAAATCTTGCATATTTAAATTTAGGATGTTCGAAATTACACTTGCCGGAAGTTAGTGACAAATTTGCCACTATTGCAGAAAGCTGACACCAACCTCCTTACCGAACTGACTGATTGTTTAGAGTTTGAAATGTTCCAGCCTGGTAAATTTTTTATGTATTTTTCACTCGTAATTTTTCTAGAAAAACAATAGGTAATTTTTTTTTTTATATTTTATTTTAAACACTGTGTTTTTTAACGAGAAGTGCAGTGATGGCTGGGTAGTTAAGTAAAGAAAAGGGTGAAAGAAACAACAGCGTACTGCAATAGTATGCAAGATTTAACGATTTTCAAATAAGAAATTCTGCTCGGGGCTGGGTGATAGATGGCCTAGCTGTTGTTGGGATGAAAGAAGAGTGGATAAGAAATAATAATAAAAAAAAGTACAAAAGTAAACACGCGAGAAAAAAATGCGTAACTATCTCTGTGAAGAGAATGCAAAATAATTCATTTTCGAAACAGTACGCGTGACATTTGAGTTGTGCTTTAAGCACATATTATAGCATTTTTGTAAGTAGCTGTATATTGCAAGGTAGTTTGCTCGTGGTTTACTGATTATGTAATTTAAAGATCTAAATATACAAG
Organism: Melanaphis sacchari; assembly: GCF_002803265.2. Taxonomy (NCBI): domain Eukaryota; kingdom Metazoa; phylum Arthropoda; class Insecta; order Hemiptera; family Aphididae; genus Melanaphis; species Melanaphis sacchari. Next base: position 5,451,887 of record NW_020270420.1, read on the forward strand.
ATAATAAAATTCATTGTTACGTATAGTAGCATCTAAGCAATTTCAAAAAATTATTGATTTGAAAACAAAATCTTAAGTTTAAATGAATGTAAAATAGCCTTTGATTTTTTCAAAATTCTAAACATACATTACCTAAAAATTAAAATAAATTAAAAATGTATTTAATTATTTCAATGACACTTATTTATATATTTTATGGTTTAAACTATAAGCTCTCAATTATAATAATATTTATGTTTTATTAAAAGTAAAATATTAATATTTAATACATAATTAAAAATTGAATAGTTCAACAATTTAGTTTTGTGAATAAGTAATCGACGTATGATTATAAAAAAATATTATATTTTTTTATTCCGATAATTATTAATCACTCAACGTTCGATTTTAGTAAATAATTATAATAAATTAATATTCTATGCCGTATGTATTTTGTGCATCTATCTCAAAAAATAAACTATGTACGTATCTGCCCACCCTATAACGTGTTTTATGTATCTAATAAACCCCTTTAATTCAACGTTATAAATGTTGACTAATTGTTAAATTAAACTGGATGTTAAATTATATAACAAAGACTTAGCATATTTTTATTAATTATATTTATGGTATAATCTATATGATCAAATTAATACTTGAAATTGTAAAAAATTGAAACACTAAAAATAGTGAAGTTTTATCCAATTAAAAATTTAATTACGCACTAGAACATTTCGATAGTTATAATTTTAACGTAAAAAAATTTTTTTTAATTAATTTCGATTAATAATGTAGTATTGATTTCTGAATTTTTTCCACCGGTTGATAAAATAGACTTTTTCGCTTTAAAAATAGTATTACAATATATCACGAGAAAAAGCCTAGAAATAAAGCCACCTTGGGATTCGATTTCTTTTCTTCTTTAAACGATAACGTTTATCGGTTTTACCATCAATATTATTCGCTGACATGTATAAAAAAAAACTAACAAAAAAATAAATTCATCTTAGATTTCGAAGTGAATGGTCTTAGTAAAATATATATGTGGCATCGTATTTAAAACTCTTAACCTTTTAAAGTTTTGTAAAAATAAAAAATAAAATATTCAAATAACTAAATATTGTGCAGATATCATATGGTTAAAATAATCTATAGAAAAATGTGTATGTTTAAAAATTTATATAGTAAATAATTTGTACATGGTAAATTACTATATGTTTAAAGAATGTCGTTACGAGAAGTCAGAAAATGTTTATCTGAGGAGGACGTGAATGTTGTCTGCGGTTTGTCAAATTTATATAAAAGCTCTATAATAACTTTACAACAGCAAACCCATCTGGCGGTAAATAGGTGAATTCTCCCAGAGAAAAACCCATGTAACCTAATCTCATGATGCATTCATTGTGACAGCGGTCAGTTAGGCTATATTTTCTTTCCTCATATTTCGATACCCTTGAGTTAAAAAGAATGTTACCTGAAGCTAAAATGCCAACATCGTAAAAGTTGTTTTTAAACCGTTTTTCTTATTATTTAAAACAAATATGCATCTTTCACACGCATAATAAGAAAAAAAGATAACATTAGAACGAAAATATCAGATAAAAGATAGGGAATTATTGAAACAGTTACTGTTGTTGTAAAGGTATCAGTAATGTCAATAATTCCTTTTAATTTTTATAACTTATATTTTTTCAAATGATGACTATTTTAGAAGCTTCATTATCGTATACAAATATTATTATAAAATATATATGCGATTGTGAACTATACATTATTTTAAACAAATCTTCTATTCAAAAAATTTAAGACACATGAATTTCTAACAATTTATATTAACCTTTTTTTTTAAGCAAAATTAGTATAAATTATATATTTTTAAATTTAAAATTTAGTAAATGCATATATTTATTTAATGTTAATAAATAAATATCAGTTATTAAAAGGTAATTTTTTTTGTAACTATTTAAATATTTAAAGTTATATTAAGAGAAATATTTGGTGTTAAAATATTAATTGGGATTATTTCATAAAATACATAAGTTTTTTACTAGTATGAAATAATCTTTATTTTAATCTATTCTATACTATAATTAAATCAAACCAATAAAACATATGATGAATAATTTAACTAGGTGTTTTATAAATTCTTGTCACTATTTAGTAGGTATATTTTGAAGATAAGTGTATTTAATGTATAAAATAAAATGAAATTTTATCAATTTCTATACCCTAAAATTCTTATAACCATATTATTATTATTATTTTTTTTATATAAATTTTACTTATATTTTACATTTTACTTTTTTTGTCTTATAACATTATTTTTGATACATATGCAGGTTTTTTTATTGTATATTATGCATTTTAACTGTATTTTTAATCGATATATACGCTGTAAAAATATAATCTTGAGCAATTAAAAATTCCATTAGAATCAATCTCATACTAATAAATATATAAATTATAATTTTAATTAATTTAATACTTTTTTTTTAAACTCAATTAGTAGTTGCGTAATAATAGTAATATATGGTAGAAGTAAATAATAGTATTAAGTAGTAATGGTATTATCACTAGTAATAAAGTAGTGTACACATTGCTATTCTACTACCATTATAAATTGTATCGATAGAGTAAATAGATTGTCGTAATTCAGCTAAAATGTTTGAGTCTTTTATGTTTATTGAAAATTAATCAAAGTTATTTAATTTTTAAAGGGTAATGAATCATTAAATATTTTTTTCGTCAGTAAATTTACTTCTCCAATAGTTAAATAGTAGAATTTTAAAAATTTAAGTTATAAAACAAAATATGATATATATATATATATATATATATATATATTTGATATAGATAACATATAACATTTATTATTATTACATTAAATATATAATTTTTTTAATTAGTATTGTATTTTACAGTTAATTTATTTATTTTTCAAAACAGTATTTCAGTTGGAAGAATAATATTATAATATTTATACGAACTTATTATTTTAACATGCACATAATTTATTGTTGACCACCGTGTGTTTTCTAAGTTGTTAGTTGAACCTGGTGTATAATTAAAATCTGAAACTGTGTAAACAATAGCTTTTCGTTTTGTTCGTTTTGGTTATATAAAATATGTGTAATGTGTAAATCATCAGCTAATTTTACAATATGTTACATTCAAAGCTTAATATATATTATTATGTTTATTTATGTGTGAATTAATTAATTATAATTTTCTACAAGTTATGACGTATAATGACGTATTCGTTTTTCCTATATTAAGCTATTTATAAATATTTTTATACTTTGACTTTAGTTTTTTATAAGATCTATAAAAGTTAAAAAAAGCTAAAATTTTTATTGTGTTATATGCATTGATAGTGGAGTATTAAAAAGTATTTAATTAAAATTTAAAATACATATTAATATCGTAATTTGCATGAACCATGGAAACTTCTAAAATTTAAGTTGTAGATATTAGAAAATCGAGAGTTTTTAATGCATTTTTACGAAATGTAGCATAGTTAATATATTTAACTAGTTGAACTAATTTCATGTTTGTCATAATAAATTATAATTTTTTTTTATAATGCTTAATTAAAAAAAAAAAAAAAAAAATATAGACTTTGCCCAATTAGGTTTATTAATATTATGTAAAAAGTCATAAACTACTCGTATATATCTACTATCGGTTTAGAAAAGTTTTTTAGTTTTTTAAACATATTCATATGTTTTTTATGTTCTAAAAATGTGTAAGTAAAATTACGAGTAAAATCAACTAAGTATATGTATAGCTGATCGATGAAAAATAATAATAATTATCTTTATTTTTAAACGTAGCATTTATTTTGAATTACCTTAACGACTGAATAAAACAATATCATTATACCACCACAGAACATACCATACATTTTAAATGAAGTTATTGAATATTAGATTTGTATAAAAATAATTAAAATCGTTGACATTAAATGTGGCATCATGAGCTTTATTTTTAAAACTTCAAAGAATAATATTGCATCAAAACACATCTGAGTTGTAAAACATTAGTTTGATTCACGATCTGTAACCTTAATCAAAAGTTTCTAAGTTGATAACATACAATTTATGAGAATTATTTTGGTGGGTAATACCAAAGGATTTGCATGTTGGAGACATATTTTATGTACCTTATGGAGTTTAATGACATAATGTATTAATTATACATTTGACAAATTACCGGGGTAGTTAGTTTTACGTGGTTTATTACTCGACTATTGCGAATACCTATTAAATGTCAATTATTAAGGTGCATATGATATTTTCGTGAGGTAGTTGAACAATTAAACAATACCATACTGCAGTTTTATGATTTATTGACGAGTATTAGAAACTTTAAAAGTTTTAAATACATTACTATTTATAGATAATAAATTTCTACGGCGATCGATGCGTTGTGAAATACGAGACTTGTCGACGCACATCTTGGCCATCAGATAGGATTTTTCGATTATCGTTCGACTTAAAAAAGACAAAGATTTACGACACAGTAATATGTACTTAGCACTATAGCCCCTCGATTCTCTATACTCATCTCTCACCACCGCTCCACGATTTTGGTCACTTGAATCCTAACCACTTATTATCATGATAAATCTACGTGCTCGACTACACGCATATTGGGTTCACGTGGGTTCACGTAGGTAAATTTAACCCGTTTATTTGGACACTAGGCGACCGCTACGGTTTTAAAACACAGTGGTCTAAAAATTATGTCGTATTAAAAAAAATATGGTTTTCGGTTCAGTATTTTTATTTATTTATTTGTTTAATTTTTCGGGGGGTTACGCCGGTGAACGCGTATTATCGCTTGAGGAGGTGTAGACAATTTGACATTTGAAATTTTTAACATATAACCTCCCTCCCTCCCTCCCACCGTCCCTCAGATACATTCATAAATGACGCGTCGGTGGTTTTTCTTTGTGCCGTTGCAGGTGATACGATCATGCGCGAAGGTACAGCAGCAACGAAGATGTACTTCGTTCACGAGGGCGTCGTCGAGGTGTTGGTGGCCAATGGCCAAGAGGTGGTGGCCACGCTGGGCGACGGCAGCTACTTCGGCGAGACCTGCCTGTGGTCGTCCGGTGCTCGGCGTCCCGTCAGCGTGCGGGCCGAAACGTACTGCAACCTGTTCTCGTTATCGGCGACCGCGTTCACACGGGTCATGGACAGGTACCCCAAGTTCAAGGATCACGTGGCCTCCGTGCTGGTCGACCGCGCCAACCGGATGGCCAACATCGGCCAACACGTGGCCGCCGGAGACACTAATCTGTGACACGGAGGAAATAATTATAACTCATGTGACACGGAAAAGCAAATTGTCACGTTGTACAGTGTTTCGGTTTTTTTACATTACATACACTGATATTGTTGTTTTATTCTTCTCGACTACCCATCACAAACTACCAATTATATATTTGTGTGTTTGTATGTATGTATGTATGTATGTATGTTTTGTTTTGTTTTGTTTTTTTTTTTTTTTTGCTAGAGATAAACTTTCATTATTGCCATACGATCATAATATTTATTTATAATCATTATAATATACCCTGTGTTTTACAAATTAATATTTTGATTTCGGAAAAATTAAAAAAAAAAAAAAATTAAACATAATTATTTATATAAACTGATTTTATTTTATTACTATTTAGAGTGCGTCCTCCGTAATCGTTATTCGATTATGGTTGTCCATGCAAATATCGACGATAAAAATGATTCTTGGTAAATAAAAGAAAAAAAAAGTTTAGCGATGGACCGCTGGATAACTTCGACACTGAACAATTGATTTGTTGTCCCCGAGGATTCGAGTGCCGGTTGACGTTGGATATTTTTATTGGGTTTGTGTATGTGTGTGTGTGTGTGTGTGGTATAGGGTTTAAGGGATCTAAACGTTAAGAAAAGTACAATATCATATAGGGTGCATATCGTTATATAAAGCTTTATCACTCGTTTATTTATAGAAAATTTTGAATAACTTATCTATCAGATCATATATTATACGGTGTTAAAAATTCCAAACTATGAACATTAGAATGTAGTTACGAACTTCATTATACAGACACTAATGCATTATGACTTTATTGGTTTGGCCAAATTAAAAATATATGCGTTTCTTTTTCGAATATTTACTTTCATATCGGATAAAAGTAAATTAATACAGAATTACAGAAACAACAAAAATACAAATTGAACCAATGGCAAAAGCTTTAATACTTTAATTTGACTTAACCGTTATTAGATTATTTTGTTACACAAATTATTTTTTTTCTGAGATGTGTATATTGTTTTATTTCTTGTGTTTATTTCACGTGAATTAATAATACTTATGCAGCTAGATTGTTTGTTAGAGAAGACCTTTGAGGAATATTCAATAATATGTAAAACAGGCGTGATCAAATAAACTTAAAAATTGAAATTAAAATTTATACTGACAAAGATCTTTTTTAAAGAAGGCTATAGACAATGACGATAAATTAATTTAATCCATAGATTTGTTGACTGCAGAACGTGAATAATTTATAGTTTATAATTTGTATTCGAGTATTACATTAACTATATAATAGGAAACTAATATGTATTCACAGTATATTATAATATGATTGATAATAAAATAATTAAACCTATTCAAGACTAAAAATAACCGATGTTTAGTATACTTGTATAATTTATTAATGGTTTTCATCAAAATGACAAGATCATATAAATTAAAAGTACTTCTGCTGCATGGTTGAAAAATTGACCTAAAAAGAAATTATTTTTAAACAGAATGCGGCGCACAAAATTGTTTAATTTAAATTTGTTCCTATATAGTTTATTGTACTCATCCAATCATTTATGAGCTGTATAATTGTTTATTTCAATGGAGAGAATAAATTAGTAACATAACAGTTCAATTAACTACTCTATTGACGTCTGAGATAGTATGCGATTTAGTATCTTATAAAATAAAAACGTTTGCTTTTCAATATTATTAAGAAATAATTAAATAATACATATGATTATTTATGACAAATTATATCTTCCTATATATATATATATATTTTTTTTTTAAGTAAATAAGTACATAACTTAAAGTTATACGGGTTTATGTTGTATAAAAGTCACTTAGAAACAAATTGCAAAAAAATACATTACTGTTTAGATGATATTTTTCAACCGATTGCATTGGATTTCATCCAAATAGCTTTTGCATGAAACTCTCGATCGAGGATCTTCTCAATATAAACATTTAAATATTATAGAGTAAATTGAATTTCATCTGTATCTAATTGTATGCATTGTATAATTTATTATATGGATAAGATCAAAGTTATAAACAAGATAATTAATCAGAAGTTTAATATTTTGGAGATAAATTAATGATATTTTAATGTTTTTAAGACTTTCATAAAAATATAGGTAAAGCTTTAATAATATGACTAACTTCCATAAGACTATAAGACGAGCTATATGAATGAAAAATTGATAATTCTTTTTGATTTGTGTATTAGTGGTTTAATAAAATAATCTTTTAATATACCTGTTTGTTTATTGAATTTGTAGAATATTTTCTACATTTATGTATACATGGTCTCAAAATAAGTCATCAGGTTTCACAATATAATATTATTTTTTTTCTAGAAAAATTAATATTGTTAAGACCTTATTAAGTACCAATAATTGTAAAAGAATCATATTCATATATTAACAATTAAATATATTGGTTTACAGGTAATATGTTATATAGATATACCTTTTATGCGTTTATAATTAACTTTAAATTATTCTATCGTAATATTTAAAAAGTAATTATGTTGATTAAATTATTTAATTTTATAAAATAGATACCAAACTATCTATTTTTAAATCTAAACCCATTCAAACTAAGAATGAGACATGTGAACTGTGCATGTGTAAAGTTTTGTAAAATATTAGTAGGTAATTAAAAAAAAAATAAAAAAAAAAAATTTATTATAATTTATTAATTTGTTTTAATATACACTGTCCGTAATGACTAAATAAACGCACAGTATAGATAAATAATTTTTGTTTGAACAGAGTATTTTCAACGTTCTCAATAGGATTTAGTATTTAATTTAAAATGAGATGCTTGTATTTAAATTTGAAACTTGACACAAGATGAAACCAAGTAAAGTGCACATCAAAGAAATAACCACAACGCTCCGCCAGTCATTATCTGGTATTATGTTAGGTGCTTTACATTTTACGTATCTATAGGAGATGTGATAATATAACTCCATTTACATATTTATCAGAATATGGAAAGCGGACAATGGCCGTTATAAACAAGCATTTTTTAAGTATTATTTTACGTTATACTTTTTTTACAATAGTAATTTTAGAGTGTTATAAGTAAATAATAATTTAACTATTTCCTAAATTAGTTTATATCTATAGATCTATAGACTAAATAATCAAATATAATTTGAATGTATATTTTGAACTTAAACATAAAAATATTTTGGTTAAATTTAAAGGAAAAATAATGTATCAGTGTCTAAAAATATTAAAAAAATGATGGAATATGACTAATATCTATATATAATATAATATTATCAATACGGTATACACAAAATAATAGTACATACAATATATAAGAATGAAAAGTAAATTTAGAAACTATAAATTATTTTAAATTGTATTATATAAGTAACATCATTACTACCTATAAATAACAATATAGACAATTTATTATGATTATCGATGAGTGTAGTTTTTGTTTTCAATTTTCGGTCCACCTATATGTATAAATATAAAAAAAAATCGGTTTTATAATGATGTGTATTTAAAACTTTTTTTTTTTATTTATCATCGTTCACCACGATTTGAAGCAACATAAAATGCTTCAATATTTAAGAAGCAAACTTGATTTAGTTTTTATTTATAAAAAGTTTAAGTTATTTATAAATACTAATTTTAGAGGCCTAAAGTTAAACCATAATATTAAAATATTTTTATGTATTATTATTTTTTTAAATACGCAATAATTTGTTCAAAATAATTAGACATTTCAAGCAATTTATATTACTGACCTATTTTCACTATTATACAGTTCACTGGTATTAGCATTTAATATATATATTTTGATATAGCATTCTAATAGATAAATAATGATATTATAAATACAATGTCTTTAAAAAAAAAAAAAAGAAACACTCAAATTTTAAGTATTTTTAATGGAAAAATAAAAGATTAATGATCACATAAATAAATTTAAAAATTTAATTTGAAATAGTTGTCGAAGGTTAGATCAATTTGAAAATACTTTTTTGTGTACTATGCTATATCATCTGTTGAAATGTTCTTGATATGAACCATATGCTATTTTATGTTTTAATACTGTAAAAACTATACATGTTTAGTTATTTATATAACGGGTGATTTACCAAGTATGTTCACCCCTATTTTTCATGTAATATTAATTTTTTCAATGTATGATTTTTTGAATGTTTAAATATACTTAAAAGAAATGTTTTTAGATGCTCGAGATTTTTTATACTACTAAAAGAGTGTCCTTTGGAGCTAAAAATTTCTGTTTTTCAAATGGAATCCCTTCTTTTTTAATATAAATTATTTAGCGAATAATTAAAAACAAAAAAAAAATCGATGTGCCCAATTTAAAATTTGGACGAGTAGTTTTTCAACAGTCAAAATATTTATACTAAGGAAAAAAAATGTGAAGTATATATAATATTTGATTTAGTATAATTATTATAGGCACTTGAACCATTTTTACAAATTAATAATTATAAATGGAGGTAGAATGTTATTATCTACCAACATATTCAAGTCACTATTCCCTTCACACATCGGAAACCCATTATCCATAGATTTATTATTTTTAGTATGAAAAAATGATTAAGTCAAAAACTAATTGTTCGAATTTTGTTTTTGATACGTTATTCACTTAATGACTTACTATAGAAAAATTATATTCTTGTTTAAAAATAAAAATTAGTATTTTAAATGGAAACCCTTTCAGACGTAAAAAAACTCCCAAGAATTTGATTAATTTTATCTTAAATAGTATATTTAAAAATACCGAAAATCGGATTTCAATAAATGCAATACTATAGAAAAAAAGAGACGAGTACTTAAGATGAGTAAACAAAATGTATGCTTAAATATTATATCTATTATATTATTAATACGTTTAGTATGTTGAGTAATCTTAAAACAACTGTTTTATTTCATATAAATGGTTGAGTTATTTATACAAGCTAAGATATGTTACTTAATTTATTTGTATTCAATATGTATAATACTATAATAAATACAGTTATTTTGATAATTTTAATATACTTGAAGAAATATATTACTTTATTCTATTTTATTTCTATGTTGGCATGTGAAATTTTGAATTATTCTCATTAGTTGAAATTTGATTTTTCGATTTAGATATTGTGCTTAAACAATAATTATCTTGTTATTAATATTTATATCATTCTATTATAATAGTATAAAACATTCATTTATTTTTCGTAAAAAAATAAAGCTATAATAATCTATAATTAGTAAATTGAAACAATATTCTATTAAATATTTTTTATAACTTTTAATGTACTTATGATTAACCTTTTAATTTAATTTTTATATTGAATTTAAAAAAAAAAAATAAATATTTGCTCTGCTGTACAATAAAGTCAAGTGTACCTTGTTATCGACTAAGATACTGTAATAGTTGTGTTAAGTTTAAATTTAATAATAAATCATTATACATAAAAAATAACCATGAGCAAGACGGTCTATCAGTTTATCATATAAATATATTGCATTAATGATCATAATAATTGTATCACAAATAATACGGAAAATACTTTAAATAGACAATATCATAAAATTAATCAAAATGTTTTGAATACTTCATTGTGTGTAAAATATATGTAAAAATTTCAAATTTTTACGAAAAATAATTTTGATTTATAACAAAATAACTAAAATCTTTATTATTTGTGTAACCATCGAATTTTGCTCTAATTTTAAGTTCAAATAGCTAAAAACAAATTAAATGTATATATGTATTTTTTAATTTTGGTTTAACTATGGACTACATATGAGTAACTTTAAATAAATATTAAATTTTCAAATATAACATGTAAATATTATTGTATTTATTTTATTTTAAATTTCTTACTACAAAATAATTTGTTAATTTTCAAGATTTTATGAATTTAATAAATAATTATAAAAAAAATATTATGAAAAGACAATTTAATTTTGATGATTATTACTGATAAATAAAAAAATTATGAAAAAACTTGTATTTTGAACAACTGATAATTATTTTTTTATTAATATTTATAAAAAAATAAATAACAGTTATTATTAAGTTAAACGCAAAACCAGTTATTAATGAAAAATTTTAAATGTTTCTTAATAACTTAAAATGAATCAAAATATTTGTACTATAAATATAAAATATTATTAAATCAAAATATTTTTTATAATGTCAAATATCTACGATTTTACATTTTTGAGTTGTACTAATACACTAGCATTTTTGTTAAAAACCGGTTTTGCGTAAAACTTAATAATTTATTTTCTGATTATTATTTTGAAATAATTATTACATTGAAATTTTTCTAATAAAAGTAATAACAATATCTAATTCATTCTTTTAATTTCAAATCAATAATCATCTTCAAAATTGATGTTTGAAGAATTTTTTTTACTATTTTTCATGTGTACAGATTATATATATACATACACAATACACATAAATAATTAATAATAATAATAATAAAAAAAATACATCATAATCAATACGTTTATTTCTCTATGCAGAATTTAACACGTTTTATGTGTTCAAATATACTTTATTTCCAAAGTTAAAGTTTTTTGCAAAAATAAATACATATCGTTTTTTTTTGGTATATTAATTGAAGGTATTATCTCTATAAACTAAATATTACATTCTATTATTACTATACTGTAATTTAACTTATAATTCGTTTTATGAACTATAGATATAAATCAATAGTATAATGTGTAATAGCAGTTATAATATGTAAGTAAAGTTATATTTTGGTATTTTAAATAACACTTTTGGAAGTGGGAATTACGTTTTCTAAAATAGTTCTAAATGCATTGGTAATTTTTGTATTGTTAAAATTTTGGATGTATAATGTTATGAATAGTCTTAAGCTCTTGAATTTAGACAACTGTTGTGTATGAATTTTTTTATTAAGTGTATTTAAGCCTTTAAAATATATTTTATTGAACAATCAGAATATATTTCCATCATAATTTCTCAGTACATATCAAATTTTTTAATTAAAATTATGATGAATAATTGATTAACAATAACATTTTATTTAAATAATATTACTTCACTGAATTTAGTGTTACGATAACTGATAAATTTCACAACGTCATAATGAAATTAAATTTATTAATAAAATCCCAACTTGTATATTGATGCCTGAATATTTATCATTTTATATTTTATTTGAGTTGTATTTGTAATAATATTATAGTTGACAATATTTATACTGATATAATATGAATATGTACATAGAAGCTCTTATAGTGTAAACATATTATTTTTATTTGACAGAATCTCACACTATACACAAATGCATCAATATTGCATATACATTTCGCCGTGTTAGATTTAACGTTAACATTGTAACTAATGACATTTGTAGATGTAAATAATACAAAGGTATTAATGGAATACCGTCAGTCTTTTTATGTGAAGCTATCAACCGAATAATTATTCCAAAACTATATATATAATTATGTAAAACCAAATTAATTGTTGAAAGAGTTTTCAATAAATAATATCAATATTTCATTTTCATAATAAAATCATTAAAATGTATTTAAATACCATTTTTAATGTTCGCATTGACAGCTGTAATATATATTATTATATCAAGATGCTTATATACTATATTTTAATGATTTCGTCCAGATTAATATACATTTTGAAAATAGGTAGAAGGCTAAAAATATTTATACCGTTAATTTTAAATTGAAATATTTAAGAACTCGAGTTAGGGGATCAGTTAAAAGATTGATTTTTATTAAATTTTCGTGTACATTATATGTTTATTAGTAATTAGACGTAAATAAATACATATAAATTATTTTTAAAGAAACTAATTGTTAGCTTCTTATATTTATTTTAACTTATTTGTCATAAATAAAATATAAAATAATTTGAGAGTTGAAGTGCTTATATATTATTAAACGTTTTTACTTTTGTTATAAACATTTAAGTTGATTGTTCGTGAATTTGAAATAAATTGGTTGTAATATTTTATAACTACCTATAAATAATATAACAGTTTAATCAACAAACCTTTAGTTGGCGTATTTCTTAATTTGGATTTCTTAAAAATGTTTTATTATCAACATTTAGTTTTAGTTGATATTAATGATGGTTTTATGTAGAATTTACATAATTGTGTATAGTGAAAACCACTGAAAAGAAAACTTTTATATTCAACACTTGATTAATTTTTATATTTTAGTTCAATGGTTTGTAAATAATGCTCTCAAATATGATGGTTCTATATAATTGTGCTAATACCCTTATAAATATATTATGTCATAATATGAAAGCTCGCAAGCTGATATAAATAGAAATTAATGAAAAAAACAGGTGAATTGTTTCTGTTGGAAAACACGTCATATCATAAACATTATGGAAGTGAAAAAAATATTAATTTTAAAATTATTTACCTATAGTTACAATACTAAAAATTAATAAATATTAAATAAAATAACAATAAAGTGGATTGGGAAATAATACTTTTCGTACTTTTATATTTATTATTTAATAATAAATTCGATTTGAAATATTAATTTGTAGGTTGTTAATTAATTAAAACGGTTATAAACATATTATTTTGAATAATAAAATGAGAAATACACACATATAATTATTAATTAAATTTAATACGTAGGTACTGATTGTTTACATGAATAATAAAAAATATTATTTGATCCAATTCGTTGATTATCAACAAAATATTATGTTTCACCAAACCTTGAAAACCATTTAGCATAATAGTTAAGTTAATGAAAATGTCAGTTCTCTGAAGGGGGCGTTCAGACGTCCGATGTTATATTATTTGAATCACTTCTCTTCTTTCCCTTACAAGATAATCCTGATCACGGCTACTAGAAAAAAAAAAACGATGACGAAGATTTATGAAGCAAGTAGACAATTTAAGCGAATAAATACGTACAAATGATAAATAGGCATGTCGTATTTTTTAGTACAAATATAATGTTTTATAAAAATGTAATTATTGATATATTGTATCTATACAATTTAAATAATTTTACTGATGTCAAGTATGAATCATTCTAAACTCATCAAAATAAATCTTGTACAATTTTATTCAATAGTTGGAGTTTGTATAAGTTTTTGAAAAACGGGAAATCATAATATTTCTTTGATATTTATTCTGAGAACATAATTTTATTTCTTTAAAAGTTTATAACTATAAACAACAACAAACTCATTAATAATTTAATCATATATTTTTTTGAAAAACTTTCAATTATTATTGTTTTTATAATTATTTTTTTTTTTTTTTATTATTCATTTATAAGTCTTCAAAAATTTAAATTATTACCCTAAATTGTAAAGCCACTAGATAAATATGCTAAGTTGTTTTGTTTATAAAAAGGTAACATAAGAATAAATATATTAATATTAATTATTTACAATTTTATGGGGACTCTATACAATTTTATTATTAGAATATTTGGTGAGAGATTGAGATTTGAGTGTATCGTTTCATGATTTGGACACTCCTTAAAAATTTAATTGATACTGAGTGGGGTTTTGCAAGTGTATAGCTTGAAGCAGGATATTTTCTGAAGAATTAGCTATTATTATTTTTAAGGTAACTACTTTAAAAATCACCTTATAAGAGGAAACTCTCAGAGTGAAATCGGTGATATCTAATGGTCAGTGATTTAAAATTCAATAACACATTTAAAAAACTTTCGTTTAGTTACTATCAAATATTTAATAGGCAGACATAATATTGAATGTAAAGGATAATGAGTTAGGGACTTTACAAAATGTGTTTTCGGGAGAGTAAATTTGTCGATAATTCAAAATTGTGTATAATGATTATGTAACAATTAAGCAATTTCTTAATTTTCATCGGAATAATAGTAAATATTTTCTGCGACCAACAGACTCTGATAACGTTGTTAGTGTTTAATGGATCATGGTGCAAACAAAGGATATATGGCCGACATTAATGCTTTTATTCATTAAAATAATGAAATCACTAATGTAATTAACCTGTACGTGACAAGAGCACAACTCTAGACTTTATGTTGTAACTTTGGTGTTTCACGTTGTATTGTAATACGCCTAGAGATTAAATGTGTATACTGTACAGCTACTTAAGCTTTCCCCCATATACTTAGTATAAATAAACCGTTCCGTTTAAACAACTTATCATACTGGTATTCATTATTTTTAAATTTTTATTTCTATTAAGTTAAAAAATTTAAAAAAAAATAAACAGTAACTAATGCCAAGTGCACCGAGAGGCATTAATATATTTTCAATGAAGGTATTCACATCGTCCCTATTAATAAGCCATTGTATTTATGAGTGTTATACTGGAAAACGATTTCATTAATCTCCTATAATACATAAATCAGTTAGTTCCATATTATTATTATACTATGATAATATGATAATGTAATCTTTTGCTATAAAAAAAAATACAATGTATATTGTAAATTCATAAATGCAATCTGGTTGTATTTTTTTTGAATATTAAATAAAATTTCGGTACGATATGAGCTAATAGTAATAAAAAAAAAATAGTCTAACGCTCAATAAGTTTGACTTATTGTACTTATATTTTCTAGTAAAATAAATTAAACTTTGGGCTCTGTTATTTTAAGTTATCTATGTCTTTGGAACATTGCCCGAAATACGTATTTGTTGGAAGGTCTAAATATGCATTTTACCACACACACACACACACACATACTTCGGATACGAAATGATGCCATGGTTATTATGCGGCATTCATGTTGTCTAAGTCCAATTTATCTTCTTCCACACTTCCTTGACTATAAACATCGTGTAAAATGACGTGATGAATGGGAAATAGTAAAATATGTATATTGCAGTAGTAAACTGGACGGTGCTATTTTGACTACATTGTTCTAATAATCCACGATTTTTTTTTTTAAAGTTACTGACGGTGTGTCATAAACATGTGTTTTTGGAATATTTTTTCGTGATATGTGCTGTATGCTTGTGAAGCAGAATTTTTTCTTCTGTCTCATATTTTACAACACTCCTGGAGCAATAAAGTATAGGCAGGTACTTATATACAGTAAGTGCAGGTATATCGTACATGTAGTAAATTGGCCAAGAAAAAAATAATAATGTTAATACTTATTTTACATAATTCTTGTACAAACCTTGAGACTGTGCTCACAATTTGCTGGTGAGTTTGTGCGATTATTTATCCTCACCGGGTTTTCCCACAAAGTCAGTTTATCGTAATAAAAACTAACGTTAATTTTTTGCAGTCGAGCTAATATTTATGCTAGTTTTAAATTAATTAGCTCGTACGACGCCGCGCAGACAATAATTTTAAATTAAAATATAACTTCTCTGGAGTCAGTTTTAATATATATTTTTTTTTAGTCTAACATATTTTATGTGTCTGTTATACAACACAAATCGAGGTTTAAATCAGTTTTTCAAGGAAAGAAAATGAGCAAAAAAATACTAAATCATAATTTTTTATCATAGTATACTATTGCAACATTTTGAACAGACACCCCGCAAAACAATGCCTTGAGAATAAATTGCCAAAACCATTAATACGCGCGTAAATCACACGTGCAAGTAAACTATAAAAAAGTATTTGATTTTTTTTTTGTTATATACATGTGTTTATTTTCGATATATAATAATATGTAGTATAGCAATATATTTTTACGAAGATACATAAAATAAAGTTTGATTTTGCCGATAGTTTTCACAGCGTGTCTGAACGCTAAAATCGTTTTTATCGTAATGCAAGTTTTTGAGTTCTTGCCATATGGCGTTGCCGTGTACAAGAGAAAATGTCGTCAAAATCCTACGGTAGTAAATAATATTGCGTGTATAAAAATAAAATATCTTAAACAAGTCTGACAAAAATAAAAAAGTATAAAACAAAAGCTATATAATAATAAGTTACGTATATATATTACGTATATTAGCTGGTCATATTATGCAAAGTCATGATTAAGTACTAAAATTATAAACGTTTTACTCATTGGATTTAATAATGTTATTTATGACGGGCCTGTAGATATTAAAGCTGCAATATTATTCGGTTTTAAATAGTCTAATAACACAGAAATATATTGTATTTATTCAACGATTAAACAACATTTTATTAAAAACATTTTACGATTCGTGGACATCGAGTTCGCCAAATAACTGCAGTTATAAACTTTCAGAAATCCTTGTAAAACGTTGTACCTATTTACTACAATACATTAGGTATTATAATTATTATTCAATTTTTATATAGTTAATATTAAATTTACTGGTTGGCATAATATTATCGTATTATACTACTATACCATAGTATCCAGTGATACAAAATATTTAACAAGCGATGATTTAATTAAAAATCAAATGGTTCAACCATTTTTTTTTTTTTTTTTTTTTTACTGAAATTCTTCATCGATTTGCATATTATAATGTTATAATTTGTGTTATGGTTTTGATCGTATGCACGTTATATGTCTGCAGTAAGGGTGTACATTCTAGTATTGATAAACCCTCTGAATAATTATGCATATTATAAACGAATATATGCCGTCCACGCGGGACTCTGTTTCGTTTGCAGGTCTTCATACAAGCAATGTGTAGTAGAAAGGTACGTAACTACCTACCGTGTAATACAAACCATGATATATTATTTCTGTGATATTATATATATAAATGCAAACTTCGTGTATCTCCCCTGTGTTAATATTTAATGCGAAACGTCATCTGTTAAAGTGACGCAAAAGGAATAGAATGGATAGTTAACCTTGGCGTTTAGATGTTGTTGTAAACGATTCCAATCGATATTCATTATAATAATATAGAGTCTAAAATGTACCATTGTTTGACACGATATGATCGATATTGAATTACGTATACACATTGTAAACGTTGTCTTGGTAGCGGTTTATTCGTGGTTATTGTCTATCGTGTACCAACTATTATGGTTAATAAATATATAATGGATATGAATTGTTTCACGGTTGTCTGGTACGTGATCACTGCTAATGCTGTATAAGATGCGTCCCCTAAAATATTACGCGTGTTCGTATAAATATAAGTTAGCTGATATATAAGATTAGGTAAATAAGAAGAGAAAAGAATATTAAAGCGTCACATTTTTTTGATTTAATTTTGAACATAATATTATCGATGTAATAAAATTATTTATTATTATTATTATTATTTTTTGATAAATAGTAACTATTCAAAAACAATTATGTATTTAATATTTTAATTACTACATTAAATTAAATCAGTTAAATAATAATATAATAATAATTTATATCAAAGCAAATTTCAGGGTTTATCATAGATTGTCTGATGGTTTGAAAATAGGTAACAGTAATAATAAATAATTATAATATATTCTTTATCGGAAAAGCTCTATAAATAATATTATTAGCAAGTCAATTCATAATATTAATATTTATGAATAACAAATAGTGATATTTCATATTATGATTGTCTATATATCTTTAATATATACACATCTATAGAATAATTTTTAAAGAAAAAGAAATACACTTTATTTAATATAACATTGACCTACTAACCATATCGTATAAAGTAATAACTTCTTTCCACGAGAATAATACAATCGATAAAATAAATGAAAAAAGTGAGTAGCATAGAATGTATCAAAAATATTCGAACAGATTCAAACAAAATTTATTTTGATATAGGTATTTATGTTTAATATTATCTTGTTTCTTTTTGGATGAGTAAAACCATTTCTAACGGATAAAATACTGCTGTCAGCAACTTATAAATAAAAAAATATTAAAATTAAACGAATCGATTGAAAACGGTGAATTCAGAAATTACTGTTACTCTATGGAGTTTGATGATACATAATCAGCCTTTAAAAGGTAATATTATTAAAGATTCTCATCATACTCATTATTGATAATTCATTATATTGTCATAACTTATTAGCCATATAAAAAAAAAAAAACAGTTTTTAAATGTAGCCCGGGCCGTTAAAATTATTTTTCAATTCAGTCTAGATTATAAGCGTGCATGCATAGTGATTTAGCTATTCTGTGTTCGAATTGTTAAAATTATCATTTTAATTTTCAGATGCTAGTACTCCTTGTCAATTACCATCACTTATCTCGAACATAATAATGTTAAAAATACGTGTATAAAAATATAACATGTACATGCAAGATATTTTCCACATCGGATTATGTACAGTATATTTTATTAACGAAAGGCGACACCAATAGAAACACTCTTTAAAGTATGGATATGTAGGTAATTTAGTGTATATCAGGTTAAACCCTCTACACAACAGCGATCTCTCAACGATCCAATTAAAAACATCGGATACCGTGTCGGTGGAAAAACGAACCTCTCGATTATCGTGCGTGCTAAGGACGTGATCGGCGTCAGTGGAAGTCAGCGTGTATACATATATAGTATATAAGTGTATAGTGTATACATATAATGTGTGTGTCGATAATCGTGTTTACTACCGTCGAAATCAATCCCGAGTAAATTAACGAAGCTATTAATAGGTGTTCGGCAGTGGTGGTGTTGTTCACACGATCAACAAGTCTTCTGGTCAGAAGAAACTCTTGTTAATAGTTTTATTCAAACCTAATAATGACATTAAACTCATATTCAAACACAAAAATGACGTATCACTTCATATTAAGTAAATTATGTAAATATATATTATTTTTATCATTCGAAAATTCACACACACACACATATATACAGCGGATTGTATTTAAACATGGCTGCATAGTCACTTTATATAACTTTTCAAATAAAGGAGGTTTATTAATCAGGTAGTGAATTAAAGTTTGTTATTGTATATTAACATAATATGAATATCAAAATTAAAAACCGATTATTGTGGATATCATTTTTAATTTAAAATTTTTAATTGTAATATAATACATTTTTATGAAAATTTAATTCAAATAATTATTTGTTTGTTGAAATCATTATTATATTTAAGTTTTGATGAAAAAAAAATAAAAATAGAATCAAGATTTTTAATTTGTAACTTGTACAAAAACTGAATATGTAATTTATAACTATGGTGACCGGTCAAAATATCTTCGAAATAATATCTTTGGTCAAAATATCTTTTGTGAAAATATCTTATGACAAAAATATCTTTGAACAAAATATCTTTTTTAGTGATTTTTATAAGTTTATTAGCCATCACATATCTTTATATCTACGATCGACATTTTATATTCTATAATAATATTATACAACATTTTTAAATAGTTGCTATTTTACTAGTCTACTAATAATTAGGTAGTAGGGCAATATCTGTATGTAATCTTTACGGCGGTTATAATTCCGTAAAGATATGTGATTGTGAGGGCCGTTGACCTACTAATCCGTTTTTTACAAGAGGTATTTATATTTTATCTTATTTAATTTATTTATTTATTTAATACAAATAGAATAATTACGTGATATCAGGTTCGATTGGAAAAACGATTATTGGGAGAATCAAGTCCACCACGCCGTAAAAAGTACAATGATCATGATATAAAAATAAAAAGAATTGTGAAAAATTGCTCAGAAATACCAACAGTTCAATATTTAAGAAGTTTATCTTACAGTATTCAGTATTAAGCACTAATTTTAATTTAATTAATTAAGTTTTTAATATTTATAATAATAATAATAACCTACAATACCTGTATTTTTGGCTTTTGAAGAGATATTACTTTTTACCTATTTTTTTTACTTATAATATTGTGTGTAAAAATTTATTAAATTAATTATATAAATAAACATTTAAAAAAAAAATCAGTTTAAAGATATAGTGATCAAAGATATTTTTGTCATAAGATATTTTCACAAAAGATATTTTGACCAAGATATTTTGACTAAAGATATTATTTCGAAGATATTATGACATGGAACCATAACTATTATATATGTACTAAAAATAAATAATCATGAATATTTTTAATAATATATTTTCTGTTAAAAATTTAAATTAAGTGATTATTTTTGTGTAATTTTTATTAAATTATAGTAGTATAAAAAATATACCATTCATTTTTTTTTCAGATTATCATGTCAGTAATTATCGATATTTATATTAATGATTAGGGATGCAAAATATAATAAGATTTTAAAAAAAGGATACGATAGGAAGAAAATCAGTAATTCACTTAATCGCTTTTATCAAATATAGTGGTAGTATACATATTAACTAACGTTCGTAAAGTTGCACTTCTTCTTAGTCATGACTAATTTATTTAAAATTATGTACTCATTTTGTAAATTATTAAATACGCAATTTTAATATAATAAGATTGATGGGCACCTGAGCTAACTTCATATAATATGTTATGCACTACGGTATTATAAACTTATAAATGTTTAAATTATTATAAGTAATCTGTGAATGTTTTTCTTGTTTACCACTCTTATCCATAGGTTATATTTAGATTTTAAGTATTGGATCGTCCAGAAAATCAGATTTTTGATTTTTCAATATTTTGTTTAATAAACTGTTGCATTTTAGAAATTCCACGTACTTATAAAATATAAAGGTTGACAATCATTGAAAATGTAAAATACTAAAAATTATTATTTTGCACGGGATTACAATAAAATGACAAAGATAATAGTGTTGTCAGAAACAAATGCGTTTTGTATATCAAAGAAGTCATCAAATTGAGGTACTGTTATCTGCGTTCAATTTCCAATCTATCGATAGGAAAAGTGGGTTATAAATATAGACATAAAAATGAAAATAGGAATGATAGCTTCAAGAAATGACTTTAGGTCTTTCTTCCTCACTATGCACTTGTGATCAAATATGATATTAACATAAAAATGATTAAATTATAAAATATAACATATTATGGGCAATAGAATATTAATAGTGAAATAATATGAAATCATAAAAATTATTTATAAAATATTCCGAGATATCACCATATACGTGACACATAATTATTTGCCATGATGAACGACGCTGAAGGATACATGACGATATCGAATAACGAATATCATTCATACGCGGTAAAAATATTGTTTTCCTCATCACTACCTCTTTACCAGCTTTCATTTCCTTGACGTTTATATTTTTTTTTTCGGTCTAATCTTCGATTATGTACCAAAATATTTCCAAACAAAAATATTATGTCAGGAATTTTACTATCATATACAGTTGGTATATAATTCAATCCTTGCTCATCAGCTAGAACTACCATGTGCATCCACTCATTTTACATCGCCAATGATTCCACCCTTGTAATCTATGTAGTCCGTATACATACCATATTTGTGCATCATCATCAATCATCTAACGTCCAAAATTGTATTTACACAGTTTTCACGCAGTCAACAGGTTGTATACGACGATCACGATGGCAGAAACAGTTTAGTAAGTGGGGACAACACCAAAGATATAACAGCAGCGAAATCCTCTGGCCGTTAATTGGGGTGAATAAAATACTAACCATGGTCAATTACAACTGTTAATCACTAAAATATATACTTACATGCTTTATATATATATTAGATACGTCGTAGATGGTATACAGAGTGATACTGTTAACATCGAAAGAGAACCGTGGCTGGAGTATACTGTATAACAGTAAATATTTATTTAAGTTATTATAGCTTTTATTTTGTATAATTTGTAATTAATTATTATTTCAAATAGGGATATTTTTAAGTTTAAAGATTTGAGCTCTTTAGTTCAAATCCGTCGTCAATAATTTTAATAATTCAAATTTTACACTAAAATTTGCTTTGGAAATAATGGTCATTAGGTTTAAGATTTTTCGTTACGGTAGGGTACGATACGGTAAGTATTTGAATATGCATTATCATATATAGGATATAGATTTGCCACTAAAAACCCTGATGGTCATTAATCTGAGAGTTAGTTACTTCAGGTGGTGCTTGACGTTGCATCATTTAATGACTGCATCTTAACACTATACAACATCATACCCCACACTGAGATTTATACTTATTTATTGGAACGAAACTTTATATCTAGATAAGTTTTATAACAATCTATTTAGCTTTTGAATTACTTATTTTAAAATACATAAAATTTATAACAATATTAATAATAATAAATTAAATTAGAAAACATCACAAATATAATATTTAGTATACTAATTTATCGATGTTTTGAAAATCAACATTAATTCTTGATTTTTTTTTTAGTGTTTCAATAATATTTTTACACGGTTTGGTTTTAATGGTTTTTTTAGGCATTTATTCATAAAATCTCGTATACAAAATTTAAATATTGATTTCGCAACGTACAATACATCACATCACTATCATCAAACGATAATACATAATTATTAAACAGGTTTTTTATTTTTCTTTCTATAGTATTATCTTTAGTATCCTTATAAGATTCCCAGTTATTTCAGAGTTCAAAAATCAACAGATTTGAGTGGTAAAGTGGTCAATTAATTTAAAAGTTTATTTATAATTAAGGACTTAGCTGAGAATGTTTTTATACATGTCAGTTGTATGTAGTTAGTCGTTTAACACATAAAATTAAGCTTTAGTAAATTTGCATAAAGTTATTAATTGAAATATTTACTTGTATTTTGTTAGTATCTTAAGTCTAAAGAGACATTAATAGGATTTTTTAAATAAACAATTTTGTATTAAAGTAAACTGCTAACCTAAAAATAAGGAGTAAATAAATTCTACCTGAAGTTAAAATTATCTCATTTCCATTAAAATAGTTAGATCAGGTCTGACGTTTAATGGTTTAAAAAAAAATATTTGTCACGTCTAAGTTAAAATATATACTGTTGTATAGATCACAATAGTAATTTATTTATTATATATACATTTTTAAATTGCATTAAAATATTTAAGGTCGAGTTAATATTATTTTTTTTTTTAGTTTTAACAATGATGAAATTGTATAAGTACATTTTATTACTTTAATTATAACAAATATTTAATAATTAGTTTGATAAAAATAACCAAAATAAATATATTATAAATGTAATAGCTTATCAGATATTTTAAATTATAATATAACATTTCAGTAATACAATCAAGTCAACTGAGTAAATATTTAATGTAGTATTTACCAAAGTATATTATTTTTTATAAGTTGCTACTAGAGCTCATAATTTATATGAGTTACATATTTTTTAATAATATTATGGTGTCGGTTTGTAGAAGACTAAGCTAGAAATCCATACTTTACTACTAAAAGTTTCAAAAAAGAAAATTTAAAATGCACATTTTGTTTTATTCTATAAGAAATTGCATGTTTCTTGATTGTTGTGTAAACAGTATGTGTTTTTATACATATTAATGATTGCTGTAAAAGTTTCTGTTTGTATTTTATTTCTTACGTAAAAGTAATAACTTATTGCACATAATATGAATACCTGAATACCGTTTTTATTTTTATACAACTTTATTTTATTTTATTATAATGTATTGTTGTGTATTAATTTACAATAGAAATGTTTCAAATATCATAAAAAAAAAACTTGTGAGAGTAATCGATTGTTATTTGTTAAATCAACACAAACATGGTGAAACTCATATTGATTTATTTATGACATTTATATATTCCAAAGTGTTTTAAAATCAATCCTTTAAGATACTTCTACGCCAAACTAAATCAACGGTGGTAAATAAAAGAACATAATAAAAACTATAAATGATGTAGTGTAGTCATAAGGAAATAAAGTTGTACATAAACAGTATAGATATTGTAGTTTGTATGTACATTAAACGCAGTAACAACTATACATACTATAATGACAACACATAAGAATTGTTACAACAATAAATTGATCGTTTTATGAAGATATAATAATAATATTTATATATGTCGGTGAACAAATACAAGGAATTTACTCCGTGAAACTTAAAATTCTACAGTACAAAAATGTATGATGATTTAATATACTAGGGGTGGCCTACATGAATTTTCGCAAACCACATAAATATATACGATAATACCAAGAACCAAAATGTTTTTAAATGTATTTTATATTTTATACTTTAATCAATTTAAACAAAAAAAATAAAATATTCTGTATAGTAAATAAATCTTTATTTCATTAACTAGTTATAAGTTGATCACCTCTATAATATACATTTATAAATAAAGTTATTTATGTATTAACAACAATTGTATTAAATCATAACCAAAATAAAAAAGAAAAGTAGATTGCTTTTATTTATATATTTTTTTCCATACATAACTTGAAATTAATTTCACAAAATTATATGCTCATTTTAAGTGTCCATATTTGTCTAACGGGTGTGAAATTGTGAGAAAACGTTTGAAAGCAAACTATAGTAAACACTGATGTTTGATTATACGAGTTTTTTCATTTGAGGAGCTTACAGAAAATAATAACGATAAAATAAGGAAATTTAATTTATATTTTTATGGACCATTAAGTTAGGATATTCATTTAAAATATATTTTTACATGGTTTTTAAATCGTTTCAAATCGTATACTAATAAAATGAAACTATTATAAATTAAATTTATTGTATATTTAATACATTATTTTATACAATAAAAATAAAAATAAATATTATAATATATATGATATGTTATTATTATTATTTATAACATAGAATATGCATAATTTAAACATATTATTTTAGTTCAAGATTAAAATATGTACGACAATAGTTTAAATGATAATTATGTGGTAATTTAAATTTTGAATAATATTTCTATTACAAATTGTATTGATAGATAGCAACTTTAATATGTATGTAAATATTGTGCATAACTTTAATTTAGATATAAAAATTTTACATAATAAAGATATGATTATATGAGGTATATTTTGGAAGCCTTACTGAATGTCTAAATATTTTGATGAATGGTTATTTTAAGTCAGTTATGTGTATAGTAAAATAATATCAATTATCTAGTAATAAATTATCATGTATTTATGGTAGTGGTCTCATTTTTTCAAATTTATACCAATCGATAATAGAGCTAGTTCTGCCTGATTATTGAAAAACTGGATTTGTTAAATCATTTTTTTTTTTTATAAAAATGCATTTAATGCACATTGATATTTAATTATCATTATATTTAAACAATATTAAATGTGAATGTATTTTTCAATTAGTAAGTAAATTTTTTACTATCACGTTTTAGAGAGCACTACATTTTTCGAATGTTTTACTTCGGAAGATATGTTATTATTCAGTTTTAAACAATGTTAAGTTACCTAATTAATTAGTAATAGACTTTCAAACATTACAGCAGAAACAATTATAAGTTATTTAGAAATAATTATATTATATTTAAATATTGATAATGACCATTATATACTTATTTATTAAATTCTACTATTTAAATTTTTTTAGACAATAACTACATGAGTTTTTCTTTTTATTAATAAACATTATTTTACACTTAATACATAAGATAATTTTTATCTGGATTTTTGATGAGACAAAATCATTTTTCTCATAAATTATGAAATAATATAATAGCATGATAAGCTATGTTTAACATATTATGTTAATTGTTACGATGGTATTTTAAATAAAAAAATTATGGGATTATGTGATTTAAGTTTATAGTTAAAATCATTACATTAACTTTTTAAAAATATTGTTATAGTGAAACAATACAAGATAATAATATAGTTGTTATACATTACAGTTGTAAATAATATACAAATGTGTGCAATTATATTAAGTTAAAATGGATAAAATGGATAACATTTTATTATTTTATAGAGTTCATTATGATTTAAAGGCAACCGATATACACTGAAAATTAAAAAACAAAAAGATTAAATATGAAATATTTAGCGTAAAATTATTTAAGTATATAAAAATAATAATGTGTTAGGAAACTAGATTGTTATTTTATTTTTATTGCATTGATAATTACGACTGCGTTAAATATTCAAAATTCCTAAACAAATATGTAGTATGATATTAACATACAACTTTAAAAATAAAATCAGAGAACAAATTCAAAAGTTTATTAAAAATGATATTTTGTAATAATTAATAAATACGTTTTAGTTCAGAAGTATTTGTATGGATATTTCTGACTGAAAATTACTAAATTATCAAATGCAATTTATTTAACCCGTCATCAGTGTCGGTGTTAACATTTCGCCAAAATTAAGCTTATATTAGGAATCACTTATTCAAATAAAAATAGATTGTTTTGAAACTTCATTTACCTCTTATAATAATATTTAACTAATATAACCAAAAACTCAGTACGAAAACATCTATTTGTAGTTATTATGATCCATTGAATTTCGAAATCCGCGATTATGTTAGTGTCCTGTTCGCATGATACTAACTGTGTTATTATTGTTTTTGTATCACTTTTATGCATGAAATTTGACAAAAATAATAAAAAAAATGTCTGCATGGTTAAGTGACACTGAGGATGATTACATATTTAATGATTTTGATTATATCGAGTCAAATTTTTATTTTTGTATTCCAAATAATGTAGAAAGTGGAAATAATGAAAATATATATATATTCATATCAAAAATTATTTGTCTTTAATTTTTCGTATGAAAAATTTGAATGAAAATTGTTATTAGCAATTAAATATTTGTAGGATATAACTAGATAAACATTTTTATCTTTGTTTTACTATTATAAGTTTGTAAAATAATTTACAGCATCAAAAAATGATTATGTTAGTGCAACGCTAACACGATACTTATTATGAAACAAAACATAATGAGACCGATGACGGGTTAAAATAATTTTGTTTTAAAGTTGTTAATTTTAGAAAAATGATTTATTTTATATTTTTTATTAAAAATAAATGACAGCTGTATAATGAATAAATATTGTATTTTCCATTTTTTTTCTCCATTTTTCAGTTTTACGGACTGAAACATTTTTTATTTTTTCAATAACAAATCATTGATTTAACTTTTATTTTTAAGTACATTTTATTTACGAATATTATTATATTTTATATTGTATAATTTTAATCAAAATATTAAATATTACAATTTTAATTAATTATAAATTAAGGATTTTATGGTTCAAATAGTTCGGCAATCAAATTCTTCCACAACTATATAATAGTTGAACAGATACTATACATTTACTTTATTAAATTAGCATTTGTTTTAAAGTGTATGATATTTTATTTTGATAGAAAAAAAATTGTACAGTAAATATATTTTATACAATATCACAGTTGTAGAGATTTATACTTTTATAAAAGAATGTCGTTATTATGAAAAACTCGCAGAGGTTTGTTTTTTAAGCGCATATTAAAGGACATTTCTTATCGTGGATACAGCAATAGGGTTTCTTTTTGTAATCCTGTGAATAGTCAGCATTTTTACTAATTTATGGATAGAAAATGTCTCTAACAGACCGTGTAGTTAGTACACTACCATATGTTTACAACAAAAGTCATTACGATTTTTCATCTGTTTAAGAATTGAGTGTATTTTAGTAAATTATTAATATACTTATTATTTTTTAATTTTTCAACTCATGGAGTTTGATTTATTTACATTATTTTTGCGATTTAATTTAAATTTAATTTTATTATTTTAGAACCAAATCTACAATAATAATCAATTAGTTTTATCGTGAGTATATTTTTTAATGTTGCTATTCCAAAGATACAAAATGCAAGTACCGTGAATGAAATATTACAATATTAATGTTGTGGAAACAAAGTACATTGTTATTGTTATCATACTGTTAATAACGGAAAGAAAATGCTGAATAATCAAAAAGAACCACGTACTATACAAATTGATAAAACAGTTACAAAATACTATACAGACGTAATAAAAATTTTGAATAAATTGTAAATTAAATAATGGTATCCAAAAGTTTTATACTAGGTTATAATAGGTGGTAATATTTACTAAAAAGTAAAAACAATCATATTTTATTTTTCAAAAATAGTGACATGAAATCAAAACAATTCTACATGCAAAAAAAAAATATTAATTAAAAAATATTTAAAAAACCATGTATATTATGGAAACTTATTATATTATGATAAAAAAAAAAAAATTAATTAAAAACCAATAATATAATTTAGAAAAATATCCATATTTTTATATTAATCAAAATATTGAACGAAGTGAAAAATATTTTTATAAAATTAGTTTTAAATATTTTTATAAACATAAAATTATTTTATTAATATTTATAATATTGATCATATTATGTGGTAATTAGATTTTTTTAATAATAAGTTTGTTATAAAACTTATGTTGTCTTATTAAAAATTATGAAAATATAAAATTTATCATGTTTTCATTTGAGTTAAATACATTTAAAATTTTGTATGAGCGGCTGAGCAAACTGTTTAATTATTTAAGTTTACTCTTAAATAAAATAATATTGTTGAACAGTGTAGTTTTAAATTGTAAACTATTGACATATGATATCATTGAATATTCAGTTTAAGTGTTTATTTAACTCGTTTTTATCTAAATAACAAAAATTAATAGTTTTAAATTAGATTATTTAAAACAATAAAAATTATTTTTGTGTTTAGAATATCATTATAAAAATATTTAAAATCACCATAAAATGGTATTAATAATTGTAACAGAAAATGTATAATAGTATAATGATATTCAATCATTCGTTTGTGGATATTTTAAGAGTATGTTTTTTAATAATTTTCATTAAATTTCTATCAATATTTATTTTGTTTTTTTGTAGTAGATGATTTTTTGACTAATTTTTTACATAATAAAACCAGCAGCCTATATTATAATAGGGATATTTTAAGTAAAGCATATATCGTACAAGTAAGGTAAAAATGTATATTATATATTCATTATATATATAATATACATACACACACACACACACATATATATATGTGTGTGTGTGCGTGTAATATATACATTATATAGATAATAGTATATAGAGTTGCAACCAGCAGAGGATTATATTAAAAGGTGCCGGTGGCGACAAGTGTGGGTTTGACCGACGTGAAGAGGGTAACGAGTAAAATCGATGGTCCGGCGGTGGCGGTGGCGGTGGTGGTTGAGCACACCCTCTTACGCTGCATACACCACGCTGATTCCAGTACTGCCGTATTCGAAAGAGTGCGAGGGATTGAGCGAGTGCGAGAGGGGAGGCAGTGAGAAAAGACAGAGAGATATGGTGAGAAGGAGGAAAAGGATGCGTCGCAGAGGGGCGAAAAACGGTGGGTAGATGACCGAGAAGGGACGACGACGTGGTTCGCAGCGGGGGGCATCGCGAGACCGCTCTAACAGCACGTCGCGTCGCTATGGTTACCAGGCGCGCAGATCAATGGTAGGTGGAACATTTTCGAAAACCCAACTCGTGTGCGCGCCCGTAGTACTATCGGCAGGACGATCCGGTGGTGGTATACCGCGGGTAGTACTATAATATATATCACACATACATGCACGTAAAAGTTAGGTATACACCACCGTTCGATGTGAAACGTAAACTGGAATTCTTAGAAAATACGTTGGAAATTTCGTATTAAAATCTATGTTATCTAAGTAATTTATATATATTTATATCAAAGAGATCAATTAAGTATGTTATAAATGTAAATTTTTTTAATTTTTAGATGAATATTTAATGTTGTTTTTTTTTTTTTCGTAAAATGAACCCCAAGTCGGAGAGTTTATTATTATATAATTATTTTAAACGGTTTTACATTGATACCTAATAACTATCTTTTTATGGATAATTAATAATTATAAATAAGACTGAAAGTTTTATTTCCTTCAAATTTTTTATTTTTTTAATACTTGTTTAATTGAAAAAAATATATATGATGAAAATAATTAAGTTAAAATAGCAGTAAATCAAAAATAATATCAACTAATTTAAATAAGTGATAAAATGTATACACATTTATTGAAATAGTGTACAATAGTATTCCAACGTTGACAAATATCGTTCTATTGGTTGTAGTTTCCTGCGATGAAATGTGGAAAGTCATAGTAATCGTCTGCGCAGGACAATTAAACTCTTGTTTCACGTAGCTTTTTATACTTTTATGCTGTCGGTAATATTAACGTGGACCAAAATATTCATTTAGAATTTTGATAATATGAGATTTACTACGTGTAGTAAATTTTAAAGTTAAAACCTTACTCGGATATTAATATAAATCGTAAAATAAATAATTATTCATGAGTTATAATTTTCAATATGGAACCGATTAACTGAATAGGCAAACTAACTTAAACGGTTATCTAACAGTCAGCCCAAAAACTAATAATACTATCACAATAATATTATATTGGAATTTTTTTTTTAAAGTTTTTACGAAAAATGACGGTAAAACATGATTCTTACTGTTATGTCACAAACTCTTTGTTGTTGATAAATCATTTGGCACCTATGGAATTATAAAATATTATCTACGAGTAGTCAACCGATTGTACGTATCGTTTTTGTAAATGACAATAATCAAATGTATTTTTTATCAACGGATCTTGCGCGCTGGGCGGTTGTGAAATGTCGCGAATAAACAGGTCGGTTTCCCGAAAAACTAGGTCAACTTTGCACATAATACGAATACTTTCTGCGGTTCGGTTAAATTAGATATACATCCTCACTCCTTTTCCCTCTCGTAGGTAGACACTACTATAATACTCATTCCTGTGCCCTCTAATACTCTTTCCACTGGTATAATAATGGTCTTGACAAATAATTAATCCTGTCCCCGGGGTGAGCAAATCCCATCCGCAGCTATTGTACACTGCCCACCACTACTACTAGTACTACTACTACTACTACTACTACTACTACTACTACTACTACTACTATTACTACTACTACCCCTCTAATATTACTATTACTACTGTAACTACTGTAACTACTACTACTACTACTACTACTATTGCTAATATCACAAAGTATAATATATCTATATTATAATATAATAATATACTCGCCAACGTCACCATTATTATCATTATAATCATTTTATATGCGCGTGGTAGTGGTTACTGGTAGAGTGGTAGTTGTATTGTGTGATGCCTATGAAGTTTTTGACTTTTCGTAATCTCATACTATTAGTTATCGCTATTAAAATAATACTGCGTATAGTGTTATCATAATTATTAGCACGATTCTTCTGAAACAAATAATAGTATGAACGTGGAATCAAAGGTTTTACCAGTGAACGACCAAGAACTTACGGTTAAAAATGAAAAAGAAGCTAATTTAAATGTATCCATTAATATAGAGATTTTCAAACGTTTTTGACTCACAGTTCCCTTTTTGAATTAAGATTTTTTCAGGGCGTTTTTCTCTAATTATCAGAAAAAAAAAATAATAAAAACCATCAAAAATTGTAATAGATAATATGAAAATATTTATTTAATTAAAATTATTCTTAATTTATACATATTTATTGAGTCTCTTAAGATTAAGGTCCCCATTTATTTATACATATTGCATTAATGAGATGGATGAACTTGCATATCGCTGCACAGTACGGCGCCCTTGTAAAGATACCACAGCGCACCAGGGTGCCGTGACGTACACTAGATATTTTATCATCGTATTCAATGTGACAGTTTTACTACTTGGTACTAATTTCTAATACAGTAATAACTATTAATACTTTTTGTGATTGTTGTTTATACTCGAATTTTACTAACTGACATTAATACCTATTCTAAATAGAAAATAGATTCTATAGACTTATTAGAAAACTTTTATTTTATATAAATATTCGGAAGTAAGATTTAATTAAATTATAAAACTACAATCCACATTCTACAGTAACTGAGTAAAAATTTCTATAGCAAAAATACGAAATGTATCCAAATTAGTAGAATAAGTACATATTTACATTGCATACAATAATTTGTGAAATAATAATAATAAAAATTATACGTAAATATTATTTATATTTTTAAATTTATAATTTTAATATTTTAAAAATGGTGAATAATTGTATATGGTTCAATTTTGATATGTCATAGACATTTGATTTATAAACTATTTTGTCTTTTTCCGTGTCTATCTATTATATTTATAGGATTTTACAGATTAATTTAAAATGAGTGTATACGGTTATCCAACGTAGTTCCGAATTCCGATCGGCTCTTTACCACGTTACTATTATTATATCAATGTTGAATTTATAGGTGTTAAATTTTTACACAAATCACTGTTTAAGTTTTCGGCGTTTGGCTATACTGTAACATGTTCGACTGATCAGAGAATAGTTGTTTTATCTAACTACTCTCCCCCTGAATCTACACTACGTTTTGCGTCATCGTTAATGTTTCTCTATCGTTATTTGAATTTAATTAGACAATTTTATTATAACTTATTTTTTATTTTTTTTTTTGCCACACACTGTGTGATTATACGTACACAGGAACTCAATACAAGCCGTATTACACATACACATAACATATGTATATATATTATATTCGATCCACATTCGGCATGCGAGCGGCGGTACAGCAGCTGTTACACGCGCGCGCGGGACGAGCGAGACGACCGTGCGAAATATTTAGCAGACACTCGAACACATTACTTATGTATTCAAGTGCAACGATGTTCATGTTAGATTCTATCGGAGTGTACGAGGGCGATATGGTAAAACTGAATTGTATTTACATAATATTATGCGAGTATGTTATTCTTGCGAACGCGATTTCACTGTTCTACAACTGCCGCCGCCACGACTGTCGTACGCCGTAATGGACACGGAATAATAACATATATAGCTCTACATAATATAATACACCGATAAGCCACTGCGGTACCATTGTGCATGGTCTCTTGTGTGTGTGTGTGTGTTTGTGTTAGGTATACGAAATGTACGAATATGGAGCTTAGTGGAATTTGATTGATTCGCGAATAAAATAATTACTCGTTACCTATAATGTATCACGATTCGCGGCGGAGATGTAGTAATAACGATTTTGTATTAAAACGATGCAATATAAAAATAATAACTAGTAAGTTATGATATACGAAAAAAAATAAATGAATAATGTAGAAATAAAAATATATGCATAATACTAATAATATGTATAGGTATAATAAATTATGTCTTTTATTGATTTTCTTTTTTTTTTACTGTACCTACCTATCTGTTAAATATTTCAAATTAAATTGAACTTTTCGAGATGAAATCTGGAAAGACATACTGAAAAATAAATACGAAATGTAGACAAGTATCTGTTTTGATAATACCTAATCTGAGTGTATCAAGATCTGCTCAGAATCGTTTTTAGAATACAATTAAAATATATGCAATTATAATTATTTTTAACTCGCGTAAAAAAATATTATAGTACACTTGTTTAATGCACCAATGTGATAATAAACAAATGTTTACTTACACCTATCTATACTGTACAGCGGTATATTTTGTTTATGACCAATATGACAGTATTATAGGTACATAGAAAAATTATAGATAAAAATCACTTAAAGACAAACGCATACTTTTTTTCATTTTAATTTTAGCTATATTGGGTATAAGTTCATTGCATAAGTTTATGTTTTGAAGTGTGATGTTACAAATAGTTTTATTACATTTTTGTCAATTAAAATTCGTTTTTAAAGTTGACTATATATGTTTAACTGTTTTTAGTTTACTCAGATTTGAAAATTCAAAATTCTTGCATTCTCAAAAAGATGGAGAAAAAAAATTCTCCATTTAACTGTCAAAATTCTTAAAGTTTTATTAACCATAGTTCACGTCAGACATTAAAAAAAGTCTTAATTCTTTTAACTTTTAAGCTTTAATAGTTTAATCTACATTTATGTAAGGTTAAGTATGCTATAATCAAACATGAAAAAATTGATTTTTAACATAATGACATTCATACATTTTATGTATGAAATGATTTTTAGAACAAATCGATGAGTTGGTTTTTATTTAATGGCCATGATAAATAAACATTAAAAAAAAGGTATAAATTAAGTTTTTATTGTTTTAAGATTTATATTAATATAGTTTCAACAAAGAAATCAATATTATGGTTGAATAGTTATGAGAATATAAGGTGATTCTTTCATCATGAACCACTTTACAGCAATTTAATTAAAACAATATTTTTTAAAACAAAAATATATTTTTTAATATTTGCATTGTTATAATATATTAAGGTTTTTACGTTTTTGAACGAGAACATAAATTTTTAATTTCATATTTAGAAATAGAATATTTTTGGGATACATAAAAATTGAAATTTGAACGAGTTGTTTTTATATTATAACTTTTAAAAAAAAGTTTAAATTAGATAAGTGAAATGCATACGGCAATATCTTATAAAGTTCTAGCATATTATTCCGATCGCATAAAAAAATACTTTGTTTTTAATATATAATTTTAGTTTGGATTTAAATTATGTAAGAAAAATATTTTTTTAAAGTCTATATATTTGTATAATTAGTGGTTCATGATTAAATAATTACCCAGTATAGTTAAGAAATAACTAACAAGTAACAACTAACCAGAACATTTTAATAATTAATGAATTCATTCTGTTATTTGAAATATGTATCAGTTCCTCAAAATTAAGAAGATAATGTTAGTTATAAACACATGTCATTAAATTATATTTTTTGAAATAGGTTATAAAAACATGATGTAATGAAGCAAAATAATGTACATTTAAAATTTAGTTTATTACATGTTTCATATAAGTGCTTAATATGAATATAATATTCTGCATAGTAAACACTCATACTTTTAAAGTTGATCAAACAAGTGTTTAAAGCTATATAATTTTTGGCGAAATGACTTGACACATATTATTCATTAATAACAAAAATGATTCATTATGAATTATCTTGAGTACTGTATCGTTTTTTGATTTTTTTTTTTTTTAAAGATGTTTTTTCATTAAATTACTCTTAAATATTTTTGGGAGATTGTCAAACACTATTTAAAAAAAAAACTTTTTTTAAACGAGTAAAACGAGTGTGAAATTCAAATTTAGGTTAACGTCGAGTTTTTAGTGATTTTTTGTAGCTAGTTATTTTACGATTTAGATTTTCTTAAAGGAGTATAATAAATATTGGAAATATTTATCATTTATCAATTATTATAAATATATAAATAAAACAATGAAATTCATAGAACTATTAAGCATTATATAATTTTAAATTCTTAATTACAGTTACATTTAACTGAGAAGATATAACAATTAATAATATAAGAAAAAAAATTATTAATCGATGTTTTTGTTTGTTTATTATTATTAACTTCTTGTTAAGATTTAGTAAATATATATATTGTCATACTGTAAAACAAATTTTTTTTATTTCACATCGTGTTTTTTTTTTTTTTTTTTTTTTGGAATCAACGCCATGTGTTGATTACGTCAGCGGCGTAGGTAGCAATTATATACTGGCGAGACAGAGAACAGTGAGAACTACTTAGTTCTTGTAGTGTAAACTATTGAACAGTTTATGATTAAAAGGCGTAGGTTCATGCACCAACAAATTTGAATATATGTTTTTTAAAATGTTATTAAGCTTGGTGAAAGCTTATTATATGCGTAAAAAAAATAAATATGTGTGAAAAAATCAAAATATAAAGTAATATTTATTAAAACTGATAAAAAATTAAAATATAAACAAAATGGATAATCAATAATAATTTAAATAAAAAATTATGTATTTTTATTAATAATTATACTCTTATAAATTAAAAAAAAAACTTGTTTTCTTATATTGTTAATTTAATCTGAAAAATTTAATTTTTTGTATTTTCTTGTTATTTAGCTATGTCATTTTATATAACTGTTGAACTGTAATAGTAAAACTAAAAGCTAATAAAAAAATAAAAATAAAAATCTGAAAAATTAAATTAATCGTTAAAACTTAAAATTGTTGTTTATATATATATATATATATTACTTATTTAAATATGCATACACTGAATAATCATTGTTTTAAATTTATTTTTGAAGTGCATAGAATGATGTGTATTACTCAAAAATGTTTATACTTGGAAAAATTGCTTAATATCTACAAATATGATAATTTCATAATTGAAATAAGTAAAATAATTAGGAGTTAAGTTTTTTCTGTCTTTGTTATGTTATTTTCACCGTTTAAAATCTTTCAAATCAAACACAGTATAAAAAAGTTTTTGTTAAACTGTATTATATTTTAAACACAGCTATTCTTTTATCGTTTTTAAAATCCTGTTCTACATTCTTATTGTATTTATTAATTACATAATATAAAGTACCCATTAGTCATTCCTTACTTCTAATAGATAAAATTTAATGATAAAGATAATATTTCTAAAATAGAAATTGAAATAGATAACGATTCAATGTTAGATGTCATATCAAATCTGAAGATACCAAGCATGTACTTATATACGTTAATGAAATAAAAATACGCTTTGAAATAAAAGTAGATCTAAATATGTAAATATATGCAACAAAAAAATTTTAATTTCATATTCTGTAGGTCAAAAACGAATTTTTATCCTACTTGGCAATATTTATTACTAAAGAAAAAAAACATGCAAACGCGTGAACATTCATCCTTTAATTTATGATTTATGGTAATTGTATATGTATAGTATTATAGATATGCATGTAAATATTATGACCTGCAAATATTGACTAATATATTGTCTTCAATAATCGACACAATGTTATTTCGTGCGTCGTTTGTAATGTACTATTATTATTGTAATATCTCTTGTATTGGCATTTAATACCCAATGGTCGTTTTACCGGCAATGATCTAGTTCAGACTTAAAAAGTTTTGAGTTTTTTCTAAACCGATAATGCTGGTTATTCTATTTACATAATTTGACAGGACAATAAATTATCATATTATCCTAACTCATATCACGCGAGGTTATAAAGGTTATAATATGGTGGCCTAATTTTGTGTGATTTGCATCTTTCACAATCAAACATATACGACTCGTATTTTTTCTGCATGACTTTATACAAACTTTAAACATTTTGTAATGTATTAATTTTATCACTAGTTAATTTAGTTATTTGGTATTTAAAATGTGTTTTTATCATTGATTGTTTCCATAGTTTTGATCTTAATAAATATCAAATATATACGGCTAAGAAATTATTAAAATATGATTGAAAAAAAAATATTTACTTTGTAGAGTGTACAGGGTTTTTATTTACATATACGTATTTACCATTGTTTTGTTTGAAAAATAGAAAGACATTATAATATAAAACTCCTGTTATAGAAATATTACTTCATAAAAAATATATGTTTAGATGTTTTATAGTATTTTATTATTGTAATTTTTTTTGTTATGTTATATTATTAGTGTATGATTTGATTTGATTTTGATTTTTCATTTACATTAAAGAGCCAATCTAAAGGATTTAAAGTACAACAAACATAATAGACATTTAGAAAATTATTAAATCACTGAAAAGTGTAAAATTATTTTCAATAATCTAAATATCTGAAATCACTAACAAGATAATAGTCATAAAAACAATATAAAGTTTCCAAATAAGTTATTAAATGTTTATTCAATTTATAATGATGGTATTGGGCAGGTTAGGTTAATTTAAACGAATATTGTTGTATGCATTCATAAAATAAATTATGTTTACGAGTATAATATATTGAACTATGAAGGAATTTCACAATTTAAATAATGATAAAGTAAAAGATAGTGCATAAAAGTATTATTATTAGTAGTAGTATTAGGTAAAGTATAACTTATTATGAAAATATCAATTTAATTTTTTATAATAATCGTGTTCTCATTCAACACTTAAGTTTGTAAAATAAGTATTATACTTATGAAAGTGTTTTCTATCCTTATTTTGAGTCATCTATTTAAAGTTCTCATTATAATGATAATAATAATAACAACAGCAAAGTCTTGTTATTATTTTTTGTTTGTTTCATTTTTATTTTATAATGGGAAGATCATTATTTGAATAAAGGCTCTAGGTTGTTTCTCTTACGAGTAATGCTTTCAAATGCATCCATTGTAATTGAAGTTGAACATAAGATATATGTGCGCACTATAGTATTACTTAATGGATTGAAATCAAAAGAAAAGTATTAATATTATGTTCAAAGATTAAAGCTTATTTATTTTTCAACAAAAAATATTTATGTAATATGCATAACAAATAAAAAAAATATATATATTATTAGATATTATATTGGTTTTATTAGATAAACTTAGTTGATACAAAAAATAAAAATAATTATCAATATCTTAATTTGAATTGGTAGTCAATTTATATGATAAATATCTCAAAACATATTTGTAAATTTAATAATAATTATCGGTAACATTTTTGTAATTCTAATTTTAAATTCTATGTCCTCTACAAGTATCATAGTATTATTTTAATACTTATTTTCAATAAATGAATAAATAATTTTAATAGCTAAAAATTAATTATATCATTTTAATTATCACTATTGTCAACTATTATTAATTTACCAATAGTCTTTTAATATTATTATAATCAAGTTAACTCTAATAAAAGTGTATTAAGTAACCAAAAAATTATCCTTATTTTTTATTTTTATAAATAATATAATTGTATAAACTGACTTGTGTAATATGCACGATTTAATGTTTTATTGGCAGTAGTAATTTAATTATTTTTTAGTTAACTAAGTTGAAAAATACAAAAACTAGTTTTATTTTAATATCACATTCATAAACAAGAAAATATAAAAATTAAGTAGATCTATTTTTATACAAATATGATACTAACCTTACTATTGTATATAACTAAAGATGTATTTTATTTAGTTTAAGATTAACTCTATATTTTCAAAATAATATGCATATTATTATGTAATTTTAAATTTGTCAAAATTTAAAGCTACCTGTAAATACAGTTAGTAGGCAGTTTTAATTTAAAATTGATCTAGACAGCTCTAAAGTGCACAGGTTTATAAAAAAATAAAACACCATAGTTTAAGATTCTAGTCAATTCACAGTTTTTTTGACGTTTCAAAAGCTTCAAATTCAATTTTTAAAAATTTATATGCTCAAAATTATTATGGTCGAGAAGTTTTTCAGATAATTGATAGGTTGCGTATGAAAAGAAAAAAAAGATTATAAAGAAAATAGGGAAGTTTTTATCGTTAGAGATGGATAAAAAAGAATTGTTGAAATAAAATAAAATTAAAAACAATAATACAGACTAAGCATTTATGATATGATAAAAGATAAAATAGTTTTAACTTAGTATTTTCCAACAAAATTTGCAATACAATACATGGTTAAAACTAAATCAAATATTTAAATTTATTATGATCAGATATTTTTTAATTTTAAAAAGTATTCATGTTTTTCTATACTATAAAAAACGGAATTCCTTTTCGATGACTTATACTAAACACATTTCTAAAATATAATTTGATATGTTTTTCATTATATTTTTCAATAATTATTATAACATCATAATTATTCCAAAGTACTTGCATTACAAAACTTATAAACGAGTAGTATAGTAAAGATAAACTTTAATACCTTAGTATTTTGACAGTTGATTTGAATCATATAAAATTTAGCTTTATAATAATTTAATGATATTTATTTTTAGTCTAATGTCTTTAGAATGTTAAATATATTTTTATAATGAATTACGTAATTATTTTTAATGAAAAATTATAAAATAGCATATGTTTTTTATTTAAATTTAACTAATTATATAATATTCATAACTTTTGTAATAATAATTTTTAATTTATACAAAAATCTTTATAACATGATCACTCAAATGATAATATATAACTTAATATTAGTAAAAACCACTTACATAGTATATAAGTTATTGATTTTAGTTATTTATAAATGTGTTTTATATTTTATCAACTACAACACAAGAAAATAAATAAATATTAATAAAAAATAACTATATAAAGACAAAAATATTTATTTATGTTTCTAAAGTATCCAGGCCAATTTGTAGCTTAATAATCAATATTTTAGATATTTAAAAATACATATTATGTTCCTGTATAACGACAATAACCTATGCAAATTATAATTGTTTGTTTATAGAATATTTATTTATCATTCAATCTTAGATAGTAAATACAAATTATTTTATGAAATAAAAGTATTTTCAAACTGATAAAACATGAATTTATAATGCATTTTAATACAACTCAATGAATTATTTTTAATAGCATCAATCATTAGTTATTACGAGTACTATATAATTGTTTGTATTAAGTTTATCAAAAATAACCAATATATCATTTCAATCGATTGTTCGTTTTGTGTTTTCAACCTTCCGTGTTTTTCAAAAAATCAAAAAAATAATTTACTTACACATTATGGATGATGTTTAATATATTAAGATAAAGGTAGTACATGCAATTTTTTTAAATACAAAAATAACAATCAATGTACAAAGTAATTATTCCCGAACGTCGTAGTATCAATTCAATACATTTTCTCGTATAAGCTCTTTTATATAGTCGAGAAAAGTGTAGTAAATTTTCGTGCTGAAAGATAGGAACTAAAATCGAAACAACGAATTCCCATTGTCAAAAGTCATCATTATTACAATAAACACATTGGGTGTATTTTATTATTTAACTTAATTAGTGTTCACCGTGTGAAAAAAATAAAAACAAAAATATTACATCTACAAGGCAGCAATCCAACCGAACCAAAATGTCAAACAGCTATTATTGTAATATTATAATTGGGCTTAACGATGGGGGCCCACAGGGAGACCTGTCAAATTTCTATGTGAAATTATACAGGCGTCACGGGTGAAAAAGCTTCGAAATATATTTTGTGAATAATAATTATAATAATATTATTAACTATCTACCCATGTACATTATAAATTCGGCCATCGGCCGGTTCCAATGCAAGTTTTTTTTATGATTATTATTTTTTATACAATATGCATATCTGTTTTGCGGTCATTACGCGTTTTAACCGTGATCCCTCACCGTGCCATCTCCAAGCACCATATCATCCACCCACGCCATCGTTCCACTTTCCCTAGGCTTTCCCTCTACACCAATAACACTTCCATGTACACGCACCTCATACACACGCGGTGCATGGTATACATGGCCACCGGGTGACACGGGTAGTAGTGTATGTAGTCGATTGGAGTGTGTCCAAAGTGCCTTCTCCTCTCTCTCTACACACACACACACACACACACACACACGCATACATACATATATATATATATATATATACATTGAGACACTGTATATACTGATCCACTTCGCCACCCTCTGATCATGTCTCCACGGTATGTCTTTTTCCTGAACCACCCGTATACACCCGCTGACTCCCCGCTGTTGTTGTATAACATGCGTGTTACTGCAGTCATGTTACCGCTGCGTTTATACTAAACATACATATATATGTGTGTTTGTGTACTGAAATATATATATATTTATATTTATATTTATATCCACATGACAACCGCCAAACGACTGCTGCTCACTCTCTCGTCTTTTACCCCTTTTTATAACATTTGTCCATTTGTGTGAGTGTCAGACGACTGGAGCCTAGTATAAGTACATACATAGAGAAGAGTGTAAAAATCGAGGTGAAATAAGTAACACTCGCGCACGTTACTGTCGGTCCTATGTACTTAAAGCAAATATGCATATATTATGTAGTACGTGTATAATAATATACATAACCATCGCGTAGTTGAGCTTATTATACAATGCTATTATACGTAGGTTTACCGTAAGTGGTGGTATTCGGCAAGAACCATTGCGTGTTTAAATACATTTTAAATTATCGGTTATTTCAAAAATG
This sequence comes from Melanaphis sacchari, assembly GCF_002803265.2. NCBI lineage: Eukaryota > Metazoa > Arthropoda > Insecta > Hemiptera > Aphididae > Melanaphis > Melanaphis sacchari. The sequence goes on from NW_020270420.1 coordinate 5,494,881, forward strand.
ATCATATGTACAGGGCACACTGATAAATGAAAAAATAAGATAAGCGTCGGCACGCGGCGCCTTTTTCGCTTGGACAAGAATTGAGATGTCTGCAAGTTAAAGGCAAAGACCGCACATTTTTTTTTTTAACCCATATAACGGATAGCGGTTAGCGTATATTATATGGACATGGCGAGCTCAGAACAAGGGTTAAATCAAATTCCAGCTCGTATTATATTGATATACCACAAGGTATTAACTTTTGTATAAAAATATCGTGTACCATTATGTGTTTGACGCAAGCACACGTGATCGCATTTATCAGGACTCTCCGACACTTTATATTCTTTTGTTTCGGGCTCCCGTCACTCGATAATAATTAGCCACGTACAGTATTATAAACCTGTATAATATACCGTTTTTCCCATATTGTCATTACATAGAGTAACTTTTTGAGCACTCTGTACATTACATTGTATACTATGTTGTGTGAATTTTCCCTCCATCACATTAACGCATGTCGTTCACGTAATATTGTTGCGTTAGGTTACGATAATAATGAGATTTTAGATTCTGAACATATTATATCGAGAAAGCTGTTGGCTTTTCAATGATGTAAGGGGTTTTGTTTCTTAATATACGCTGTTTAAGATTTTCAGTGAAAGTGCTCTGTAAACCTCTAATAAGTCCTAATATCGGATGGAAAGTGAACACTAGAGATACTTCAAACAGGTAAATTTTAAAAAATGCCAAACATGTCTATTTGTTCAAAATATTTTTTGTATTGATTGCGTTATGTAGATCTCACTAAATTACATTACCGCGATTTTGATTTTTTGTGATACCACACAGTTAATTATAGATGAACATTTTCATTTTTATTACTTATTTATGTAAATAGGCTAATAAGTTGTCTCTTAGTAAGTCTTATAATTAATTTTAGTTGCGTGTATCGCGCACTCAATGTAAAATGTTGTTGAATACTCGTATTATTTGAATTACCGTATTCAATAAATTGTCCTACCTACGATGTAAATCGTTGATGGTATTGATATTGATACCGTATTCCAATTTTATTCAGTATAATTTATATAACGTACTCATATTTTTTTGCAATTTATATTTATATTATAAAAGTGCAAATTAAAATTGTATACAATATAATTGTTGTTAAATTACAGAAACAATAATAATAATAATAATAATAATAATAATATGTATATATTTCAGTATAAAACTATACCAATAATTTCACCATTTAACACGACAATTTCATACACAATCATAGCGATGTATTATTAGCTTGACTCATCAAAATTACTTGTTAGTAAACTATATGGATTAGACTTTTTTTTTTAATATAGTTCATAAATTATGCCGTAATACTATACATTTTATTTAATTGTCATATTAAGTGTAAAAAGGTATACATACTGATTTTTTATCTTTTTCTACTTATAATATGGCAAATAACAAAGCATATTGGTCTAACTAAATTCTAGTAAACTGTGATTTAATCTATAAGGATTTATTATTTTTCTAAATAGTAATGTTTGTAATAAATTGCATTATATACCCACACATTATCATCAAACCGATAAAATTATAACTAGGGTCAGATACGGACATTTAAATCTCACTAACATTCAAAAACAAAGAAAACCCTCCTTCTGCCATGAACCAATCACCATCAAGTATAATATTGTCTTACACTACCAAAAGTAGACAGACATATCTCATTGAACCACCCATTTACAGAGTAAAAAGCACTCAGGGAGGATAACACCGCCCAAATTTACAACTTTCACTGTCTTTGACATACAAATTTAATTTTAATTATAATTATATGTAAATAATTTAATATTTGTAAATGTTTATTGTGCATGCTAATAGCCTTGGAATTGGATGTCTTTTTCTTATAACAAAAAAAAAAAAAAGTTATGTGTGTAACTCATTTCAATAACTAAAACTTTATATTTTTTTGCGATTGTTAATAATTTAAATTTAAAATAGAGTTAACTGTAAAAAGCTTGATAATATAATATTATTTCTTTGAGAAAATAAATTCTATACATTATTTGATTTTAAAACGCGAACATGAAAATTAATCGTTAATACAATTTTTAATGTATTTTTAAGTTTTAAATTAAAATAAAATATATATTTAAAATAAATTACATAAAATAAAATGTTATTTCATAAGGAAATATCTTAAGCAAAAAAACTTGATATACGTAAAGTATATAAATGAACGTTGAATGATAAAAATAATTAAAACTACATTAAATCGTTGTAGTTTTTAAACAATTAATTAGTCTTTTTTAAAAATGTTTTAAAAAAAATAGGAAATAAGAACAACCAGATGGTTAAACTACTGTTTCAACACAAACTATTTCATTAGTTGAAAGGGTTTGTTGATGATGATTGCATTTATTAATTCAGTGTAAACTGAAAATAATAATTAATTGCAATTTAAGAATGATTTTTGTTATATTTCACAAATTTGGCTTAAAATAATTAAATGAAATATGAGCATAAAATATGAAAATATATTGGAGGATTCTTTTATTAAAAAAAAAAAATATCTAAATTTTAGAAAATATTAATTTTTTATAATTTTCTGTTGAAATGAAAAAATAAAAAATATATTTTTTAATATTTTTATGGTTATAATTTTTATGTTTTTCACTTTTTGAATGACATTTTATACTTTTAATTTCATATTTTGAAGCAAATTATTTTTCGAATATTGCTATAAAAAAAAATTAAAATTCGGACAAGTAGTTTTTGAGTTATAAGTATTTAAAATGAATGTGAAGATAGTAGTAGACCTATCGTAGATCATACTAATCACACCATATAATCTGAATCTATTTCCAATTTTCTCAATACATAGATATTCTTAAAATCAGATAATAAGAATATTATATTCTAGTCTTATACAGTTAATAGTATTACAAAAACTTTAATAAAGTTAAATTTTTTAAATTCACTCTTATTTTAAAAACTATTACAAATCTGTTCCTACTATTTCATTAGGTATACACTTTTCATATTTTCACATATAAAACAATAAGTATATCTGCTATGAGTATATTAAAATATAATGCCGTTTGTGTTAATCCAAATTGTTATCCATTTACTGTATTATAGTGATAATGAATACATAATTTTATATTTAGAAGTCTTTAAAGTATTATTCAAAAATTGTTTGTAAATATGATGATAGTTTATTAGATTATTAAAATATAATTATAAATTTTAATAAATACTAATGATGCATAACATGTGTCATTAATTTTAAAAAATACGGGCCGCAGCCCAATTACAAAGTTAGGAACCTTATAGATAGTATATTACATGATAAACAACTTAAAGAATAATTTATTAGAATTACAATTCTTAAGGTTATATCAATATAGAAGTAATGAAGGGCTCTCATTACTGTTTGCATCGTTCTAATTTATTATAGGCTGATTCATTGCTTGATTAGTGGATATTAATACTTATAATGGGTACTTCAGATGAAGAACATCATAAGCATTAAATGTTATAAGTGTTCAAAAATCAAACTAAAGTATAATTAAATTATAAACTATATATTTTAAATATTTTAAAGTTTTAAAAATATAATTTTTATATAACATTATTAAGATATCTAAAATATAAAACTTTTATTTTTTTATTTTTTTTTTTAAATGTCCATACTAGTCGAGTCCTGAGTTATTTTCAATACTTATTAGTTTCTAAACTATTTGGGTCCAGGAATAGTTTTTATAATATATTATTTGAGTTCAATATGGCTAGATTCTTATATGTCATTTCGACACATTGCGTCAAATATCATGTTCGCGAAATATATTTAATGATACAAAAAGCAATAAACTTAAGCGTGATAAAATCAGTTTTTTCCAAATGTTACATTTTTATATTGTTAATAATAATAATCTCCTCAAGATTTTAAATGCACCCAATCATTGTGCATTGAATCGATTATGGTTATTTGACGTATGACCAGTTTACTGTGTCTAAATTATGGAAGATGATATTTACGCTAATTGTATTACTTTTAATTTACGCTACGAATAGGTAAATTTAAGTATGCAATAATATATAAAAATATAACAGTATTTTGCGCTACATAAACAAATTAATTTTGGTATTTTGCGTCACAACAGTAATGAAACGGAATATGTAATTTTCGTCACACTTCCAACTTAAATTGCATTTGGAATTTATCATCAGATGAATTTAATGGTATCGCATAGGATATACAATAATACGTACCGACGTGTGACCAATATAATTTTTATATTGATTTTTATTTGATTTTTATATATTTTATTACTATTTGAAAATTTACTTATTTAATTAGAGTTTGTTTTACTTACATAAGGCACTATTGCACTCATCGATTTCATAACTAACTTAATGTATCTATAATAATCTGGTACTCATTCTTAATACTTATATGTACTACGTATAAGTATTCTTTATTCCTATAATGTTTGAGATCCTACTTATCGTATGTGCCGAAAATTGTATACGTTGCTTTGATAATTTATATTGTATGTGTACTATTCTAATATATACATACAATTAAAATATAAAAACTGAATCGTATAAATCATAAATGAACATCTAATATATTTTTATTGCGAAAAATTCCTTTCGTTGTAAAACTAAAATATCTATACATTTTTTATTATTAGAACACATTAAAAAATGCTTTCCCTGTTATTTTAGTTCTAAAATACGATAAATTAAAATTAAACAAAGTAGTCGTTGTTATAACTATTTAATTATATTTTAAGTAGGTTTAAAATATAACAAACATTAATTCAAAGCTCTTTCACACGTGTTTGTTATAGGTACAAAAAAAAAAAAAAAGAAAAAATTATTATTTAAGTCACAAGAAACCAATTAGTTCTTCTTCTATTGCTCTTCTCTACTTATAAATGTTAATATCTTTCTCAATATTCTATAGCTATTTTGTACTAGAATCGAATTTCACGTCGGCAAACTTATATATATATATATATTTCCACACTGGTTTTGGTGGGACCTACGCGTTCCAGATGACGTATGTGGACTAAGGAAGAGTTAGTTTGGTTTGTGTGCTTTGGAAAGTATACGAAGTTAGGAAGATAGATAGTAAGAGGGACGTACATACATTCATACAGACAGAGATATTTAAACGGCGAAACTCTAGTCGTGGCTGCCGTCGAGATATTCCCTTTTCATCGCTTCATCAATCAATGTGACGCGTGAGATGTTTGCCGTCGTTGACATGCTTCTCTATTCGCAAGCAGCCAATGTGCAACAGCTTAGCATGTTAGATGTTGTACAGTGTTTATGAAAACGAAATGAGACACTGACATACATGACACATGCATACATGGCGTATATAATACAGTATAAAGATGGAGATACTATGGGTAGCATGTAGTGGAAAGAAGAAAAACTGATTTTCAGCCATGGTTTTTTATTGCCAAACTTGATTTGTATTACTTGCTACCATAATAGTCTGGTTATGGAATACAAAAAGAAAAAATTAGAGTATACAATATTTCAAAAAAAAAAAAAAAAAAATGAAATATGTATTAAATCTAACTACAGTTCAGGTAACCATTGTATTTTTTATTTTACCTAAAACTCTGTATTTTCAAACTTACCAATTTTACTAGTTAATTGATATTTTAACATTCTATTTTAGTAAGTGATTTATTTATTATAACTTAGTTATAAACTTTATTTTGCTTATAAAATAACTAACTTCAATAGTTTGTTAAATTGATTATTGATTGAACAATAATTCTATCATAACACATTTTCTTTTATATATTTATTAATTTTTTGCGTTTTTTCAATAAAAATACAAAAGTACATCTTGTGTTTGAATTGATATATATATAAATATATTGTGTCTATGTTAGTGCTTTAAATAATACCTGTTAGTATGTACACTAAAGTGTAATTTAATAATATTTGAGCAATGTATTTAGTAGGTATTTACCTACTATAACTAAACGTATTTTTAAGTAAATTTTAATAAATTTTAATTACGAAACGTAATGATTTACACAATATAATATTATAATCGTACAAATTGTAATTTTCAAAAGTATCAAAATTAGAAAATTCATTCAATATAATTTTAAATATTTAATCATTTTAAATTAAAACCTTCCAAATATTATAACATATTTTATTAAATTATTAATTGCCTTAAATATTTTTCTGTGAAGTTAAATCCTAATACATTACAAAGTTTTAAGTTTTATTGTAATACAATTATGAAGTTAAATATACATAGTATAATCAGATGATGAATAATTTATCTTTGAAGTTGAGCTACTAAATAATGTACTAACTTACTTCATAGTATTATTAACTTTAACTAACAAAATAATGAAATATCTTACATTTTGTATGCATACGTTGATACAAGTTTCAAAAATATAATTATTAACATTTCTATTAATTTACTATATATAATATTGATGTAAGCAATTATAGTTATAATCTATAAATAATATAAAATTATACGTTTATACAATTTAGCAGTATATAGTTTTTATTTATTAATTTTTTTTTTGTTATTATTGATGATATATACTCATATTATATTAGATTCTGAGCAAAGCGATAAAAGTTTGATTTTAGAATAATGTGTATTATTCATTTTTAAAGACTTTACATAATAAGCAGAAAAAATAAAAAACAAGAACCTTTACGTAAAACCAGTATTTGAAAAAATCAAATTTTTTGGTATAACTCAATCACAATTTATTTTTATAAGCATTTAAAATTTAAATGTTGCAAAAATGTGTTAAAATCATCAACATTTAATTATTTTATTGCGATTAAATATTTATAAAATGTGCAATTTTTATAGATTTTAAGAGACTTTACTGTATTAAAAATTTAATACAATTATGTTTCTTATAAGTCTATACTAATACCAAAATATTAAAAAAATATTTTTTTTTTCTATATAGATATTTGAAATTCAAATTTAGACTAAATGGCATACTTAAACTATGAATAAAAATTACCATTATTCTCTTTGTTTTTTAAAAATATTATTCGCATGAATATAGATTATAAAACTTTACTTTTATTATTATATTTATATAATTATAAAATTATATTTTAAAATATAAATGAAAAAATTAATTTGACTACTTTATATATTAGTATATTACTTATATTTAATTAAATTAATTTCCCTAATAATAATACCAAAAAATATAACATGCAACTTATAATTCGATAGACCGTCTCTGCTGAGAATTTTTTTTGTACACAATGATATACCATTGAAATTGAATTTAACATATCTGTAATATCTGTATTAGTTACCCACTTTAAATCTACTGTACCTGCTGTACAGTACCCACTTGGCCAACTTTTTACTTAATAATTATAAATTAATCAAATACCTATTCAATACAAAGTCGTTCATTTTATGTTAATATTTTATTTTTTTATTTTTTTTTGGTGTATCATATTATATACCTATGTTTAATACATACAGCATGCTTACGATTGTATGAAAAATATGCATATTTATATATATTTGTAATATTTTTTTTAAGGATATTGACTTTTTATTATGGAATTTAATTCTTGTGATAATGTTATGACATTTAAATATAATATTTGCTGTTGATGTGAACGTTAATCATTGTTTTCTATTTTTTATTATGATTTGAATTTTACAAATTCCATATGGGCTAACAACTCAAATATATTATTATGTCATAGTATATATATACTTTTTTCAATTAAATAGGTAGCCCAAAACAAATAAATCATATAATATAATAATATAATTTACAATTGTTACGATTGAAAAATAAAAAACAATGGTATGAATAACTGTATTGTATTAAAAAATTAAGTGTTCAGACAACTGTTATTTTTATTTTTTCTTCTTAAATGGCTGCTAAATGCCCATATAAACTCAACCGGTTATATTATATCTCACTTAATCTGCAGCATAAATAATAATTGATTGAATGAAATTTATTTGAAATGTAAAAAAGCTCACCAAATTAAAATTGCATGGCATGGACAATATAATTTATGTGAAACTATTGGTTTTAAAATAACAATAAAAATGTAAATAATAACAGAATTTAAAAAAAAAAGAAGTGAAAAATAGAGTTTTATCACTTATCACTAATACTTATAAGAAAATATAAGTTTATTTTTAATTCGGATATTTAAATATACTTCTTAATACATGAGGAAGAATAAAGTTTATGAATTAAGATTATTATTTATTAAACATTTTGTTCAAGATAATATTGAAATATTTCTTATCATGTAATATTTATTTAATTTACCATAACCAAATAAATATTAATAAATATTAAATGAAAACATTTAATATAAAATAATATTATGTAAGGTGTTATTTAAAGATGAATTTTACGTTAAAGAAACTTTAGTGCTCATTTTATAATCGTATTACGAGTATACCTATAGATAACACTACTCTTGATACTCTTGATTCGTTTTCATTATTCATAAGAAATGTATACATATATATATATATTTCTTTTAATTGTTAATAAAACGTATTTAAATTGTATTTTTCGTAAACTTACAACTATTATTAATGTAATTCTTTCAGAATAAAGTAATTAATTGTTATAATATTTTTATGTATACTTTTTTTCTAATTTAAGAAAATGATAAATATATTGATGTATCTTTGTGGAAAACCGATCAAAACCACTAATTAACTTAAATAATAAAAATTTAATTATAGTTTATATATGTACATTTATTAATATATTATACAGTTTATATGTTAAAAACATATTTTATGTATAGTTATTGTTTTAAATAATTTATAGTTTAAAATATGTTAATTTATTATCATAAACTGATGAATTACTCTTTATTCTATGATAAGATATAATGCTTAATGTTCAATAAATAATAATCATCATAAGATTAAAAAAAAAAATCTAAATAATAAATATTATGTATTATCATTTAATTGAATTAATTTTTAAATCATAAAAGTACAACACTTATAAAATTGATATCAAGATTATAATACCTATGGTTTTTATTAAAAAACTAGTATTTTTTTTTAATTATTTAAATATTTACATAGAACGTGAAATCCGTTTATTGGAATATTGTTTCTTTTTCAAAGATTAAATTTTTGAATGAGAAGTTTTTTATTATTATAATTTTAAAATTATATATAAATTAGTATAAAACAATCTCATTAGATATTTTATAATTTGAATAAATATTGTATAAGTAAAAATATATATAGTATTTTTAAACATAGTCAGTAGAGTCTATTATTTTCTTGGTCATCATTGTATATGTTAAGGTGTATAAATAGATGTATGCATTATAAATAATTTTTTACTATAAACTAAATAACAAAATATTCAGTGAAATAGTGAAGTTTTTAAATCGATAGACAGTAAATTATTTTATTTATTTTATATTCGAAGTGGTTAAATTACGGCTATATGACTAAAACTTTGGCACTAAAAATATAAACGTTATTGTATTTATACACATTAATGGTGAAATATTTATAATAAATTAATTTTTTAATTCTTAATTTTTATTTTTATTTAATACAAGGGTTATGTTAAATACGTCAATGTCTTATCGTTCTAACTGCAAAATAAACCCCTTTCTTAAATTATTATTTTAATTGTGTATATATGTATTAATATTGAAGTAATTAGAATTAAATTTACCTGAAAATTTCTTGCATTCGTATTTTCACCTTCTTTAATTTTTAAGTAATATTATTTGAAATAGATGGCATACATTTTCATTATTGTATTGTTATTCAAATATTAATCTCTTAAGATTAACTCATAATATACAAAATTAGCTGTCTCGGCAAGCATTATTTTGCTCATTAAGAATTTTCATATTTTATAACTGAAAATATTAACAGACATACTATTGAGTCAGGTTATATTATGTCAAATATCAGCAAAAATACTCACATGATCGAAATTTCGTACAAAAATCCCACCGAAAAAAGCATTTCAATTTTTCACGAATTTTTCAATTTTTTGGATGACTTTTCTTATTTTTTTTTCCATAAAAACCTTCCTAGTTTTATTAAAAATATAATCCTTGTGGCTTGGCGTGGTGCGTTGACTAATACCAGTCGCGGAATGCAACTGAGAGTAAGTAACAACCACAGCTACTAACTCCCGGATGGGTGACCACTCGAGATCATAGTGGTTAAAAACCTTGCCACACATACACGTGTTTGCTATCAACCGTAACAATCGTAAAATACAACCTACCGTATCAACTTTACCCCTTACCATAGTTCATAACCCCTACAAATCTAATGGCTCTAGTTGCCGGGTTTAAATTCAATAAAAAAAAAATAAAATTAAAAAAAAATATTTTTCTAAACAAACATTTCTTCAATTGGTCCATCAGCTTTCAAATTATGTGATTACAGTAAACAGTATTTGCTTTATAGATATATATTTATATATATTATATAGATTAACCTATTAAGGAATAGTTTTTTTCATAGATAGATAATTAATTTAATTTTTTTAATTTCAAAATTTGAACATTTTTAAAGTTTTTTGCTACAAATAAAATTATTTAAAAACGTTTTCATATATTCTATAAACAATGTAATATATAATCTATAATTACCTATATCTTAATCAGAATGGCTTTAATTTATAAATTTTCTCGAAGTTATAACCTATTTAATACAGTTCATATCTAATTTATATGATATTGACTGACTAATATCAGAAAAATAGATTATTATATAAATTATCGGACAATTAATAAATTTAAAAATATATAATTAATTTGGATCATTGTAACCCAACATATTTCCTTTTTCGATTTAATTTCAGACAAAAATGCGATTTTTAGTGAAATATTTCATGTTCTTACCATAAATATTTATTGAAAAATAACAAAATACAAAAAAATCGCTATTTTACATCTATATACATAGTTAGTTTTATTAATATGTAATTTTGTACAAAATAACTTTAAATGGACGCTAAAATTGTTTCTTATTTTTTATTATAGTATAAACAATTGAAATTTTATATTAATTTTTCAAGTATAAGACATTAAATTTAAGAACTTGATACATATAAACTTCAAAATAAATTGTAAATTTTATTACTTAAGCGAATTTTGTTAAAATTTAAATTTTAACTGCTATTCAAAAAATTTGTGAATTTAATCTTTGATTTATTTTTGAACTAAAACGATAATAAATGATACTAAAATCTTATAATAAATGTACATAATTGTTTTACTAAAAGAAAACCTTATCCTTGATCAAAATTAATTTTCTACTCTAATCCTTCTAAAAACCAACTACCAACTAGATCACGTTTTACTCTAAAAACCACCCTTAAATTTAAGGACTGAAGTATTTTAGATTTTGATATAAATCTGGATGAATAATACAAAAAAATAATATATTTAATGTCATGTACAGGAACAGAATAAAATAAAATCATAAATATGTTTCATGTAGGCAATTTTTTATGAATAATAAATGTAATTGTTTTGTATTTTAAGAAAAATTATATCTACTATTAAATATGATGTACAATTTATATATTGTTATTTTGCAAATGATAATTTACTTACTTATTTTTGTATGCTTAAATTAAGCTTAACTCATTTTGGGTTAAGGATTTCATAAAAATTCGTTAAAAATCTCAATTAACACCTTCTCATTTTGAAAAGAAGTTTAAATTAGTTTAATTTTGACAATATATAAACTTATTTTATTCTGTAGGATGTTGGAAAGTAATATAACTTTGTACGTATTGTGTAAACTACTTCTACTTTATCAAACATTAAAAATTATATGAATAATTAAAATTATTTAAGTATTAAAAAAATAAAAATATTCTATACATATTCAATAATATACGTAGTTAGACAATGTTAATTTTGATTAAATCAAAATTCAAATACAAAACAAATACTCTTAACACCTCAAAGTATCTGTATATATATATATATATATATAAATATATATTTAATAAATAAATAAATAATTTAGAATTTGAGCGGATTAATCAATTTATTAATTTTATAATGATACGTTTTTTTTATGAGACTAGAGATACTCTTTGTAATAAAAATACTTCAATTTTAATTCCAGAATTGTTTCTGCTAAGAAAATTAAAATTTATCTAATTTATTAATTAAGGACTTAAAAGTAAAAAATATAGTGATTTTTCTAGTTATTAGTAAAAAAAAAAAAAAAGAGAAAAATAGAAATTTTTTCACAAAATTTTATAAAAAAATAAAAAAATAAAATAGATTTACATTTTTACATTAAAAAAAAAAAAAAAAAAAATGTATTTTATTATTCTCTTGTAATTAAGAAACGCATTATCTTTTCAGATATTTGAAATTTTCACTAAATTTTTATTAAAATTTGAATGTATTAAATAATAACCATTGTGATTATATAAAAATTTAATTTTAAATCATCCAATGATTAATCATTGTATACGATTAAGTATTTTGTGCAGAGATAGTGTGGTGAAAGCCTTAATTTATAAATGTATAAACTAATATTTTTTATAAAAATATAGGTTGAACTGATTTTTGCAAAAACATCACATATATTTTATTAGAATATAATTATAATTGTTATAATATAATATAATTGTTTTCATAAAAAATAATTTATGAATATTAAAATACTGTAAAATGTTGGAAAGAAGTTCCTAAAATAAATAAATTAAAATTTTATTAAGTATTTTAAAATGTCTTTTTGTGTGGAAAATAATCAGGTTTAAACATAACGGTGAAATGTTGCAAGGCTTCTTTATGATATTTTTTTTCTCTTATCTTCATAAAATAAATATAATTTGTATTTCATTATTAGCAATCAATTAATTATTGATCGAACATACTGAAAATATCCTTTTTTTTTTATAAAAAAAATAGATACAAATAATATCTTACTTGTATCACAGATTTATACATTAATTTAAAGCAAAAAGTTTCATCACAACTTTTTTAATATAAGACTAATACTATATAATACTAAAACTATACTCTGATCAGTTAATAAATCAAAATGTAACTTAATGGGTACTAAAATCAGTGGCACCAATATATTGTATAAGCTATAAGCCCATGAAAAATATTATATACCTTTGTTTTTATTTTGCGTTTATCATCTATGTTTAGCTATAAAAATAAAAGTAAAATACTAACATCAAATAATGTTCTTACATGATTCAAATTAATTTATGTAGGATTAATTCTTAAAATGTTATTAAAATACGGAAATGTCTTTAAAAAAAAAATAAATAAAATAAGAATAAAATGCAATAATTTAATTTAAAACTACAGCCTAGATTAATGAAAAAACACAATGACTATTAGATCTTAGTTGTAAGTAACTCTTACTAAATATGTTGATCTAATTTATACAATTACTTTACATGAAAAATCAGTTATCCTTTAAAAATATGCAATAGTAATTGATGTTTTCAAATTTTAATTTTAATATTTTTAACTGATGAAAATGATGAAATTATCATTTGCTATCCAATATTCAAATAAACGTAACAATTTAAATATATTAGAAATTTTACAAATATTTATACTTAAAAAAAATTAATTGTATTACAATTATTTTTTTTTTTTTTATTATTCTAATTAATTTATATATTAAATTAAATATGAAAAAACGGAAAAATATGTAACCACTCAATTATTTAATAGGTATCGAATAAAACTCAACATTGAATAAGCCGCCACAATAGATTTGATCAATAAAATTAAAGAATTGTATTTTAAAATCATATTAGAAACCTTAATAAATTGTCAAGCATTTTGGTGGAGAAAAAAATATTTATAAGAAAAACTAAATTAATTAAAAATGGCAAATTTCAAAAGTCTATAAATAGCTCAAAGTAAGGCAATATATTTTGAAAATTATATCATGAATGAAAAATAAAATCGTGTTTATCGGAAACTAATTTCATGTAAAATACTCGAAAACAATTTTTTTTTTTTTTTGTTTTTGTTTTTTCATGAAGGAGTTCTTGATTTTATTTTTTATTTTTTGTTTAAATTCTGTGTAATTTTTGTTTTATAACTTCACACAAAAAGTATCAAAAAAAAAAAATCTTTTTTTTTCCTAAATACTATCATAAAATTTAAAATTTTAAATATTTTTAACGATTATGACAAATAATGAAAAACATAAAAAAACATACACATACATTATTGTAAAATCAATACATTTTTCGTTCCATCGAACATCGAAAATGTTTTTTAGTATATGTTAATTATATATGTACGTTATTTTTTATACTGTAACTATCTATATTAGATTAGATAGATTATATGCCATAGAATTTACATTGCAAAAGTATATTAACTAATTATATATTATAATACGATTATAAATCTTATTTTAGCACCCATAAACCATGTTATTAGATATAACAATAATAGTATAATAAATAAACATTTATAGATCGCAATAAATAATACATTTAATATTGAAAAAAAATCGTAAGTATATAATTACAATTTATTTTGTACTCACATAAGATAAAAATTATTTTTATAATAATTATAAAACATCTTATGTGAATGCAAGTAAAAAAAAAAATATTATTTTTTTTTTTTTTTTTTTATTTAATTAGATAAACTTTACATTATAGCATTTTTCCATCATTGATTATTAAATTCAAGGGAATTATATATAAGCATAATTTTCACATGATTCAGTGAAAATAATAAATCATCATTTGACTTTCATTGTAATATAATTATATAACTTTAATGTGATAGTACATCTTTAACCATTATTTTTTCAGTAGTGCAAGCCTTTGTTTCTCTTCCACTTATTATAAATTATAATTGGATATTATACTAAAACTCATAAATTTTTCAAGTTAATCAGCACTATATAATTTGATGGTATTACATTAATGTAAATAATATGAATACATAGTGGAATGTACTTTTATGAGAGTGGAGAACGCTTTACTTTAATTTAATGTATTTCAATAAAAATTTATATATATATGTATATATAAATATTATTTTCAATATTTTTCATAAATAAATCATTGAGTTATAAATACTTCCCTGGAATATGTGAAATTAAATATGTATTGCTAAAATATAATTTAAATTACTAATTTTTTGACTTTAAAAACGCGTGAATATAAGTTTATTATGGTCAATGTGATAATATAAGTGAATATGTATGTATGTGTATGTTTGTATGTGCGTTTGTATCAAAAGTTTAAATAAAATCAACTAAACACACAAAATATACTTTTGCGAGCACTCTACTTCTTTTTATAGCATAAATGCCTAAGCTTAAGAGATCTTGATGGTAAACTATTTTTTGAACAATGCATTCCTGAGTGAATTATGCAAGTTAAGCATTATGTGCTGTTAATAATAAAACCTTTTCAATAACTTACGTAGAAAATAAAATATTGAATTATAAACTAAGCCTCTAGAAGTTTATTCCGCGTATACAATTTACCTATTAATTTAATAATACTTTATATTTCCTGATTATATTACCTGATTTTAAGTAAATACTATATAGGTACCACAAAATAATATTACCGTTACTATATTTACGTAACTTAACTTATATTTGTATTGATCATAATTATTCATCTCCAATATTATTATGAATACAAAATACAATTGGAAACACACGATTTAAATTAAATAAAAAGTCAGAAATTTAATTTAAAACAATATGATTAATTTTTTGTAATTTATATCACTTGAATACAATTAACATAGAATAGTAGTTAGTATTAGGATTGTTAATTTACAAAATGTATTACATTTTTATCTTTAACCATTAATTTAAAGTTTTAAACCGATAATTACATAATTTAAGTATAACGCTGATTATAAAAATAATAATTAAAAAATTAATATTCAACAATAAGACGGCATTAAAGATAGGCAAATATACTACATAACTGAATTGCTTATTTTACTAATGCTTAGATTTGTGAAATATTATAGTATAATAAATAAGTGAATTAAATGGTTTTTATTAATTTTTGTACATAAATATTTGTAAAGCAAAAAATAATTATGAATAGACATTGTGTATTGGTTATAAATAACTTAATATCTTGTGCCTTTCACACTATTATAACTTGTCTATAGATTATATCATAACATTATTAATATTAAATTTAAATTAATGAAAAAATATAATATACTATTTAAAAATTATTTTTCTGAGTTAAGTCAAATTTTTATAAAACCCATTTATAACAAGAGTAGTCAATGTTTTGCGCATATATTTTTAATATAATTAATTAATATTAATTTAATATACTTAATACAACAAATATTAAAAAATGTTTATTTGACTATTCAAGTTAAATTTTTCTTTTAATTTCCTGCTAACACATATCATATTTACTAAAGCGTCAATACTTAAAAGGCTATGTAATAAAATTATTTAAGGTATTGTTTGAACTTAAATTATTAGCTATCAATTTAAACTTAAATTATCTATTGGCCATCTCATTTTAATCAAATGTATACCTTTTTTTTTATAATTAAATTTACTCATACTTTTGAATTATAATTATACTTGAAATATTAAGTAATACGGTCACACGACTAATAAATAATTTTTAAGTTAATCTTTTTGTATTAATTAAGTGTTTGGAACTCAGTTCATTCCAGTTTTGCTGCCTCAAAAACATATTTTTAATGTTCTAATCTTGAATTAATCATTATAATGTAACAATGTATAACATCCATTTTTTTTAAATATAAATATCATAAATTAACACCTATAGTATATTTATAATAAAAAAATGTTCTGGTTTATACTTAAACAGAATAATAAACGTTGATATTTATTACACTTCAAAGATGGTGTCTTGTCTAGTTTACTTTTTAATAAGTTTTTTTCTTTATCTTCGTGGAAACGACTATCTAAAAATCGATTACAAAATCAAATTTATATTTTAAAGTTGTTTTTAGTTAAAATTCGCCCAGGCATTGTCATTGAATCCTGTCACGCAGTATTTTATAGTATGCAGTAATTAAGGGACGATATAACACAGCAATTATTATTTTGATTTTTTAAAGAACATTTTATATTTATTGAACGTCGAAAGTTTTGGTATACTGTCTTATTTTTCACGATAAGTAGAAAAATATCCAGAGATAATATACAGAAAAACTTTTGAATTTAGATTTTGTAATCGAATTTGATATTATTATTCACCAAAAACCAGAGAGCGGGTATTTCATTAAAATATATTATTAGAAACGCAGGTGAGGGAAATGCTATAAGCACCATTATTCTGCCGATGAAAGAATAAAGTTTTCCTAAACTATCGCCACGAATTTATTATTCAAACATAATCAGGTTTTTAATGATATCGGTATTATTACTTTTTTGTCTTTTCTACTATAGCCATATTTATATTTCTTTTCATTAATTTTCTGCATAAATTAAAGTTTGACAATTAATAAAAACAACTAGCCTTAAAAATATTTAATTTGTATTTGTATTTTTTAAATACAGTGATCGCTCCAAATAAACCATAAACGAAAACATTAAATTTTGTATAATTATATTCAAATTATTGTTTCATAAACAGTATGTAAGTATTTTTTTTTTTTTTTTTGTAATAATTAATCAAAATTATTGATAAAAAAAATTGATGTTCTTTAATAATATTGCAATGGTATGTACCTTTATTAATCTTACTTAGATAGGGTTCAAAATATTTTTTAATTGATTTTACTTTAAATTATACAAAATACTTTATTTTTAGTGATATATTTTAGTCTTTAAAATTTATATTTTTTTATTGCTTAAATTATTATTATGTTTTCAAACGGAAACAAAGAATATATCGGTTTTACATCGATGTGTTTTTTGTCGTTTTTTTCAGCCATTTAGAGCAGAAAACCTTCGTCTGAAAAGACCTATTTTTTCACTATTGCTTAAATGTAAATAGAAATGTATTATAATATCACTATAACGATGAAAAATTACTATTGTTATACTCAAAAAATTGTAACAATTGCACGTCATTATGTATCAAACCTAATCAACGATTATATGGATTTTTATTTATTATTGTTCTAAGAAACACTGGTAATACATTTTGGTTATAAACTGCTTTCGTTTTGAATGGATTTATATTGATAATAATAAATAAAATACAGATATACACACACACATATTCACACACAAATACTCATTGAGATTTACAATGTATTGAATAATTCATTCATACCACTAACACCTAAGTCAAAATAACATGATGAAGGTTTTTTTTTCATTCGAAAATAAAATGTTGATATAATTTTAAAAGTTACATTTTATTTGCACCTGCAGAAACCTATATGGTCATTGTAACAATCAATTTTTTATTATCATAATGACATTGATGTTTGAATCGATTTTTATGTTGAACACATTTAAACATATAAAATAGTATTTTTCTCCACGACAAATCACCGTGTATTAAAGACTATTCGGGTCAAATATCTTTTTCTTATTGATCTTCACATCCATTTAACCATAAATTTGAGTGAATTATTCAGCTTGTCAACTAAATGATGTCTCTTAGATTTTAATCAGAAGAACAGATTTTTTAGGTTTTAACCAAATTTATACGACCAATGTAGTTTGAGACGCGCACTTGGGAGTGTTTATACAAAATACATTATACATTTACATATAGTATATACTATGTGCGTACGTGCTCATGTATGTCAATAAATCTGCACGACCCCGATATAACCCGTACCAATTTTTGGGTTGAACCATAAAAATGGGTTTTGCGCCAAAAATATGCAACTCACCCTCCATATCAGGAACTTTTGTACACCCGCCCCAAGAACATTATTTATTAACGAATTTTCACGCCGAAACGTTTATATCGGCCCGTAGAGAAAATAATAGACCATAAAAAATGTATAATATTAAGTATTAAATGTATCCGTCCTGTACTCTCATTGCTTACCACCTCCGCCGTCCGTTTGCCATTTCGGAGCTAGGATTACCGAGGAGTCGAGGGCAGGACTTAAATCGGAATACCAACGGATATATGTTTAAAAACGAGTTATTCCCCTGACGGACTTTTAACATAATTTACAATATTTTATGGTGTGTACAAAAAAAAGAACATAATATAATGTTTCTATATACATATGTATACGATTTATGTATAAGCATACTAACAGTAAATACTTCAAATAACTCGTGTCTGTTATGCAATTTCCTCGCGTTGTTATACACGCATTTTATTATTTTAATTTTTTACCGAATTCTTCAACATTAATACTACCAAGCTGGTGTCAAAAAAAAAAAAAAAAAAATGGTTTAAATAATGTACATTTTGTTCAGATAATTTTAAAATTAATATTACCATTCTAAATCAATATGACATACAAGGAAAGACACATTTTTTCACACATAGAATACATGAACAATTTCAAAAGATCACAAGCAATACTTGCAACATTTTTTA
Source organism: Melanaphis sacchari (assembly GCF_002803265.2). Taxonomy (NCBI): domain Eukaryota; kingdom Metazoa; phylum Arthropoda; class Insecta; order Hemiptera; family Aphididae; genus Melanaphis; species Melanaphis sacchari. The sequence goes on from NW_020270420.1 coordinate 5,514,401, forward strand.
TAATAATAATATTTTTATGTTTTATTTACAAAACGAGTTTATGACATTTGAAAAAGAGTAAAAATTATGTACAAAGGTGCTTTCACAATTTATCGTATTGCTCACTTTGAAATACATTGAACACTTAAAATACTAGGCATGTAGCAATATGAAGTCTTCTTCTCCATAATACGTGAGTTATTGGATTTATAAGGCTTAAAATAAAATAATAAAACTAATTTTATTCTTACAATAAAAATTTTTGAAACTGTGTAATGTATACCGTTTATCATACATAAACATAATGCTATGTATGGACATTTTTCAAGTAAAAACTATTATGTATTAATAAGTTAAGTGTATTATAAAACTAAATCGTAGGAACAAGTGAGTACCACTCTGCTGTATGTTAGGTAATCAATGGGTTATTTTAATAGATATGTTAAATTTGAATTTGATTATATATCAATATATACGAAACATGATTCTGAACGTAGGACTGTTTATAACTAAGTATATTTCATGTTAATGTTTCTTAAGATTTTAATTATGTAAAAAAAATTATTTACTATTAGTTATTAAATTTTAGTTTCTGATAAAAAATGGATCTAAATAGTACTTTTGGGGAGAAGATAGGTAAAAAATAAACTATTTTTGTGTACAATAAAATTTTTTTTAATTGGTAAAAAATTGAAAACGTAATACAGAGTTCCTTATAAGTTATTCTTGAATTAGTTAAAAATATCAATATTATATAACCATATTATTTTTTTATTTAACATAATTTATTTGGTTATTTTTTTTATATACCCAATCAGCTTTAAGTGGTTTGCCTAACTAGATAAAACTAAAAACAATAAATATATTAAATTGAAAAAATATAGTTTTCAAAATACTATTTAAAAAAAATATCTTAATAGTCACCGAGTGCCAAAATAAACTGGATAGATTATAAGGTTATAAATAAATATACAAGCTCAGCTTTAAACTTCACAAATTTTAACATACGAAAAAAAACAACAAGCAATCACCAAAATATTATCCACAATCCTCCACACACTGTTTGTCTAATAAGATATTCTACTTTTGAATTATACTAAAACTGAATTACCTTTAAAATGAGTTACACCTGTCCATTACCTGATTTTCAGCAGACCTAATATAAAAATAAAAACTAATTTGCCAGAGAAACTAATACAAGTTACTAAATATACTAAATTTCAACTAGTAAAAAAATTAATTACTTATAGATCTATAAATTATTCTAAGAAATAAAAACTAGTGAACATTCTTCAGTGAGAATCGTTTTTCTTATTACGCAATGATTTATCCAGGGCTGTCAAAACCGGATTTAGTATTAAAGCCGAATTAAGTATCAGTGGCACCCTGGAGCAATATATGTTTGGTATCCCTTATCAAAAAGCCAATATAACGACATATTTTTCATGTATAATACTATATGAATATATGAATTGTGCTGTCTTATAAATTTACTGTCTTGGAGAAAAAGCTTTGTTAATCCGACCCTGAGGGCTGTATTTATTTTGCAGCCCAGAATATTTTTACAATTTTACCCCTCGTTTAGAAACCGTCTTTATTACACAAATAATAAAAATATTAAGTTTCCACATATATTTATAAAAATTTTATATAACAATATTATAGTATTGTTCAAAACTTTAACAGAAATATTTAATAAAAATGTATTTATTTAAATTGATTATTTGTAATATGAATATTACTTAATTTTAAATAGAAAGATACCAATTTGTAATCATTGTTTTAATATTGATAAAAAATTAAACTACATAACAACAGATCATAACGTAAGCATAAATGTTTAATTATTTAACATAATATTATAAGTTTGATGTATTTAAACTAGAGCGCGGATTTCTATGAAATTGCATATTTTTTTCCTTTTACTTTTTTGGATTTTTGTCAGTTATCTTCACGAATCATAACAATTTGAATTTAATGGTGAATGTTTTTTTTTGCATATTTCTGCATATTTAATAATTATTTTATATATTTGCACATTTCTTCAAAATTCGAAATATATTGCATATTAAAGGAAAAATTTAAAAAAATATTGTGTAAAATAACATTTTGTCAAGTAGAAACATTAAAAATAATTTTGTTGGCATTAAATTATAACCATAGCGCAGATTTATATGCAATCGCTTATTATTTTCTTTTTCATTTTTTTAGATTTTTTTCAATTATCTTCACGAATCAAAAGAATTTGAATCTAATATAGTGAAATTTTATTTGTACATTTCTGTATATTTTTACAAAATTCGAAATATATTGCATATTAAAACGAAAAATTTTTATATACTTAATTCATTTGAGTAATTCATTATTGTAAGTTGTTTAATTTGTAAATTTTATATAATTAAAAAACATTTTCTTACATATTTGTTGCATATTTTTATGACTTTTACTGTATATTATATGGCATATTTTGATACTTTTTAGCGCATAAAAATTTATGCTCTACTTATAAATTGTAAAATATATTGTAAACTATAATTTATAGTATACATAAGTTACAACAAGGAATCAATTAATTCAGGATACGTCGTGCGTGTAATGACTTGATCAGTTTTCTAAGTAATTGTTTGTATAAAAATAAATTTGTGAGAATATTGTATAAAAAACTTTGAATGTTAAAATTTTTGAATTTATACTCATCAATTATTGCTAACAACGCAAAAATAATCTAAAATAATTTACTATAAACAAAAAAGTTTTTATTATAAAGTTTACCATCCTGTCTCTCCAAATACGAGTATGGGATTAGATTTACAATTGAATTCAATTTTAACACATTCATTACGATACCTTACTCGATGACGATTGTGCACTCAATATCTACCATAAAACCAAAGAATCCCCTATTTTTCACTATTCTTTAATATATATATATACATGTAAATGTTATTGAATAAATGTTATTCAAGACTTAAAAAATTGTCGTAGCATCACCATGTATATCTTACACAATTAGCCTATAGATTGTAATGTACGCACAATTAAAATATAATTAATTATATATAACCGTATCTTATATCTACTTTTGAAGAACTACTTTTTGTCTTCTCTTATTTCTTATATATTTTCATAAGTTTCCTATATTGATAAGCACATTTGTTATTAGCCTACTATTATCTATTGACTATGTGCTCAATAATACATTATGTTACTTATATTACATAATTGTTTACTTAAATTAGTTTTATAAATATTTTATGAATAATACAACAGTAGGTACGTATAACATAAAACAAAAAGTGTATGCTAAATGCTAATATACCCTATAATAAATGTATACGTATTGAGTATAATTTAACTTAATATTGTTAGGTACAATATTACTATTTAAAATCGTATTATAAAGTTTGGGTCATGATAATTTCAATAATTTATTTAAATAGAGTAGTATTGTACGTCAAGTGATGAAAATATTTTAATAATTTGATTCTGTACTTGAATATTGGTTTTTATTAATTATAATTCAAAGTAATTTGCACTTCTTTTGAATACATAAAACGTTAATATTTTTATCAAATATTATTGTAGCAAGGAAATTTATTTTATTCAGTCTCTGAATTTAAGCATTTGATGTATAGGTAATTTTAAATTTCTGTATTTAAATTAATTATTATTTTAACCTACAGTTATTGTACAATCATAATAACCTATCATAAAGTTTCTGATTACACGCAACCTAACTCCTTTTATGACGTATTTATGATTCGTGTGATGAGATGTTCTGGCCGGACCTGAAACCGGAATTAAACGATTAATTAATCCGTGTCAAATATATATACGGATATAGTACAATGAAAGAGGTTTTTTTAAAGATACAGAACTGCACGTCAGTCTGGAAGGATATCCGGTAGAAATATCCACGATGTACTTAAAAGGTTTCAACTCAAATCTACTTTTATAATTTACATAACTTTAGTTCTTTTATATGGTTTTTCTGTATACGTATAAGTAACCAATTTTATTTTATTTTAATAGATATAAATATCTTCGAAATGGGGAGAAAATAATAAAATTTATTGTATATTTTATTTGTTTCTGTTTTTTGATATATGTTTAATAATATCTTATTTTTTATTTCTTATACGGTTAATTCTGCAATTTAATTGTTTAACGTGCATTTATATTTAAAATCATTTTATATTTAAAGAGGATATTTAATTATTATACTATACGATTCACGTTAATAAATACAACATAAGTCATTATGTCATTATTTTAAGCTTACTCCACGATTTATTTAATGTGAAAATAATAAAATTGTATTTAAAAAAAATATTAAATAAATCTTAAATATCTCAAGGTTTTGTAAATTATATAAAAATAAGCAAACTTATATTAAATGTTCGATAATAATAATAATTTATTTAAAAAAAAAAATCGTTGATATAAAAAATGTTTTTTTATTATTTTAATAATATTTGCATTTGAAGTAGTGTCGATGGATGTTCCCTTTTCCCATGTTTTTCAAGTTTTATTCAGATATTAACTAATGTACTTATTGAATTAATTGTAAATATATTTTATAAAAAGAAAACAAATATTTGCACGAAATAAATGTCAAATTAGTATGCGGCTTAAAAACTACTATCAAATTATCTGTTTTAGAATATTATTTTAAAATAAAATTATTAATAATTTTTTTTTTTTATTATTCATTTAAAAAAAAAAAAAAAAAAAATACAATGACTATAGTCTGTTAACTAAAGTCTATAATTTTAAATTTTAAATAACTTTAACGGCATAAGTATAAAAATATTAACGTTTTTTTTTTAAATTTAATTTTAAAATTGTATTTATTAATAAAATATTTCACTAATATTCATTAGTGTTTCATTTTCAAACGATTGAAAGAGCGACTCATCAATAATATAAAGTAAGTAGACGGCACAAAGATTAAAACATACATAGTTAAAAATATAAAGTAAATAGACGGTACAAAGATTAAAACATACATAGTTATACATATTAAACATAAAAATTCTATAAAAAATATTAAATATAAATGGAAAATAATATTAAGTATAAAGAAAGATGTTTTACTCTATAACAAAATGCTCAATATTATAATTGCTAAAAAACTTACAATCATTTTTATTCTTTATTTCGACGATTTAAGATTTTGAGCTGATTAAAAAAGTATTGATTTAATAATGATATTTATTTTTTTAGATTCCGAGCGGAGTGATGAATATTTAATTTTCAATGATGTGTGATTTTTATGTGTGTGTTTATGTACATGAAAAATAGTCGATGAAATCCGTTAATTTTCATTTTGAGAGTGGTGTTGGATACAAAATTTGATCTATTTTATACTTTAAAAAGGTCAAAATTAAAAATGCCAAGTACACTTTTTTTTTTTAAATCGTGAAAAACAAATAAAAAATTAAAGAAAAACGGACATAAGTATTATTATTTTTAATTTTTTTTTATCATAATTGTTTTTTAACCATAATTACCAAATTTTAGACAGCCTTCGCTCAAAATCATTTTTCATCGAAACAATGGGTTATTATTGAATTCAAATTTAACAAAATCCATTATAGTGATTTATTCAATAACGAGTTCCACTCATCTAATACATTGCAGAGTGGGTACATGGAAAAAAATAAAGGTTTAACCCAACTATTTAAATGGTTATTTTAATCGTATTTTCAGGTTAACATAGGGACAATCTATAAGAATAGTTATAAATACTAAATCGATTTAATTAAAAATATTTAACTGTTTCAACTTTATATTTAGTTGCAATTTCAATAAAACTACTGCATTGTAGGAATTAAACAATATGGCTATGTTTACTATTACATGGGATTGCTTTACCTAAATATTATAGTTGGTTCAACCAATATATTAGATTAGAATTAATAAAATCAACCTGTTTTACTATCAACGTAACTTTACTGTTTAGTTAACCTGACTTTAGTTTTATTTTATTCAACCATGCATAATAGTTAGTAAAAGTAATGTTTACTATATATTTATTTAATCTAACCTATTTAGTGGATTACAATTTATTGTTTGGATTATCAAATCAACTAAAATGTGTAATAGTCCCAACTTTATTTTTGTTCTATTTAACTTTGTGTAAAATACAAATGTTACAAATTTATTACAAGGGTTACATTATATATATTTATTACATTAGGTACATAATACCTATAATCAGGCAAACCAAAAGTATGTACCATAATGTCCATATGTTAGGTATATTTACATTATACTACATAGGTAAATAACTACACTTGACAGTCGTGAATCCAGAAGAATTTACTACTGCACTGTAGTAATCATACATAGTTGTTAAATATTTATTAGTTACCTATCTTTCATATAATACTAGGGTATACAGTACACACAGTTATTTAGTATTTAATTGATGAATGATACTAATTTGCTAATATTAGGAAATATCTAGGACCAAATTAAATAAATAAACAATATAAATATATTAAATAAGATTTATTTAAAGTATAAAAAGAAACAAAATAATACATATAATAATGTACAAATAATTAAGACTTAAACACTATATACATGGTTCCATTATTATTAGGGGAAGATATACATGTGTTTTGAAAACTTGGTATATTATTAAATGATGTACAAAAATATAAACATGATGTTAAAGTAATCTCCCAGGCTTGTACATGATCATCAAATTTTATTGTTTCATATTTATGGTACAAAAAGAAAAAGGATTATTATCAACAATATATATATATATATTTAATTAAACCAAATATGGGAATATTTTCAAAATCAAGTACTATTGACTTATTACAAGTGTAACGTGGCTGGGGAACCTAGTTACTATATTAGTTATCTAGGGAAGGTTTTCTGGTCATTATGGATAAATTTTCCGTAGCTAGGGGGTTAGAACACGGTATGTGGGATCTTATCAATAAATAAAACACGTTTGGTTTATAAATCTCTGTTCAAAATATATTTTTGGTTTGTACTTAACAAAATGTAGATGGTGGTAAACAATCCGGTGTTGGTGAGTTCATATTTTTTTGGTGAGTTCGTGTTTATTGCTGGCCAGTCTCGAACTATCCTTTCGATAAACGGTGCGTATTGGCCACAGGCCTCACAATCATTAACAATGTTTATCTCAGCATAAATATCCCACTATTGCCTACTACGGAATTGACACATACATAGGTGTCATGTAACAATAATATATATTATTGTTACACAAGCATAGCAAGTTCCTTTTGTTTTGAACCATGAAGTAGAGCTACAGTTATGTATGTCTAAATTATTAAAGATTACTCTAGAAGAAGAGTTTATTTGGGATTTAATTTTATCTATTGTGTATTTTGATAATTTTATAGTCTGTCCAATGTCTATGGTAGAAGAAAAACAATTTTTTGATAAAAATTTATAGGCAAGTTTTAACTGATGTTTGTTACTTAAAGTCAAATAAATATTTTTCCTGCTAGTAATAGCATTAAAATTTATTTTAAATTCTCTATATTTCGATTCGAAACGCATAGACCAAATATTTATTAAAGGTCCAACTTCATTTATAATTCTTGGATAGTGTAGTAAGTGATGGTGTTTAGGTTTTAAATTAAAATTAAATCATTTTAAATATAATTTATGGTGCTCGGTGATTAGAGTCTTCAGTAATATATGATATTCTTTTTGAATATATTTAGAAGTAATAATATCTATAATTTGTTTTAAAATCACAAAGACTTGCCAAATTTCAGACGATTTTGGAATTAAATCTTCTATTATTTGGCCAAAAAATCTAATAAAACAAAACATTTCACTGGCTGACATCTTTAATTTACCTTTTTTTTTTAAAATCTAATGATATAATTTGAGGACGGTTTTGAATGTCAATTGGTCCATAACTAAAATATTGGATTCTATTATTTAAGATATCCAGGAAAAAATATTTTAAATCATTAATAAATGCTAATAAAATAAATGACAAATCATAGTTACAGACACCTTCTAAGACATCGTGCATTATGTCAACCGAAAAATTGCTTGTAACATGAAAATCAGGAAGTTCATTCCAAATTGAAGGACCTTTAAGACCAGTTAATGATACATTATTTATTTCCAAGTCATTACAATAATTTTCTTTATTTCGTAGTTTACTAACATCTTCGCCTGTTGAAAAAAGTTGCATTCTAATTTACTAGATTTACAAAATCGACAGGGATAGTTGGCCATAAAGCTTTCAGAAAAGTTAAAAATAGAATGAAGTCCAAGGTTATCTCTTAAAATTAGAACCATTTTAAAGTAAACTTTATAGTTTTTATTTTCTATGGTAATGTCAATTCCACTATTTTCTAAATATTTTATAGATGAAATTAATTTTTGAAATGTAGCAAAATTCCCAAATTCTGTTCTATCTAAGGAATTAAAAATTTGGTAATTTTTATCATAGTTTGTGTTGATATTAAAAAAATACTTTTGAATAAACTGCCAAATCTGGTCGCTTTCCGCAGGGTAATTTAAATGCATACAAAAAAAAGACTTGAAACATACCTCAAGAGCTTTAAGAGGAGATTCCAATTTTAAAAAGTTGTGATTAATCACAACATAAAAATCAGTGACGTTGAAATTTTCTTTGTTTTCACATCCTTCGCCAATAAATATTAAAAATGGCCGAACAGTTTGGCCTAATCGTTGAGCTTTTTCTAATTTAATGTTGTCAATTTCTTTCAATTGAGAAATATTCTAAAACGAGATAACCATACATTAATAAAAAGTTTTGAGAACTTAAATTAATTAGATACTATTATAAAACAATAATTACATTAGCATAATGAATAAATCCTTGTTTTATTTCAGCTTTAGAAGGTCTCCAATAATTTTTTTTTACTGTATTACCATGTAAGCGCTTACATGATACATTAACTGGATTGAATAATTCCACAAATAATTTTAACGCAGCAATTTCATTATTACCTAAAAATTAAAATCATTGACATTAATGTATTATTTCACAATATTAGGTACACTATACTAAAAAAAAAATACATATGTTAAATACTAGGTTATATTACCAGGTTTATTAGGAAATTCTAATTCTACCATTAACATAAGAAAGTCTTGATAAATGTTTGCTTTAAACTTTTTGACATACAATATTAAACTTTTCTTAAATGTTTCAAATTTAATAAACAACATCATGTCTTTATCTGGATATAATTTATTGAAATCTATTTCTATCTATAACAATTAATTAATTAAATTTAAAAAATCATTCTTACAAAATTTAAAGAATACTAACAAGAGAAAATCCATTTGCCGCTCTTATTGCAGGATAATCATCAAAATATTTATTTTTATTTTCATTTTATAACAATACTTTATACCGATAGTTAAACGTTCTGTTCCATTTTTGTTCTACCAAGTCCCAAGGTGAGATATTATTTTTAAGCCACAAAATATCATCAGTAAAAACTAAACCAAAATGTAATTAGTTATCAGTAGGTACATAAAAATACTGAAAATACTGAATATAATTTGTCAATTAAAATTAACTGAAATTGTAGTTAATTTCATCATTAAGAACTTCTGATACAACAGTAGAGTTTTATTTTGGATTATTGTTAAGTGAAATTTGTCTCGTATATTTCCTTATGTTACAATATTTGTCCCATAATTTTCCCCTATTAAGAGTAGCTATTTTTCCTTCTTTTTTATATGAAATAAAGTAAGTTTGTTCCACTCCATTTGGGAAAAGTTTCACTAACTCAGTAGACACTTTTTTAGTTCAAATGTTGTTAACTTTTGATCAGAACTATTCTGTAACATATGCGTTATGATAATACGGGCCATTTTGTTTTTCATTGATGGTTGCAACATATCAGAAAATTTTAAATGGTTAAGAATTATTTTCCCTTCATGGTAGCTCATTAAAATTTTTTTTACTTCATTATTTTCCTTCTATATAAAAAATATTAAATACATTTCACAGTTAATACTTATCAATTCAACAAGGACTAATAATTAAACTTTGCCTACATCAATTACTTTAGTTGTTCTATCAGACATATCATTAATAGCTAGGGATACCTAATGCTTCTTTTTGTTCAGATATTTGTTCAATATTCTCGTCAAAACCTTCACTGGGTAGTGGCTCTTGAATTATTAAATCTTTTTCTACTAAAATAATATTTATTTTTTCGCAATATAATCAGGTATTAAACCATTCTACTGATACTTGAAAAGATAATAAAAATATGTTTAAATGTTTAACTACCTATTTGTGAATTGTTATAATTGAAACTTTAACTATTTATATCATTTGTCATTAATATTTTATTGAAATTTCCATCAGAAAAAAGATTATAATCAATATTTGATTCCTCAAATAAAGGCTCAAGGCTCAGGGCTCAGGGCTCAGGTGTCAGAACATACCAAAATATCCTACTAAACAATAAAAAACTGCATTATGCGCAACATAACATTCAACGGAAAAACTTTTTTGTTCTATTCCATAAGGAACGGCGTTTTCTTTTAGGTTTGCTAACAGACGGAACTACTGTACTAGGTTCTATATCAGAAATGTGTGGTGAAATTGGCATAGGAATGTCCTCTATTTCTATAATATCTATAGGCGGCAAGTTTATTGAAATATCCGGCATTGATAAACACCTTCTTGCAGGTGGAGGGTAAAATCAGAATGGTCTTTACTGGTGTCATCCGAAATCTGCGACGAGGAATGAGGGGACGGGATCTTGACTTCTGCGGGTGGGGCCATCAATGCGGCATTTACTATGGCCAACAATTGCCTCATCTGCGGCCCGGCGTAATTTGGCAATCGAATCAGTGAATGACAATAAGTTGGTGCTATTGGTGGCTGTTACACTGGGACTTCGACGGGTTCAACTTTAACACCATCACAGCCAGTTGTCAAAATATGAATATTTGGCATCGACTTACAATATTTCTTTTTATTGGATTCGGGAGTACTTGGCTTACCAAAACTTTAACTGGTAGACCGTTGAGTTTTTCTGCAGAAGTAGTTTTAATTGAAGTCGCAGTAATCTTCATTTCGTTTGTCATACGTGTTAAAATGTGAATATAATAATATGTAGGTATAAAAAGTTTACGTTACGACAAGTAAACCGTACGGTGTGCTTTCTGAAACGATACAAAATGCAAACAGTTATTTCACAAGCCTTTTATACCTCAACACTATATGGTTGACAATAGGAACAATATGTTTTCAATTATTTATTTATTTAATTAAATATCGCCAACTAGGGAAAAATAGTTCATAAATAATCAAAGAATAGACAACAGAAAATGAAATATAAAAAATCGATTAAAATTTGGACTCAAGTGTTCTGAGAGTTGTATTTTTATATGCGTTACCTTACTTTCTCTGACTATCTTAACAAATACTCTGCTGCAAATCAAATATAGTGCATGATCACAATATACTAAATATTATTATTATAGTTTATATATTAAATTAGCTCTGATCAAATATTTTTTTTCTTTTTAATATTTAAAAAGCATACAAAAAAATACTGTTTAGTGAATAATAAAGTTAATAGTTAAGTATTGACTGACTATTGAAAAAATGTACATTAAAATTCTAATACTTAAATAATGAAATGTTTAAAAAAGAATATACACATAAATTATTATTATACATAATACTGTATTATATTACATCCAAGCATTTATAATGTTTGGAAATATTTATGAATTAACTAAAACTATATATAATACCGCTCAAAATTACTATACTCATAAAATAAAACAAGGATATTTAATGTAAATAATAATTTTAACAAAAAAATATTATATCAATAGAAATGTTGTTCTCTCAACTAAAATTTATCCAACTATTAACTATAATATAATTATTTTTTTCCGTGTACTGCTTGCGCTACCTACTTTTTTTTTAATTTGTTAATAATATCAACACATTTTGAAGCAGTAAAAATGCTTAAATTTTCAACTAAAATATTTCCTAAAAAGAAGTTTATGAATTTGGTACATTGAGGAGTAAAAACAAATTATTTTTCATAATTATCAAGATAATCAAAATAAAGGGGATTTTTACGTAAAACCAGGTTTTGGTAAAATTTATTTTATTATTTTAATTTAAAAATAATAACTAAAAACTGTTTACTGAATATTAATATTATTATTTTCTATACATTCTAACATTTTCAAAATATTCTGTCTTTTTGAACTGTCTATAAACATTTTATATTTTCATTTATTTTTCCATTAATTTCGAGAAAAAAATGATTACAGATTTATGCAGATTCAAATAATTGAAAAATTTAGTACAGCATTTCTCATAAGTTATTGACTTTAAAATCATGTAATACATTGTAATGATTTATTAAAAAAAAATAATGTAGTTTTAAATAATTAATATGAAATATTGCTATTTCTATCGTTATTTTTATGTTAAAGTTTTATTCAGTAAACAAAAATTAGAGTTTATTTTTTATAACTTATATTATAAAAAAAGATAAAAACAGTAAATTTATACTGTAATTACAAATATCATCTGAAAAAATTAATTGGTATTTATGACATATCACAATAAATGGATTAATTTGTTCATAGTTAACTATATAATTGCATTTAATATATTTTTGGTGTTCTAGTAAAATTATAAAATATTATTATTAATTAGTTTAAATAAATAAATAAATCAAGATCCATTTTTCACAGATAAATTAATCGGGCCAACAGTTAAAACGCCTGAACTAGACTTGAGTATTGATAGTGACATGCATTTGGCACGATTAATTTAAAAGATTTATTATTTTAAGTAGATTCTGATTTTAAGCGATTATCAGGATTCTTGTGTTTAGCCTTATCAAATACCTAAAACAAGGCAGATGGCTGCAACTTATACTGTCCAATTGCTTATGTCTCCAATTTCACTGCTATATAAGTACTTTACCGGTACCCTCCTTATCCATTACATTCAAATTGAACATTGTTTTGTTGCTAAATAAGTATTTACATTGGGGTCGAATTTCACACACAATTATTGTGTGAAATGGTGTTAAAAGGTAATAGGAGTTATTCGCCTTTATAGTTTCTCCTCCCATTCAACCCTACAAATCCAAATGGCCAATCTTGTAATTTCGACTTTTGTACAAAACATTTTTCAGCTATTGTCGTTAATGAGAATCTTATTTGTTTTTATTCTTTTTACATTACATGTATATATATATGAAACTAATTTGAACTTTATACTAACGGTATTAAGTATATTACTTTTTATATCATTTTCAACGAGAATAAAACAATATATATTAGTATTATTTTTAACTTATTTTATTTCAATCATGCACTAAACATAGGTTCACGCATAATACGCTGTATAAGCAATACAAGAATTGTCATTTTAGTTTTTTTTATTAGTACTTAAATTTAGTAAAGTATATAATCACGCCAGTTTAATCTAGAATATTATTTTCTTAAACTGTATAAGCATACATAAATAAAGTATAAAATATACCCGAGCTCACAGTCCCGAATTTAGCGTTTTTCTATGCATAAAATTTATCATAGATAATTATTTATAATGTAACTAAATTGTAGAATTTTTATCCCAGTATCTTTTACTATGAATATGTATATAGTTATGTAAAATATCGTGTTAATATCAGTAGAAAATAAATAACTCTAATTTGACTAATTTTTTATAGCAGTTGAAATAATTTAATATTGTGGATGGTTAAAATTTCTCTATAAAGGTTGGGGATGAATGGCAAAAAATTCCTGTAAAATTTTTCCTATTTATTTATATGTAAATATGTGGTATGTGATGTGTTCAATATATTATTAACGGAATAATATTATATTACGTTAATTCACTAAGCGAATAAATAAGTATATTATAATGGCTTATATCATATTTATATTTAATGTATATTTGGTTTTCTCTAGTAAAATTATAAAAAATTCATAATTATGTGTTCATATTATTTTATTATATACTTTAATAAACTAAAAATAATTATAATAATAATCAGCGGCGTAATTATGGAGGTATACAACGATGCACTAGTATTCAGTGGAATTAATGTAGCAGGAGCACCTACTGAAACAAACTGTACCTATTCAAAATTCAAATTTTATGAAAGTATAATTCTATTTTATTAAATTATTAAATTATTAATAAAAATATAAAATATATGTTTACATAAGTAGATAATAATTATATGTTAGAAACAAAACTATTAACAAATAACTAAATATTTTCAATAGAATGTTTACAGCCAAATACTCTATTATACTAAGAGAAAGTATTATATTAAAAAAAAGAAGTGTATATATGGCAAACCATAAAATACGATCAGAATTTCTTTTAATATATTCAATTTTTAAAACATTTTTTAACAAATCTTACGAATAACGCATTGCGTGAAAAAGTTTTTCATGTTTATGGCGTTTGAAAACTTATCTGCGGACAACAATGGGCCAAGAATGTCTCAGTAGCTTGTCTTTGTTACAGATAGAAAAAAGTCATCTCATTGATGAAGAGAAAATTATTGACGAATTCAATAAAAGTGTATCAGTTTTTAGACGTCGTTTAACTTTAGCATAATTATTCAAAATAAGAATAGCTATGCAAAAGCCAAAAATAATACTAGAATAATAAATCAAGATTTTATTACTCATCTAATATTTTAGGTATTGTTATTTTAGTAAAATTATAAATATAATGTATTTATTATAATTTTTTTTTTTTTTTTAATATAATTATTGTATTTTAAAATATATACATTTTAAATGTTTATAATAAACAAATCATGATGAATTTTTGTATAGAATTAGTTTTTATAATTGTCTATCATTGAATAAAAATAGATAAGTGTACAAACAAAGCGAGTGGCTTAGAATATGACCGATTAGGTCTTATTGATTATTGGACCTATAAATATTTTGCACGTGCTGAAACTTAATGGAATTAAGCTACCTAGATAAACAATAATTATTATTTGTTTATTTTTTTTGTTTTATGCAAACGTGTATATTTTTAGTTTAATCCGTAAAACGTGTAACACAAAATTTATTATATCATAGGGTAATTTAAAAAATATTATACTAGCTTTAGTAATATGCAGATATTATTCATTTTCACATTTTGAGTAAAGAAACTGATATTTAAAAATATTTTTAAACATTTACAATAATATTTTTGATACTTTATGAAATGGCAATAAGTAAATAATTTATATAATCTGTCGTTTATTTTAATAACAAACATATTATGTTATATTATGCCTATAAACTTTTTTCGGATAAATAACGTGACGAAAATATGTGAAAAATTGATTTAAAAAGACATTAACTCACCTTAGGGTTTTTTCCAAAAATTAAATCGCAACTGATTGATAATATACTTAAGTGGTACGCGAAAAAAAAAAGTTTGAGAACCGCTGCCTTAACGCTCAACCAAAATTAACCGATTCAATTATTTTGATTGTTGACGAAAAAGGAAAATATAGACATAACACATATTTTAATACAAGCATTTATCTACCCATAGTATAAACACACATAAATTGTTTAGATTGGTTTTTAATTAAATAAAATAAATATATGTTACTAGTTACAACATGATAATAGTTTTATACTAAAATAAAATATTTAAAATTTATTTTGGTTACACAAATAATTTTATTCTTATCTAATTTTTATTATTTTTGTAATTTTATGGTAACATAATAACAAACTACATGTAAAAATGTGCAATAAATTGTTAATTTTTCAAGATTTACCAGAATTAAGTTAGTCCGCTGTGTACTAACTTAACTTATTTTCATATTCTAGTAAAAATAACTACATTAATAACACATACTGTTGTATTATTCACGAGAAAATATAATTTTTGTATAACAGTTATAAAAATAAAAATTATCTCGTATAATATATGAACAGGTAGTAGGAACTATGCACAACGCTTGATAAATTATATAAATAATGTCCTTAGAACTAATAACACGAATTGTAATTAAAAATGTTTGAATAGAACAATTTAATAAAATATATAAATAATTTTTCGGTAGTATATATTATTATCAAATTCTGGTATTTAAAATAGATAAATAATATAACATTTATTCGATTTAAATATTAATAAAAAAAAAAAAATCAAATTATTTTAGATAATTTATTTGAAAGTCAATAAATTTAAGAAAATAAAAATAATTATAATATTATATATGTAATAGAGCTTCTGTAAAAATAAAAATAAGAAGAAAATAACGAGTTAGATAATTAAAATTGGTAAAAACTATTTTTATTTATCTGTCCAATATTCCGAATACAACCTAAACAGAATAGTAGCAATATATGAGGCAATGTGGCAACAAATTAAAAAATGATCACTTTTTTAGTTTATTGGTAAAGCTATTATTGTATTAATTAAATTGATTTTTGAAAAAAGACAATTACTCTTTTTTTAGGGGGAATTCCCTAAAGACTTTTAATACTTATTATACATACCATTTAACAATATTTTCTTGTACTTTGATTAATCGAATAAATTCTTAAATATATTGCATATTTTAATACGAGAATACCGATGTTACTGATGTCAATAAAATATTAAAATGCAATTGTAATGTATACAATGGATTTGAATATATTTTTATGTATTTTGCATTAATTATTGAAGTCTTTGTTCTAATCAGCCTAAATAAATAAAACTAAAATAGAATATAAGCTATATTAAGGATTAATATTTAAAATTGAATAAGTTTTTTGATAATAAAAATGAAAAAAAAGACGGCCAAGAGGGAAATCAAAACTCGAATTCAATTAATTGTTTTCTCGTAGATACATTTCTCGAGAGATACAATAAAAACTAACCTTTACTGGTTTTTTGTTTTTATTTATTTTCAACTACATACCTATGTATGATGTGGTAATATGCGAATAAAACGATGGATGGAGTTCAATAATATGATGCAATAATTTATATCGGTGGCTTGCACAATGGGCAATAATTCAATTCAATAGCGACAATTAGTTAGTAATAAATAGACTCAGACGCCTTTTACAATGATATAACTTGGATTGGAAAGGCACATAACCATGTGCTTGTATCGGACCAAATGTATATAAAATAAAACTGCACCAGTATATCGCAAAAAGAGTTTGTTTAAAAAAATAAACAAATGTCTACTTTAATTTAACATTATAAATTATTTTTGAAAAATGGTACCTATCATATAATAATACATAATAATAAAATACTGTATAATTTACCAACTATAAAGCACATATTCCTATATATCATAATATTATTTATATTTTAATTAAATTTTATCGATATGTGTTAATTAAGACTATAAAATAAAATAATATTAAAAATGATTTGGTTATAAACATACAATTTATAAAGCATTTAAATATCATTGGTTTAAGTAATCACTAAAATTTAATAAATTATGAGCTTATTATCACCTTTAAACATAATGTTGTGGTTTATGATTACTAAAGTAGTTTATTAAATTTTAAAGAATTAATACATTCATCAATGTTATTGTTTATACAACCCTAAATAATACTATAGATATTATTACATCATTGCTAGTTTATATTCAACTAAATAAATATAGTAGGTACATTATTTGATTTTAATCTTTAACGCTGCACATTACAAACTTTACATTAAATATCCTATAACGCATTTCTTCTATATTTGCCGTGTTGTTGATAGTCGATATCATTTTTTTTTTAAATTATGTAATTTAAAAAACTCTTCTCACCAGAGTAACCTTACGTTTATATAAAAATGCAGTTGTCTAGGTTGCGCTGACTAGGTATAATTCTATATGGATGGTGGTATACGGTTAGCGTGTAAATTCTAAATACTACCTGTATCCCAGCACCCGTCGTTTCTACTCAGTACTCACGATTACAACAACCCCACGATAACACGCCCGGTCGAGATGATTCAATAATAACAGGCTTGTTCGTAATACGATACGCCGTTAGAGCCGATAGTTAACCGAAGCTGCCAAGGACTTGAACAACATGGGTAGGGATAACCCCTGATGCGTGAACTTGGGACACGTAACAACAGGTCGTTAACACGTCATCGTCGTCAATATCGTCAGTATCGGCGTATGGTCCAATAATATTGATACATATAATAGGCATAGTATAATAGATGGTGTATAATTTAATAAGCACGTGCGATGAGCCGGGACGGGAAATTTACGCATAGTGGGTTCAAGTAGCGTAGTTCTATGCAACTGGAAAGGAAATAACAAAAATAAATAAATAAAAGTTTTTGGCCCGGCTACAGAGTTTTCACGAATTTACGACATGACGTTTTTATGTCCACCCTGTCATCGTCTATCCAGCTGATACGTCCGATCTGAAACGAATTACTCAACGATGGCACATTAAGTCTAACTAACCTTTTCTCTTGAACCTACGGTATCTTACAACGGCAAGATTATCGCATTTTTTTCTCAGTGACATTAAAAATGGGGCGAGTGAATGTAAACGGATGTACGGATTAACGTTCCGTATTAGCGTTTCGCAAACACACACACACACACACATAGGTACGCTTCTATAGACAATTTTTAGTTATTGTAAACGTAACGAGAGGAAGTAATGACTTTTATTATAACTAGTTGCACCAACCTCAGTTAAAATTTCCGATGAATAAAATCTATTATTCTAACTAATTTCCATTTACTCGTCAACATCATTACTCAATACCTACAAAATTAACTATATTTTTGTTAGTACTCTAAAAATAATTTAGCAATATTTAGTTTACGCTATTAAAATTTATAAATAAAAAACATTTAAAACTCAATGTTAATAGAATACCTGTAAATATATAAGTAATTGTTTAGATATCACTGCAAGTCGATCGATAAATACCTTTTATGAAGAAATATTATTATATTATACCATAAATACTGAAAATGGTATATTTCGTATATTTTGTACATGAATTTATAGCGTACAATATTAAGTTAATAACGAAATTATTTCAGTAATCACTACTTTTTTTCCTGGCAGCTAGTGAAAGGTATATAACACATATCCAAGGAATTTATGAGAAACGCTAGCATTAATTTCCATGGCAACTAAAATCTAAAATGTGTATTAAAGCTTACCCTTTGAATAAAAAATATCTTTAGAATAATATTTTTTTATAAGATATTTAATAAATATTATATAGAAAAGTAGTGTTAAATTACTAAATAAATATTCAAGAATTTTATATTTTTATACTAAACATTTTAGAATATAAAATGTAATATGTTTCACTAACATTATAATTTAATATTATATGAAAGGAATACCGATTATAATAACATTACATACCTCATATCATTTTCTGCATTAAATCTGATTTTTAATATGACGTATTTGACTAATATCTGATCATGTTTATATAGTATAGTAATTCAATTAAAATTATAATAATTTAAATCTTTATTAAATAAACAAGTGAATAAGCAATGTGGATTTAATCATGTTTTATTATTCATCATTATAATTATTTTGTAATCCGTTAAAATAAAAAAAAATTGTTAACAAAATTTTAAAGGAGAAATTTTTTGTTATTTTATTGGTAGATTTTTTTACATTTACAAGTTAAAAAACTACTTTGAAAATTGAAAATGACCTTTTAAAATCACATTCAATTTTTGGAGCTGGTTCACTACTCGTGAAAGTATTCGCAAAAAAAAAAAACCATTATGTCCCTTGTTTCTCTCAAAATCTAGAATATAATACGTGCCATCACCCAGAAAACTAATGATTGCATTTTTGAGCCTTACAACTTACACATATCGATCCCAATATTATTTACAAAATATTGAACCAAAGTTTTAAGAATATATTATTTAAAGTAAGAGCTAATGTTATTTGTTTCAGACATAATCTTAAAACCAAAATAAGTGAATTTATAATGTGATTTTAGTTTTAGATTCAATTTAATTTAAATTCGTATCCACACATTCCTTAAAAGTCAATATAATACATTTATAATCAATGATGAACACATCCAATATTTCCTTATAACGAACGTGTATGAAATTATTGCTCCCCATATTTTTCAATTTTTTACGAACCTTTAATGATTTTAAACTTATTTTTGAAATTTTCAAAATCTTATTTTTGAAATATGAATGGCTTTTTAAGTTATAAGGGTTCAATTTAATGCTACTCTCATATGTTATCTTATTTGATTTAAACAAATATTTTTTTAAATCATTTTTTTACATGCATATTGAAAAAATAAACCGAAAATGTATCCCTAGTATCTCGATGTATTGTAAGTTTTAAATATTAATTTGAATAGCTAAAAGTGTTTGATTGTTTTTTATGTAGCTATCTAATATAATATTTATATATAATAGTTCTCGTAAAATATACGATCACTGTGTAAAAACAATTATTTTATAATAATTGTTGAAAATTCGCGAAACGTTAATCTTTTAAACATGCTAATTTCTGTGCTTATTTATTTAATATGACTTAAATAAGAATTTTTTTTAATTTTAACTTTCCACAAAAATTATATCTGTAATAATAGTTAATTAAAATGAAAAAATTTATTCCAAGACAAGAAAGTAAACATACAAAAAAGAACGTTTGAAGAATAAGAACGTAATACTACAGTCAAGAAAAATTCGGCATGCATCGGAGACAAAAATACGATATATTTAAAATCGTTGACATTCTTCAAAATACTTATAATATCTTAATATTACAATACAAAAATACTGTATTAAAATTTTAGGAATTTCAATTAAAAATTGTATTTGTAATTAGATGAGTTTAAATATGATTTTTTATACTCAGGCGTGTTCTGTTCAATTTAATATACAATCGATAAATTCCATTCGTAGTTTATCAGTAGTGCAGTAATCACCAAGAAACAATACACAATGATGTAAAGATTAAAAATTATCAATTTATACAACACATCTAATCATTAAAAAATAAATCGTACATTCTTAAATTTGATTTTGGCATAAATATTTGTAAATTAAAATTTCGTGTCAACTGATATTGGTTATATATGTATATGTGTAGACACTGGCAGTGACATAGTTAATATTTGACATACAGGGTCATTAAATAATAATGAATTGGTTTGCTCAATAGAATAACCTTATAGTTTATGGTAAAAATAAAACTTATTAAATTATTATTTAATAATGAATGTAATCAGTAGGCTTTAGAGTAAATTTTCAAAATAAGTTCTACGTCATCAGCAAAAATTAAACACTAATGTTAAAAGCATTTATTCCAAACAGGAAAAATAGGAGAAGGAAAATATGATAACCTTAAAATACACCAAATTTAATTTGGTAACTGCTGATTTACAATATAGAATTTTAACCATTGCATCTACATTTTAAATTTGAACCAATAGAACAAAAATTCTCCAAATCCCGATTTATAAAGAACATCGATGAGAATAATTAGTCTTATCCAATGCCTTCAAAATATATGTTAAGATAACATTGATTTTAGACTATTTTTTGATTATATAAATAATAAAATGTTGTTGAATATGTCATTAGTCATTGAAAACATGGAAAAATAATATGGTCCGAATGTGAAATGGATTATTGACTGACAATCAAAATATCAAAGTAAACAATTAATTAACAAAAGTATAGAACAATAAATCGGTAAAACATTCGATCCAATATACCTTATCATCCAAAAAAAAAAAAACATTATCTCATCAAATAATTCTCATTAAAGAATCATAAATAACTGTGTTAAATATTTTTAATAATAATTATGCAATTTAAATTTTATTTACGTATTGTTTGTGAAAACCAAATACTCATAGTTTGTATTGTAAGCATCGTATAAAAGTATAAAACTAAGGAATTAAATATATAATATATGTATCAGATAATAAAAGGATCTGTTATGTATTTGTTTTTAGTTATGTTTACCGATAAAATTACATAAGTAAACACCACCCAATTAAATGTGCAGCAACAACAAACATATTTTATCTGAGTAAAAAATTTCAAAAAATAAGAAATATAAAAATGTATATAGCACAGAATAAATAAATTAATGAATCGGCATCGTTGATTCTTAAAAATAATAATTGTAAATCAGATATAATTATTATTTATAAGTATTATTTAGGGTCTTATACATATAAACATTGATGAATTTATTGATTCTTTAAAATTCAATAAAGTATTGAAGTGGACCAATCATAAGTCACAAAATTATATTTAATGGTGATAATTAGTTCACAATGTATTAAATTTTAGTGATTATTTAAGCCAATAATATTTAATTACTTAATAAATAGTATTTTTAAAACCAAAGTGTATTTTAAGACTCTGAATCTGAAAATGTGTATATATAATTTTTTTGAAGAAATGTTAATTACACGAGTTATTTCAAAAGAAAAAAAAATGATATAATTATAATCACGATAGACTTAATAATATTATTGAAGTAATACATAACCTGTATTTTTTTAATTTTTTTAATTTTTTTTTTTTTTTTTTTTAATATCATAAATTTATGATCTATCTACTATTAATTTAACGCGACTAATCGCCCAAGTTTTTACGACATTATTGTTAATTTAGTATCCAATACTAGATCACTTTTATGCATATAAAAACTGGCCAAAACTTGTATCATGAACATTCTCTAAAAATTTAAGTATTCTCTAGGCATTTTTTATGATGACTGGCCACTGCAATGCTACTTAAGTAGTTTATTCACTTTTATTTTCCGGTAACGTCGTTATATCATACTATTATACATATTTTATAGTTTATTATTCTCTCCTTTCTCTCTTCAGTCGAATACATAATACTGTGGTGCCTAACCGTATGCCAGAGTTACTGTAATGTTTCGACGTCGTGTAAATGACATCGGAAAAATATAATATATAATATTTAAACCCCCTCCCCTTCCCCCAATCATCTTCCAACTCGCTTCGACCAAGTGGCCACGTAGCGTTAGACGAAGACGGTAGCGTTTTTTTTTCAAAATTAGAGCGACTGCGGTTGCGTGTATGTATATGTGTATACACTTGTATGTATTCAATTATGGCGGAATGTCTTTGCGGACCGTATTCCTCGCACGTACGGCACCGCGTATATACGAATACGTGACGGGCCGCCGAAAGAACGCACAACTTTTAATACGATTCTGACATCTGATCCGGAGACAGGACAATATATATAAATGTGTGTGTGTGTGTGTGTGTGTGTATATGTGTGTGTACACTCGTGGCTAACCCCTCCCTCACTCTCCCCAACTTTGCAACCAATGTACAGCAAAAAAATAAATATATATATATGCGTATTATATATTGTCGTCTCGTTGTTTGGGCGCGCGTGTGATCTACGCCATCGTCGACGTCGTGTCCACTGCCGTCACGTCTATATTATATATTATACCTCTATGTATGTGTGTGTGTGTGTATGTGGTGTATGTGGCTGTGCAGCTGTGGCAACAATGCGGGTTTTGAGTAGTTAGTAGTTACTGATTTCCGTTGGAACCTTGCACAAGTATTTTTTATTGCCGTCTCCGTCGGATCTTAGTAGGTATTGAAAGTTCTCGCGACGGCCGGCGCAAAATAAACATAGTCAAATCCGGTCGCTTTATTAGGTACATATACTAAACAATGTCTGAAATATTATATAGCGGTAAACGCGTTTTTATAATATTATTTATCAGAACTTTTGATATACATGTGAAAATAATTTTGAAAAATGTGTCTACGTATTCCGCTGATATTGAAAAACAAAATAGAAAATACACATTTTAAAGACTTTTAGGCCATTAAGGTTGAACTCGGAGTTTTTATTCACCATTTCTTTTAGCCATTTGTGTTTGCTTATAATTTTTTTTTTTTTTTTTATTTTATACCTAGTAAAAAGCCACATCATCACAACTACGGTATTGTTATGATGATGTGAAATCGTTCGATATCATAGTTCCTGCCCTCACGGGTATCTATGTTTCTGTAGCCGACACGATAGTATGCAATGAGTGTTATATTATGATGTATATGAGTCACAGATGCGTTATAATATTAAATTACGTAATATCGTATCCTAGGAAGGATGAAACGATATAATATATTCATATAATATCGTCTGAAGGCGTTACCTGCTACTCACACGTAGCATTTTCGCAGTCATGTAAGTGTATAAATAATATTATTAACATAATTTTATCACTTCCGATCTATAGGATAGACGTCTGGCACTTGAGCATCCGCAAACGAACAAAAACACTATATTATATTGCTATATAGCCATATAGGTAAGGCTATCATGTAAACGATTGCGTTTCTCTGACAGAAACGGTACAACAAAATTGTGTTTGTCAAATTCGTTCAAGGAAACGCTAATGACCAACAAGAGTACAAACAATACATGGTGGGATAAATTTAAATTCATGTTTAGGACTTTAGATTCTGGAAGAGCAGTGAATATTATATTGATTTTATAATAATAAATTATAAATATTATTTTTTTATTTTTCATTGCCTTTTGCAACATTAGAAATGCTAAAATATTTAATTCAGAGAGTAATTATTGTATACAATTATATTTTTTTTCACGATTTATAGTACGCTTTAAAATAATTGGGAAAAACTAAAAAAAAAATTATTGGAAAATAGAAATATTTACGAAATACCAATTTGTGAAAATATAAATTTTTTATGTGATTAAAAAATAAACAAATGTGGTTTTTAGAAATATTTACTGAATATTTATATTAATTAAGAAATAATCTTTAAAGTTTTTTGGTTTATTTTAAGCTTATTTTTTGATTTCTGTTTATAAAATTGTTGTTAATAAATTGTAAAACTTGAAAAATTAATTTAAATGATTCTATAAGCTTTTTTTTAGAATTCAAAAAATAGTTTATTGTAATTTATATTGTTTTTTTTTTATAATAAATTGAAGTAGAAATTTTGACGTCATTGGTTATTCAAAAGTATAATTACTATTTATCCACAAATTTGTTATTTATTCAAAATATATTAATCAAAGATACCTTTCCTAGTTTCTCTTAAGTTTTTTTAATAGCAATTTGATGACATCAAAAATACAAGAGTATATTTATTTTTTTTACATTGTTTGATGCTCAAATGTTGTCAAAAGATTTTTCAAATCACAAAATTTTGCAGATTTTTTATTGTAGTGAAAAATACATTAACTTATTAATTTTAATAGCTGAGTGTTTTCAACGGAAATTGAAAGGTACCTATCGAGTATACAATACATGACATTTTTTTTTTTTTTTTTTTTAAAAGATTAGATATTAAATAATAACCAGTCTTAAAAGTACTGAGTTCTGTGTTAAACATTTGGTTTTTGTCCTTTTGACAAACTTTAATCAATGTGTTTTTTATTTTACTCGAGTATTTCACATTTCATCTGTAATCCTACTACAGCGTTGTCTTTGAAAGATATATGTAAACATATTTTACATATAAATTGTATTATACAATAGTATTTATTTTAAATTTTCGATTAAACGACCCTCTAAATTACCTCCAAATTTTTGGAGGAAGATAATAGCATAATTTTTATATTTGTATCTGATAATAATTTTTTGTACTTATAAGATACATGTAAGGTCCATCCAAGTTTAAATATCACTTTTATGTTTTAGCATTATATTTTTTTACATTATTAAGTAAACACAATTCAATTTTCAAAATATTCAGACTAATATTAAGCTATTTATGCCTTGTGCCTCATTTACATTATTACAATATTGACTAATAAGCTTATAATTATAATGTTGAATCATAAAAAAGTATAATACTAAGATAAGGTATTTACCACTTAATTTATTCAATTTTATAGGAAAATGATATATCAACTTATTAAAAAAGTGTTCTTAACAGAAAAATAAATTACTTATATTTATATAAATTAATTATAAAATATCCAAACATATATAAATTGAAAAACTAAAGAAAAAAATGAAGAAAATACGCAATTTTAATTATCTATGGAGCTGTTCAGCAGTACGTATATATTTTATTTTAATTTGAAATATGACAAATATTGTCATGTAATAATTTTAACACATACCTGTTTAGATTACGTAATATATACTCTTGAGTTGTTTTATCAGTTTTATCAGATTTAGTAATTTATTTTTATTTTTTTGGATCACCTAGAATATATCTCACTTTATAACACTGTTGCACTAAAAATTTTAATTCAACTAAAAAATATTCTTATCTGAGTAAAATAATATCTCAGTTTGCCATAAAAATCAAAAAAATTTATTTATTTTGAAAAAAAAAATATTTTCTAGTCTCTCTTAAAAAACATTTTTAGATTTTTAAATAGTGTCAACATTTTTTTTAAATTTACAAAATGTTATTCTATACATAAACTTCTCTCAAATTAAATTATAAATATTTATTTATTTCACGTGCTTATTAATTAAAATCCCTCCAATTTAATGCATACGATTACATAAGTATATTAGTAATATTATATTGTTGTATTTGTTTTTATGTAATTCTATATACTTATTTTTTTTATTTTAATTATAAAAAAATAAATAGTAATAATCTATTTAATATAATATTGTTTTATCCATTAATATATTTTGTTATATATTTTATTGAAACATAATAGTTTCATAGTGAAGTAGATATAATATCATGAAACGTTCTATTTATTTAATTCAATATCAATCAGTTAATTACAATATAAGTAGAGTGATAAACCGGAATATTTTTAGGAAATATAGAGTTACATTAATAGGTTATGAGGACAGATGATAGGGATAAATCTACTTTGTGATACAATAATGTCCAAAGGGAAATTATCCTATTTCCGAAATGTCATTTTGCAGTTGAATATTGATGTCTACTTAACAATATTACAGATGTGCATATTCATATCATGTTTGTAAACAAATGACATACAAATTATAAAAATACATATTTTTGTATAATTGAAATAAGTAGTATCAGTTTTCTTTAAAATTAATTTTGATACATAATTCTTTTAAAATACATTTAAATTTAAATTCCTCAGGAAATATAAAATACAACTTTAAAAATGCATGTGTCTTGTAACATTTTGAGTAAAAACTAAATAGTTAATTTTGTAAAAATGTAAGTCAATTAATTTCAAACTTTGACTAATTAATAACTACTAATAAGACGTAGACAGTGTTCATGGTTTCATTTTGAAAAGGAACTATATACATATCATCATATTTAAAACACACAATATTTTTTTAGCTTTAATATAGGTTTAAACTTAATAATAATATTATCGAATGCATAATTTAAATTAAACAATTTATAATTTTGTATTAACAATTGTCTATTAGTTACTTGAAATTACAAAATATTTATTTTATTTTTTTAGATTATTTTTGCATTGTATCCAATTATATTTGTTAATATTTAATGTGGAGTAAAATAAGAAAATATACTACGTTTTTGAGACGATGAAAATAAAATTACTTATAAATTAAACTTTGACTAACATTTTGTTCTTTATGCATTAAATAACTGCACAAATGTTGATATAAGTGGACCTCATTTTTATATAAAAATCATAACAATTTATAAATATTTATTATAAAATCAATTACATTAAAAATATTATTAGAAATTAATGGTGAAAAACATTACAGTTCTTAAAGAACAACATAATATAGTATATACAAAACTTGAAGAAGAGTAACTTATTTTATTAATCAATATAATAGTTATTTAGTAATTAACTTATCATAGATGTAATCAAATATATGACAAAAACCGAAAATAGTGTATCCTAATATAATAAAGTTATTTTAATGATCAATGTAAGAAGTCTTGCAAAACTTTTTGATAAAATCAAAGTAAATAACATCAAATTTATAATAAGCTTCATTGACGTTACTTATAATGTTTTTAGAATATACATTATGTTTATACTCAAATATGACAATTAATGAACACTATATGAATTTCCAAAAATCATGGTTTTACGTGGAAAGATTTTTTTTTTTTTTTGATATATTAAATCTTTATTTAGTTTCAAGAAGATAAAAATCATTTGGAAATATTTAAATATCTGGTTATTATAATACCAACGAGTTATGGTTGAGTATAAAATTTAAAAACGCATTAACATTAAAATTGCTATACTACTCGTAATTAAGACTAATTGATTTAAAATTAAGAGTGTAATTTTATCGAGACAAAATGATCGGTTAATTTATGAATTCAATTTATTTTATGATAATAGTCAGATGAAATTTAAATCAACATTTTAAATGTAACTGGGGCATTTTTAATTCTATAATATTTAATAATTATTACTATACGTAGGTAGTAAGCATCGGATATAATATATTTAATAAATTCTAAGAATAATTATCATTAAGACAAGATTTTATAATATCCATAATAATAAATAATAAAAAAATGTAATATATTTATTATTCTATCGTTATTCTCTGATAATTTGGAAAAGGAAATAGTATAGAATTTCTGAATTATATTTGACAAATATATGCAAATAAGATACTGATAATATGGATAATGTGTTTTTATCTATATATAAACATAATTAAACACATGATGACAAATGTTTTTTTTATCTTCTTTACTTACAGTAAAGATTCTAAATGATTCAAATTTGGATATTCATTTGGTTTTTGTCATAGCACATATTAAATTTCTTAACTTACCGTAAAAAAAAAATAAAACCCTACACCAAAATTATTTTTTTATAGATTATGTTTACATACAATTATTTATAACAGTTTTATATTCTTGATAATATCGCGTTCTTCAAAATTATTATTAATTAATATTTTAAAATAAATAGATATTCATCGTATATTTAACATATTTTAATTTAAAGTATTTAATAATTAAAAATAATCTAAACTTTTGTAACATTATTCAATTAAACATGCCCAAGATAAATTAATAAAGGAAAATAAAAAATATATTTTACCTCTGATTAGAGTCATTATAAGTAACAATTAAATTATATCCATTAACTAGGAATATAATATTGTCATTAAAAGTAAAATATAAATATCAATTTTTAAATTATTTTTAAATAGTTTTCTAAAGATAACTATACTCAAAAAAAAAAATATATATATATATATGCTACTTACATAATACATAATTTTAAATGTGAAGTACAGATTACCGAGAATAATAAAGTAAAAAATAAAAGCAATACACAAAAGTAAACTTTAAGTATATATAAAATTTATAAAAGATGATAACTATCATATTTAACTTATATGCAAGATATAATTAGTTAGAAGAGTTATATTATGCTAAAAAAATATTCTAAATAACATATTTATCATATTTTGTGACTTTTTATCAAGGGTTAAATTAGTTTACCATCAGACAAGATACAAAAAAATGAATTTTAAAAAATTGAGAACATTTTTTTTATTAATGAATTTTTCAATTAGATAACTCTACTTTGCATATTCATAAAAACAAAATTCAAAATAATACACATTTTTAAAAGCTCCTTGACGAAATCTTACCTTCAAACTTATTTTAACTTAATAGAGTTCTATAAAAAAACTGTATACGATTTGTATACGTATTTAAAAACATAAGCGTTAACAAACTAACTAAACATTAATTTTTGTTTTTCTAATTCTCTATTCCTGTGTCATAGAGTTTTGGTATTAAATATTGTATTTAAGTAGAAGTTTTTATCAAATTATTTTCTTTCGTAATCTTTATAATTTGATAATAATTTTTGAAACTTCTGTTTTAAAAGTTTTGATTTATTTGTATTCTAATGATTTTTAATGAATAAATGTTTGAATAATTGTATTATTTTTAATTTAATATTCTTTGAAAAATAGTTTCATAATCGCTTTTCAAATTATGTTTAGTTACAATCGTTTTTAGATACATGTAATTGTTTGTATGGTTCGTAATACATTTTTGTATTTTTAATAGCTGTGGTGTAATAAGTAAATAAATATTTTATTAAAAAACTTGAAATTGTGTTATAATTTTGATTATAAAAGTTTGGTTTAACGTTGAATGCATAGATCTGTGCGTCTAATTGTTTAATTGTCTTAAATTATTTGAAGTGAATTACACCAAGTGGTTGGTGTTTTAGTTGAATGATTCCACATTGAATTTTTTAAGGTTTCATTATAATAAATATTAATTCTTTAGTAAAACATAAAATCCCCACGGAAATATTCGTTAAAGTATCACGCACATATCTGACAAGTGATATAATTTCCACAAAAATACCAAAAAAAAAAAAAAAATCTAAAACTAAATTATATAAATAGACTAACTTTATAATATAAATTTAGTTGCAATTATATCTTACCTAGATAATTAATATTTAGTCCCTAAAATTTGTGGGATAGCACTTCCTTTTAATTTTCAACTTTAAATATTCATCTAGGTTATTTTCGAGTTGTCAACACTTAATAAAGACTTACCTTTGATCGGTCTTAACGTAGTTTCTACTTTAAAGCGACATCTACTTACTTAATAATTCGAAATCTTAATGTTGATGATCAAAATTTTTCATTACATTTTTTAATGAACGTGAAAATAAATGTAGATTCATAAACTCCAATTGATCATATTTCCGACTCTTTGCTAGAGCTTAGGTCAAATGACCAACATATATCACTACCAAACAAAACTTTCAAAGTGAATAACGCTTGAGTTTATAAGAATTCTGATATTTATCTTGTAATAATTACACTTTTATATGTCTTAGTACCTTACCCACTATCATATTATAAGAAGAATAAACTCTCAAATAAAAACCATTTCTTTCAGGGAATTGCAAAATAATATTGATAGTTATATACAAAATTAATGTTGTGAAATCAAAATATTGTAAGGAAGTGATTAATGTAGCTTGAACGATTACACTAAACTTTGATAATTTTCTAACGAATGGAAATTGTTATATATTATATTATAAGAAATACCTCCAACTATATAAATAATAAAAATAGCAATGCTAAAACATCCACTTTTCCAACTCAAAATTACTAAAAATAAAAAAATCATCTTCTAAATCTATCAAACACATAAGATTATCATTTTCTAGTAATATATTTATGTGAAACATGCGATCACCAAACATGAACAACACTTTTAATAACGCATAATAACACCACAGTCACAGCTTAAGGTAAAACCAACATTTTTATCCCGTCTTCTTCCTTCGCATGACTTTCAAATAGTCTTAATTAAATTCATAACCACTGATATCAATATTATAGTAATATGCAATAAATATATCTAAATTAAATTTATGTATATCATTGTAAACCTATAGATATTTACATTTTTTAACATCTCAATTACATCAATTTAATTTTTCTTTTTTTTCTTACAAAATAAATTGATTAGGTGTTCCAGTTATAAACTAAAACTTAAATAAAAACAAACTGTACTCAAAAATAAAAATAAAGTTCATTTCATTTATTTTATTGTAATACGTTTCTCGTAAACTTCGAATGAATCATTGTATAGTTTACGGTTCAGCAACATTATTAAGAAAATACGAAGTTCCAAAGATTAAGTCATACGAAAAAAATGCCCTCGTCATATAATGCTGTTAATGGGTAGTATTTTACAACCAACTTCGTACTTCGCGTAGAGTTATGACATCATAATTTATCGAGACATTGGTTTGGTTATTAAAATAATAATGCAATCATCATCACCATCTCAAAAAGAACATAATTTCAATATATAAATATATTACTATTGTAATCGAAAAACTTCTTATAGTCTTATAGAACGTAAGAGAAAAATTATTATAAATAACACATTTTGATCTTTGTGAACTTATAAAGTAAGTCTGTAAGACACTTTTGTGGTTCATGTAGTGACGTTATCGATATAATGAGATTATGATTATTGTTATTACCGTTATTTCCATTTTAACCATTATTCTTATTGTTATTTATTTATTCTTTTTTTATTACTTTTTTATTACCTATTATTATTATTTGGCATTCGCCAAAAAATACTGAACTCAAACATTCATCTCTGTTATAATAATTACTGTATTATATTGTACTACTATGGCGACTCCGTTACGGTTGCAGTTACCAAGCCACTAATGATATATTGGCTATAATAAACAGTTTGAGACACTAGTTATACCAATAATCTCTCATAGACTGTAAAAAAAAAAAATCGATAATTTCCAGCATTGTATAAAGTAAAAATCTGACGCAGTTTCTTATATCATCGATGGGGTCTACTGCCAATTGTACGTTGCACATGCTATATTGTATAAAATAAATAGTGTGTTCAATAATTTTCCTTTAAAGCGGAGATTTGATTCTATTCTATTGGTTCATCTCTTTGAGATGTGAAACTACAAAAGTAAAATATTTAAAATATTCTTCGTTATCGTAAAATCTGGATCGTTTAAATGCACTACAATTTTCTCACTCACACGCATGCATACACATGAACACGCCTAATAATATGCGATACGTGAACGAGATCACGTAAATTATTTTTATGAAAAATTAATACGCTTTTTCATCAACTTAGAAGATATATTCAATAAAACTTTAGAACCACCACAAAGTGCCATGTAAAGTGTATTGAAATTTCAAACATCTCTATAATTATATTTTGTTTTTAATTATAAATTAACAATAAGTATTTATTACTATGTATTAATATCAACTATTAAAATTAATTTCTACAGTTTCTATAACATATTAAAATATGTTAAAAACTTATTGTTACACTTTATAACTGTGATATATATCTTTTAATTTTCACCCGATTTTAAAAATTTAAATTTATAAAATAATTATTAAAAATATTAATAGTATTTTCTGAAGTTAAAATTTCATGAATTATTTTACCTAGTAAACATATAAACTTATAAACTATGTAATAAACTAAAAGTATAATTGAGTATTCAATTTATGAAATATTATTTCAATCATTATTATTAGATAAGTGTAATATTATGTATATATGTATATATAGATTTTCAAATAAAGTGTTAAATAGTTTAACAACGGAACTGATGTTTTTCAATATTGTTGTTTCAACTTAAGATTATGATGTGTGTTGTGATATTTAATTAAAAATAGTAATAAACATCTATGTTCAAAAAACGTCTCTATGCATCAGTTTTAATTTTTTTACCTAAATTTTTTAAAAATATGTTGGCAATAAGTTATGAGTAAATTTTCTTTTCTCATGATAAATTATTATCAAAATCTCCATAAAAAATATAATTATTATGATCGGTTAATACATTTTTTGAAAATTTTGTATCCTATAAAAATAAAAATGCAGCATAGTGTTATTAATTTTTCCAATAAGGCAATAAAATTATTTTAATAGTTGATATAATATAGACAAAAAAAAATATTTTAATATAATATACTATTATATAATAAATATGTACTTAATACTAAAATTTGATTTTTTTTTCTTTTTAAATTGTCATTCTTATAAATATATATTTCTTATATAAATTAAAATTGCTAAAATATAAATCGCTAAAAGTAAATAAATACAATTATACAAAAAAACATAATTATATAAATTATAATTATTCCCAAAACTCACAAATAATAAAACATAAATAAAATATATATCAAATAGTTCTCTATATTTTTATGCTTAGTTATCAAAATATTTTAAATATAGTTACCTACATTATGTGTATCAGTTTATATTACATTATTTTGTTTGAAAATAAATGTTAAAATTTTCAATTAATGTTATTTTATTTCCAGCCATCAAAGTCGAATTGACAAGTTGTCAAATGTTTCACCAAACATAATTTCTGATAATCCTCTATAATAATAATATATTATGGTACATTTTTTATCAACGTTTTATAATTATTAATTTTATGAAATAAATAATGATATTATTTGAATGAGTTAGTATAACAAATTTAAATAAATCTAATTAAAAGTTTTTGTTAAAATAATTTATAATGCTATTTTGACAAATATATGTATGAATTAATTAATTTTTTAATTAACTATAATTATTCCACTAAACACATTATTATTTATATGAGAACAACTAAGCACAAATAACTTTGTTTTTAAAATAATATATTTTTAGATATTTTTCAAACATTTCAAAAAATAGTTTCTTCAATAGTTTGTTTATGTATAATTGTAAATAAAATTAAGCAAACTATATTATTAAACCATAGATTAATAGTAGGGACTATTTAAAGTTTATTGAGTTAGTGATTGATTAGGATCGAATTATTATTACCTATATCAATGTACAAATATACTGTTGAAGTCCTTTGGGAACTATGACTACTGCCTATAGCTATTATATGCTTTTCTCAGAACAGGAGGCTTGTAAATTTAACACAAGTTAAGTTAAATGTATATATTTGAAATTTCATTGTATATTACCATGAAAATGTGACGATCGTATTTGCATTTCATAGAGATAAGCTTAAATTTATAAACCAAATAAAAGTACCACAGCATGTCATCATAATAAGTTTGTAGCAATACACGTGACTGTATGAAAATTCTCACGTGTCACTATAATCATTCAAAAATTTCACACCAGAAATAATTTGACTATTATTTATTAATATATACATCGAATATAATATGAGTATATGCATTTTGTTGAAATACTACAATAATATCATATCAGTAACAAAAAACGCATTTGCATTGGTTAAGCTTAACGTAGTTAAATAATACAGCTTATGACCTTAGTTGAGCACAAGTATTTTCTCATTAAATGTATAGTTTATCAAACTCTATTACGGCTGACATTATTGATTGTTTGACGGAAATATCACTTAGAGTTATTTAAATTTTTTTCGGGAGTCAAACACATCAGTACAATATAAAATTAAGTTTTCAACATCTACGATATTTAAACAAATTTATAATTTACAATCAATAGTAAATAATTCAGTCAAAATTAATTAATCCAATACAAAAAAAAAAAAATATATTTGAACCGAAATAAAAGATATCGTTGAAAACAAGGTGATAACCCCCAGATTACATGAGAAGACCGATATCGCTTCTTTTTTTTTTTTGTAGATATCAGAAATTTCAAAATTAAATTTAGTAAATTATATTATAATAATGGCACTCTTACGAGCGGCCGTAAACATAAAATAGTTTGTATTTATGAGCTATTAAGAAGATGAATGTTGACAGCAAATATGACTATTTTTGATTTGTCTCTTCTCGAAAAAACGAATCTTGGTCTATAAAGATATCAAGTAAAACGAAAGACAATATTCAATTTCACATTAAATTTAGAAAACCATATGGTACATTAATACCAGAAACCTTATAACAATCTAGATGTAACTGTATTTTGGTAGATGATGGGTCATCCTAACAAGTCGAAAATATAAACATTTAAAAAAATATATAAATTAAACTTTCAGTGATGAGTACAAATCTTAAGTATTTTATAAGATTTGAGTACAAATTATAGTGAGTGAAATTATAAATGATATTAATGTAATTTGTTTTTCAATAATAGGATAATACTTTATACGCCTCAACAAATGTTTTCAATATACAATAATACAATAAGTTCAAAAAATATTGAACTCATCCATCAATCAATAATCCGTTAAATTATAATTTTTGATTTAAGAAAACTAATTCAATTTTATAGTTTTCATTTTCTGATAAATACTGCCAAATTTTAGTTTTAACATCATACCAGTGAAATTAGTTTATAGTATTAGGTATGTTTAACATACTTTTTCCCCAAAAAGTGCTTTTTCGATCTAATTACATTCGTTTTTATAAATTGAAATTTTTAAATATAATAAGTTTTTTCTTGGTTGAAAAAATACGTATACATTAGATATTTTACTTCAATTAATTTATAACAGAGAACAAATTGAAAATCATATATAAAAAATTAGGGTTTTGTGTAATATATTTCATAAGATTAAAAAAATGGTAATTTTTCAAATATGATTCCATAAAACTACCATTTACATATTAAGCTTTATTATTATTATTTTTTTTTTATACACTTAATGACTTGGAAGAAGAAACTAAAAATAATATAAAATGTTACGAAGCATTATGAACTAAACATAAAGAAAATTATTAAAAATGACAGACAGGACAGTTTTCAAGCATTTAACTCATTTCAGTGAAACATTGGTATGTTTCGGCATAACATATAAAAACAATAATAAATTATAGAATTCGCAAAACTGATTCTTAGCAAACTTTGGTTAAAATCGTATTTACTAACGTTTTTCTAAAATTATTTCAAGGCGATTGGTAGTTTTTCCTCGTTAAGAGTTACTTTTGAAAAAACTCAGAAAATATATTTTTAAAAGTACTATTTAAACTCGATTTATTATCTATAAACATGCTACATGAAACTTTTTGAGAACTTCTCTACCCAAAAACTTTTTACAAAAATGTATAAAAAAAAAAAAATCACCGTTGTAGAACTAATACATGTAATTTGACATAATAACGATGATCGTAAAATATTCGTACCTTATTGAATTCAACGAAAATAAACACATCAAATAATGTGTATTATAAGACAATTTGGTAAATTTATTTATTTCTCAATTTATTAGTCAGTTATAAGTTTATAACATATATTGAAAATTTTATTTAATGCAAAATAAGTTCTGATAATTAAAATTGTTATGAAATAATTATATAAATTTAATATATTTTCTTATATCAATAATTACATTTTCTAATAATTTCTGTAGTTATTTAAAAAAAATATACATATAAAAATCATTTTAAACCTAAAATGAATAAACTAATAATAATTAATACACTTGAGAATTGAGCAACAAAGACGCAATAATATTGGAAATTAATTAAATCGGTAGTGTTATATTACAGGTCATATATATAAGAAAAATATACATGATATATTTATCTACTTAAGACTAAGATATGATGGGTATTTTTAATTATTTTTTTTTTGTTACAGCTTTATTTTACGATAGTAGTAAATTCCATGATTTTTTTAGATTTTTATTTCTAAAAATATGTATTTATAATACTAAAGCAAGTTAAGAATTAAAAAAATAAGCAATAAACAAAGATATAATCAGAAAAAGTATATTTTTTTATATTCATACAAACTTCTGCTCGAATGACCAGCGACCAAACTTTCCTGAATGATGATTTCAAATAACAAACCCAGAAAAATGCTCACTCAGACACTTCAGTAATCTAATGTTTCTTTTTTACAGTCAGTGAATTACGTGATTTGTAAGGATTCTCTTAATTAGCCCATTATGGTTCCGTTTTTTACCTTCGAAAACCAAGAGATGTAGATAAAACCGAGTTGTTTTCGCCACTTGAAGTATGTTTTTTTATGTATAATTTTATTTTGTTATTTTGTTACTTTTTATAGTTATATACACACTAGCATAATTATCTATTACATGATATCTAGAGGCTTTTGGCCAATATTCCCTATATAACATATAAACTTTCCAGACACAATCGGTCAGCATCCTATCGTACCGATTGTCACAAATGAACGCTGCACTGACACGTTTGACATTGGGAGGCGTACAATCGGTCTACTAACCTCTAACGCCGACTTAAGGGCTGGAACTGTGTATTATGAGGAGTTCGGGTCTGATCGGTTGCATACACTGGCTGAAATAAGTTACAACATATGCAAACTTACACAATCGATCTATTCTTGATGATTGTACACATATTTCGTTAATAACTATATATTATGATTATTATTGTATTGTTATGTTGTTATGCACGTAACAATATCAAGTGTCTAGATGATTTAAAACGGCAAATATTGATTAACTAATTTACAACTAGGTACTCGTAATTATAAATCATAACAAAATATCAAGGAAACATCAACAGCTGAAAAAAAGCCGTGAGAAGCGACCACCAAGCCGGTGACTGTGAATAACGACATTGGAATTCTCGGAACGCAACAGTGATCGTAAGTGACATTAACGACTGCCCATTGAGTCGAAAATCGACGTCAAAGATCGATGTGTGACGCTAGATCTTTGCCAGCATCATCGGGGTCTCTATATGTGACGTTGAGGTATCCTCAGAGTAGATGGGCGTCTCCGTGGGCTACGACATAGTACCTGAACATTTTCCCAACGCCGTCGGGTATCTTTGTGCGGTGTTGTGTTTTTCCAAGTGCTACCGGGCACCACAACATTACCTACGTGGTAGGCGAGACTACACCTATAGTTATGGGTACGAAGCGTAAACTCAAATAGCACATGTACGTAATACTATCAGCGGAAAATAATGATTATAATAGAAACAAATTACAGTTCTTTCAGAATCAAAAGTTCAACGGAACACAAGTTCTATTATAATCTGCTTCAAACAATATTTCATGCATGTAAAAATATTTAGTTATAATAGGTATATCCGATTCAATATATTGAATTTCTGATTTCTTTCGAACTTAAGATATTAGGTTAAGTTGAATATTTATTAAAAAAGCATTTAACAATAACATAATAGTTTTAATACATAATATCATGTGTGTTAGATCATTTTAAATATTATATTTATACTTGAATTTTTTATTCATTTGTATAATAGATCATACCTAGGTTTAAAAAAAAATAAATTCGTTGATATACTATAACTTTATCGAGAGTTTTATTTTAAGTTAATTGAAGAAATCACGAAGATGAAGGCTTATTTTACTTCAGCTGATATAATGAATTCAACACTACTTTAATAAAACTTTTACTGTGATAATATTTTTATAGTATAATTCCTCGAGATTAAAAGGCATTGAAGGCGTATTGCCATCCGGTAGAAATGATGACTGTTTATTGTATTGTACGTTATTATAAAAAAAAAATTAATGTGAAATTTATAATAAAATGAAATGTTGACCACGTACACAAGGATAGGGATAACTGTGATAATTTAATATCCCGTCAAAGAGCGTATCGCCATCGGCCGCTAAAGAAAAAAGTTTCCCCCCGGGAAGACATGTCGTCTATCAACATCGGTTGGCGATCTGCAATATTAAAACGATATCGGGTCGGTGCAACAACGTATATAAGATAAATGGCATATGTCTGCAATATTAATCTAGAGCGTCCCTAGAATTGGACATATTTATTTCATAACTTTTTAAGTCTATATGATGTTATTCGACCGTATTCTCCGGGTATTTTCCGTTTTACTCCCGTATAAAAAGTAGGTATTATTTATCACAAGCAATATTGAAGATATTATAATAAAATAACAGAAGTCACGATGTTGCAACAGTGTATTAAACCAGTTATAAAATATTATAATGTATTAGTATGGTAAGCGTCCATACACATTATAAAACCCGAATAATTATTACCTACGTAGAATATTATAATGTTATGCCATCGTAACCGGGATTTTGCGACCACTGCGGCGGTGGTATACGCGCAAAATAATTTCGGGGTCGTTTAATGCGTATATGTTGCGCTACATTCCGTCGTCAACGCCGCGCCATAGCCACCACCACCATCGTTACCCTAACCCCTTTGACCGGTACACGCATACGCATTCGGAAAATATTCCACGGAAAAGTTTTCCCCTCTCGTCCTCCCGTCCGGGATATCTCTCTCTCTCTCTCCATTTCACCCCCCCCCCCCCCCTCCACCTTCCACCTCACGACCTCCTACCGCTCTCTCTGCGTATGTCGCTCTATCAAGTCCGACCACGCCGGTCATGCGGCGATGGTAATTATCGTATTTGCCGCGGGTGTACGGAAGCATTCTGACCGGAGCTTTGGCGCATGCACCGTCCGGAATAGCGACGAGTAGCGCGAGCGTGCCGACCGTGTAGCCTGGTCCACGGGACGAGTCGAAGGCGATAGCGACAACGGCATTTTGGGTGCACGTGTGTGTGTGAGTGTACGTCAGTGTGCGCGCGTGTGTGTGTCTGTGTGTCTGTGTGTCAGTGTGTCAGTGATTCCGTGTGCTGGTGTGTGTGAGTGTGTGCGCGCGCGCCATCACGGCAGATAGCCAGCGCGCGCGTCGTCGTCACCGTCGTCATCTCGCCACCCGGCGCAATACAAAACGCGGTGCACACGCCGCCCGGGCAGAAACGTCGAAAACGGGCGCGCGCTTACGGCGTGCAAATATACACGGAGGTATACGCGCGGGCGGTACGGGGCGGGGTCTGGATGGCGGAGAGTTGCGCGCGCGCTCGGCGGCAGGGCGAGTGCTAGCAGCACGCACCATCAGCACCACCGACAGCACCGACGGCAGCAGCGGCAGGACCACAGCGTTGGGAGCAGCCAGCCAGCGGTTGCATCAGCAGCGGCAGCAGTAGTAGTGGCGCGCTTGGACGCGTTTGTATGTGTGTGCATGTGTGCGTGTGTGTGTGTGTGAGAGAGAGAGAGAGAAAGAGATAAAAAGCACGAGCGTGTGTGTGTGTGTGTGTGTGTGTGGTGGCTGCGCGCGCCAAAGACGTTCCGCCGAGTACGCGAAGACAGGTTTTCGTACACAGTCGTACCGCGGTTACCGCTGTCGTCGCAATAACCACTGCGAAAACGTCTCATCGGTATAATAATAATAATTGTACGGTATCGTCGGTCATCGCATACAATAACATATATATATATATATATTTATATTATATAATATCCGTTTCCGAGGCCTAGACACGTCGTCGTCCGTCGCATAGCTGCCCGTCACCTCGGAAACCGGCCCATCCGTGTGTGTTGTTCACCGGTCGCGGACGCCGCGTCGCTCCGGGCCGCAGCGAGCTTTCCTGTTTCCGTGTTTTTCGGCACGCGCCACGTCGAAGGGCGGCGTTGTACCGGTCCACCGCCGTCACAGCAACAGCGCAAAAGCCTCCGTCGCCGCTGCCATTACACAATGGACGCGACGGTCGGCCACCGTCCCGCGGACACCCATCGGCGCCCAAATACTGGTGACGAGCTCGACGGCCAGCAGCTGGTGTACGGCTGTCAGCGACGACAGGACGACGGACGTCAGAAGGAGCCACTAATCGTTGTTGGCCGCAACGCGTCCTGTTGATAGGAGACCGGACGTCGACGACGAGGACGGGTCGCGCGCGCCACCGCAACCGCCGCCGCTGAATGGGACATGGGAATACTCCCGGATCTGCTCATCGTCTACCTGATCATTGCAGGTCAGTAGTGTCTTGTGTGATTTTTCATGATTTTTCAGTGTGTGTTTATGTCGGTCGATTTCGGTAATTCCGAAGACTACTTGTGATATAACGTTATGCCTGAAATTATGCGATTTCCATGATCTGCCTACTAAAGGGAACGTTTATTTAGAATTGCCATGAGTATTTTTCCGATCACTAGGAACACCTATCAAGAAACTTAATAAATGTTGTTTGAATAATATTCATAATATGTGATATTCTTATTTTGACTTTATTGTGCAGAATTGTTTTTTTTTTTTACGAATTTCATACTCATATAAACATAAAAAAAATATTAATACCTATTAGTCAATTCTATTATAAAAAATGCATGCCTATTAATGGTCAATAGAAAAATAAATAATCAATTTTTTCGACTACTTCCTCTTCACTCCGTAAGGAAAGTAATTTTTCTGTATTTCGTTTGACAGCTTTGTTCATATTTACAACTGTTGATTTTATCCCATGAGCAGCGGAAAAAGGACTGCGTTGTCTGTTAATGACGTGTCTGCGATGGGTTTGCAACTAGTTGCACCTGTCAATAGCAATTCATCCAAAACGACATTATGCGCAAGCGGCCATGAAAAAAAAAGTGTTTTATACTGTTTATATTTTGCGTGTGTGACTAGTGCATAGCGTTTCGGGTTTTCTATAAAAACTCAAGTATTTTGAACATACCAATTTTACAATAAGAAAAAAATCTCTTAAAAAATATTATGTCATCGGAAATAAACTATGAATAAAGAAAAAGGTGAAATAATTGTCCAAATTAAATTATGGCACAAAGTCAGATAATAATAATTTTAACGTACATAATACTAGTTAGGTTTTCTTAACTAAGTTAAGAAAAATAGTGCGTATAGCTAATGACCATTACAGACGAATTGTATTACGAACAATGCAAAAAAATATATTATTTATCCCTAATGGCCATAATTATTGGACGGCTAGCGAAATGTCAACCGTAACCTAAGGTCATATATTTTATTACACCTCTCGTTGTCACTCCTATACTTTTGTTTAATAGATCGCGTTTTTGAACCGTAATGTAAACCATTTAGTGAACATAAACAATTTATATAAAAAAAATATATTATGGGCTTATAGTATTCAACTAATAATTAATATCACATTTTGCACGAATATTCCTTGAGGCTTTGGGAGTGCTTAAGACTTCATTTATCAACCCATATAAGTTGCTATAGGGTTTCTCACATATGCATTTTATTAGAGAGACTTTATAAAATTTTAATATATATAAAGATATAAATTAATGCATGTTTATAGCTTCTATATTCAAAAACTAGCTCTACTGATTTTGACATAAATTTCATAAATTATTCTTGGATATAAAATGAAATTCTAAAGAGTAATTCTAACCACGTTCAAAAATACACCAAGTTTTTTATCCTAACCGCCATACGAAGGTTTTCTATCCCAGTCAAATTAATTCACAAAGCGAGATACACCAACGTCGATTTGTTTGTGAACTAAGGTACACAAATATCAAGGTACAATAATTAGCACCGTATTTTTTCCTGAATGGAGTCGAGTTACTTAGTTTATTATAATATATTT
Source organism: Melanaphis sacchari (assembly GCF_002803265.2). Lineage (NCBI taxonomy): Eukaryota > Metazoa > Arthropoda > Insecta > Hemiptera > Aphididae > Melanaphis > Melanaphis sacchari. The sequence goes on from NW_020270420.1 coordinate 5,557,154, forward strand.
CAATTTGGAATACTATATACTTACACAGAGTTGTATAAATATGTAGTCTCGTAATAAATATTTTTTTTAATAACCCATTTTTGCGTGAACTATTTTACAATTATTATGTCAATTTGATGTTGAGAATCAAAGTTAATTAACCTTCGCTATACCTAGCATGAAAATAATATACCACGACTATTACATTTATTTTCGTTTTTTTAAATATTTATATTTTTAACAATGAAAAATAGTTAACAATCTTAATGAAATTTACCGTTTTTCTAATTTAGAATATTTATATTTATTTTTAATTTTATCATAAAAATTGAATTTAATAAATAAATTAATAAATACTTTACAAAAATACGACTAAAAAATAAATTAAAGCAATAAGAGAACCAGGGAATTCGTAATTAATGTTTATACAAACCCTTTTTTGGTATATATTAATACTGACAAGAAAGTCCTTTGACTTTCTAACTTAAATTTATTTGAACCACTTTAATTTAAATTTATCGATTTAAAAAAGCTGAACTAAATTCAATGTTTAATTTTAAAAATATCAACTGAATATTACATTTTTAAGTTACAATTACTAAATTCGGAAAAAATAGTTTGAATATTATTAAATTGACATTTAATAATCTCTGGATGAATAGTATGCAAATATTAACTTTAATAAATTATATCCCTACATATTACATACAGTGATGAGCAAGCTACTCGATTATATATAATTGATAACTAGTTTCACTAAAATTATGTGTCTATTACAAAATACAAGATACTTTGAAAATGTGTGACTAATAACACATTACAGTTACAGAAACTAAGTTACATATTACTTAATTATTTATATTTAATTCTTCAATAAAATAATAACACAAAAAAAAAATGATAATAAAAAAACATTTTGTAAGTTATAAGCTATAAATTAAATTGAAAAGTGCATACCATGAAATTTATCAAAACATTGGTTAAAAATATTATGTACCTGATGTAAATGGCTAAAGCATAATGTTACACAAAAAAAATACACAAACATCAAATAACAAGCTATAATATATCATCTAGACATAAAATATGAATGAACAGTACACAATTATACATCAATACTACAAATCCTTTATATTAAAAATTAAATATTAATACATGAAATAAAATAATACATATTCCATTGATAACACAAATACTAATGATTTTAAACATTTAATATTATTATATCGGTAAAACTGAAAATTAATAAAATAATAAATATCTGGTCAGTGTATGAAATTACACGTACAATCGGATGATTCTATTCAAATCTTAAATATTTGTATTATATATTTAATAATTTAACACCTATATGAGATACAGTTGATATATTTATATAAATTGAAAGAAAGCAACAGACAAATACATATATTGTAAATTTGTACATAATCAAAGTTAAAATTCTCTAAGCCATTATATTATGACTTAGATAAGCGACATAATGTGCATGATTGGTATTAATAATGTAATTTTTATTAGTAAACAGAATATACTAAAAACACTAAATATTTCTTGAATTAAATATCAGGGCATGAAATTCAATTATTTATACTAATTCAGAAAAATTTAGCTTACCGTCTAATAATATATAATATACAAATAATACAAGATATTTATGTCACTAAGATACAGTGAATAAATAAATGAATTTGTAATAGATTTTTTTTGATTATTATCATTGATATTTTTTAATAAAACTAACTTTCATATTGATATTCATCATATAAAATTTTCCTATATTTAAAAATTATATTAATATTCATCAATAGTAACATATTTAAATGCAACTTTAGATAGGTATATATATATATATATATATATATATATATATATATATATATATATATATAACTTTTATTTTAAGTTAGGTACAGTAAAAAATGTAACCAACTGCACTTGAATGTTATTAATTTTACTTTAAAATTACGTTACTTTTTACAAGTTACAAATACAACTTGGCTATGTAACTGATAACTGCCTAACCCTGCCTAAATAACTTCCAGACATTTTTAAATTATAAATGATGTTAAAGTATAATATAATACCTATATAATTATAGTAATATTTTAGTATTAAATATTAGCTTTTAGATGACGATTGGTATATACAATTTCAAACCACGTTCACAGTATGTATATGTCGAAACATTATTTCCTAAAGTCTTGTCAAACCATCACCCAAAAGAATATTTCCGATTTCGAAAGCTTCCGATGTATTGGTTCAGCATATATTTCTACTTCCTTTTACATGAGAAATTGTTGGTGCAAGACGAACGTTGAGCTTAAACACCAGGGAAAAGAACTATGAACAGTTGCTAAATGCAAATTATAATTTATTCAGCAAATGAATGAACATTGTTTACATATTGGTAACAATACTGGTACAAAAGTTGTATTATCGATGGTGTAAATATGTGATATTTTCACATATTGTTTATAACAAGAATGCCTTGAAAGAGCAAAAAAGTAACGTTAAACAATGGTTTATCTATGAGTTAAATAGTGATAAAGGAATGAGTGCGAATTGGAGAATGGTCTGATAGTTGATCCTAAGCTATGGGACATAAACGTTACTTTTCCTCGTTCCACGTACAAAATAATTTTGTATTTTCGTTGTCTCGTCGTCGTTACCATCTTTTCCTCTAAATGGCCAACAATCAAGCTACAAAAGTAATAGTCTATTCAAACACATCTGCTAGCCGAAACGATTTTCCCGAATAAAAAGTTTTGTGACTCTCGTGTAAAAGAATTCCACCATCATCGTGTTTGCTGGCGACAACGAGAGCGTTTATGGGTCGTCGACGGGCGGTGGCATATAATGGTAGCGGGCGGTCTCCCCTTTCCCACTGTGACAAGTGTACGATACAGTACACTAACTTTGTACTTAGAAACTAAAGGTGTGGTATATAGCAATGAGAGGGAGAGAGTGAAATATACACAGGGTGAGAAAAAAACAGAGAAAGAGAGAGAGAAAATGAAAGAGAAAGAATGAATGGCAGTGTTTAAGGGAAGAAGAGAAAACGAGGTAGGGTACCAACACGGTACCTACATAAAGATTCGGTTGAATATTATTTTTTTTTCCTTTTCTCACTCCAAGTTTAAGTACTTCGGGAAATATCACCTAAGAGTTTGCTCTACGTTCCGGATGCAAAAGATTAAGAGACAAAAAACTAAAACGAAATGATTCTACTGCGACCAGCGTGCTAGCGTTAACTTAAAACAAGTTTTTCTTGACGACTTCGTCGTTTATGAATGCACTAAGTGGGAGGGAGGGGTCAAAGCAAAGGATATCTACATGGAGGTGTTGCTACGGCATGATGCCGTCGACGTCAGTGGTTTTTTTTTTTTTTTTTGGCGTAGGCTTGATTAAATTACCGTTGATGCTCTACCCAACGAACCACCTTCTGCTTCTGCCGTGCATATATGTATGTATATGTATGTACCACAACGGTCGGATAAAAACTAAAAAAATTTTATTTTCTATTTGATTTATGGTGTACTGAAAACTTTTGTTGAAAACATTTCGTTCCATCTATTTAACTTTATGCATAATAATATACTATTTTCCTTCCTTGAATATTTCCAAGAGAAAATTTCATCCGACAAACATTTATATTTAATTATGATTTATGCGTTCAAGAAACAGTTTTATTTTTCGTTTTAGTTCTTATTTTCAATTAATACAGTCTGTTGTACACTTGTTTTCACAGTCGTTTAAATGCATTTCTACCACGATGCAAGTGAAGAAATCAATTAATATGAATGTTAAATATATTACGATCGTAACATTTTCATGACATTTGATAGTATTCTTAAATTGATTGGCAGGGAAATGCATATACTTATATTCTAGAAATAAATCAAACACATGAGTTAATATTAATATGAATTAATTTATAGCTCTTATTTAGTACGTATAATAGATTCTGAGTGAAGCGATGAATGTATTGATTTTATTATATGTTTTTTTTTTTTTTTTTTTTTTGTCAATGAATACATAATAAGTTATTGATGAAATACTTCGATTTTTGAATATAAAATTGGATTTAATTTGTACTTTACTGAGGTCACACTTAAAAACTCTTATTATTTATTTTTATAATCGGAAAAAAAAGAAAAGTAAGTTTTTACACAAATTCAGTTTTTGACAAAATCGATTTTGTTTTATTGTTGTAACTCGAAAAATGAATAATAATTGTAGATACTTGAAATTTTCGCCAAATGTATATATTATTATAGTTTGTTATTTACGATATTTCCCAAATATTTCAACCATTCTTAAGCTATTTATAGGCATAAGACATTTTCAAATTTTCTTAATTTTTTTTTTTATGAATACTGGTTTAAAGTTATTTGCTAGATAATAATGCTAAAATAATGAATACAAAGTCTCAAATAAGTTTTTAATTTTTTAATTAAAAAATATAAATCAATAGTTACAATAAATAATCGTTATAAGCTCTTTAAAGTTATAATTCTGACAAAATAATAAAAATCACAAAAATTAGCAAATTATTTTGTGATTAGAAATTTATAAAAGTTGTATTTGTATACCTAAGATCTGAAAATTTAATACAGAGTTCTTTATAAGTTTCTTAACTCAAAAATAAAAAATATAATTTTACTTTATAGTATTAAAAGTAATAGTAGTATTAATAGTATTCCACTTAGTTAGATTGAGTTTTTGTGAGAATTTCAAGTTTAAATGTTTCTAACATTCAATATTCACCGGTCAGAAAATTATATCTCTTCAAAAAAATTTATTGTTGTATTAAAAAAAAAAAATAAATAAGTAAATAAATAAAAAAATTAAAATTATTTTAAATTTTCATTAAATGTTTATAATATTGCATTCATTATATTTTAAGATTTTCGACATTTTTTAACTCATTTTAAGTTGATATTAGGCATGAAAAATGTCCAATTCTTTTTTTTTTTTTTAATGTTGATAAACAATTATTATCATTAAAAATTCTTGAAAATTTAATACAACATACCAAATATGTTATTCTTATAACTATATAAAAATATTAAAAATACTTTTAAACATATTTTTTTTATGCATTTCACATAAAAGTGTTGATAAAATTTGTCAAAATCACAAAAAATTGCATTTTGGATTTAAAAATTATTAAAAACATTTCTTTTTGTATCTAAGTTTGAAAATTGTTTACAAGATTTTTCATAATAATTCCTACTTAAATCATAAAATCTAAAAAACATTTAAGACATTTTTTTTTATTAATATTTTAAGTTCCCATTTGGGCACACAATTTATAAATAACGATATATAAATTATTTTATTATAATTTAAAAACATTATTCACGAGAACTTAATCTTATATGTATATTATATTATTATGAATTTTACTATACGCAATTACATTTTTGATTTACTACACAATTTTATACATTTATTGATACTATGAATCTATTTTTACTTTTAAACAGTATTTACAAAAAGATGTTTTTTACATTTTGAACTATATAAATTGATATAATATGACATAAATATATATTATTATAATAATTAATTATATAATAAATTACTTTAATAGGTAGCAATATCAAAAAACATATCATTTTTCGAATATACTTCATCATTGAATAAACGTCGATGTAACGGACGAATTAAATTTGAATTCAACGATAAATCATTGTATACAAAAAACGACCCTGAGCGGAAACGGTCTGTCAGCCTATAATACTATAAATATATTTCACGATGTATTCATATTACTATTATAGTTAATAGTTATATATTTTATAATCCGTAATATGGTAGATTGAATTAATTTTCGTCGACAAAACAAAAAAAAATGTATTTATTATATTATTAATTACTATAATAGTTTTTATTTAATGTATATTATTTATAATAACTAAATAGTTAATGCTTATTTTTCGTAAAATAATACAAATAATTTCGTTGTACAAAATAAATAGACAATAGCTTTCAAACTATAAATTTATCTAAATAATTTAAGAAATTTAATTGTGCGTAGTAAATAATAATATAGCTATAAATAAAAACTGTAGAAAATGTTGAAGTCTCTACTATTAAAATAACCTAACTAAAACAAAATTTTTAAATTAAAAATCCTTATTTCACGTTGAAAAATCTAATGTCGTCAACATTTTAACGGTAGTTAACGTTCAAATAAAATTATAGTGCAATTTTCCTCAATTTTTATAATTTTTGTAAGGAAAATGTACGAAAAAATAATTTTTCAAAAGTCCATCAAAAATTAGATATGAATATTAAAAGTTATATACATATTTAATAACAAAATAAATTGAAAAAAAATTACTAATTTTGATTTCATAAAATTTTGAACTTATTTGAATGCCTAAAAAAAAAAGTGAATATTTACTTTGTATTTTAATTATCTAAAACAACAACTTACGAGGAATCTTATAAAAATATTCAAATTTTTTACTTGTAAATAAAAATATAATTATTGCGTATAAATTTAAAACAACTTTAATAAAATCCAACACTTTCAAATATCTATAACTTATAAGTAGCACACAAAGAGTTAAAATACTATTATATAGAGCTACGGTGGAAAAAATAAACCTTTAGGTGTTCCACCACTCGAATAATAGTTAATTTTTTTACCCAATTTCCCAATTTCAATAGTTTCTATTTTCAGATTACAGCGTAATACTGTTTGTTATTTTCAGGTGTAAAAAAAAATGTTTTAGGTTTTCAAAAAAAAAAAAAAAAAACTACTGTGTTTAATTTATAATAATAAAAATAATTTTGTTCAAAACAGTATGATATAATGAAGCATAATAGACTAACATTGCAGAAAACTAATATTTAAATTAAAATTTACTAAGGGTTGATTTATGTACCACTCAATCCTCATTCATAATAATTCACTCTAATATAAATAAATTACCTAATATAATGGCACAATAGTAAATAGCCATTAAATGCTAGTATCGGAGTAAACGTTAAAATAAATTAAACCAAATGGTATACGAGTAGGTAAAACTAGTAAAAATGAAAGCATAATTTGAATGCAACATTATTATATTTATGATACCTGATCAGTTACACAATATTATAGTGTAAGACAAATAACACATTCCATAAAGTTTGACCTTCATCAATTTTGGCATAAATTGTTATTATATTTTATCAATATTTGTTCATTATATAGATTGTGATCAGTTACTGAAATAATAAATGAGTATATTCACTTTGTGAATATTTAATTAATAACTATTATTCATTGTCATCCCTAATCAATATAAATCTAATTAAATTATCACTACACAAATATTTTGGTAATTGCTCATTTAAAACATGCACACATTTTTATAAAGAAAAACAGTTAAGTAAGGTAAACAATATTTTATATATTTATGCAGTGCCATTAAATGTAGTTAATATAATTATTTAATGTTATTATAATAAAACCAATACAATAAATATTAAATTTCAATTTTCAAAAATTAATTTAAGCAATATAGTTTTTATTTCCAATAAAATTAACTAGGAATAATAAATACATTGCGAAAAACAGTAACTTTGGATAGTTTAATAAATTATGTTAGTTGGTCAATATAGATATAAAACTTTAGGTCAATAAAATAATTATCAATGTAAATAAAAAGATAGAGGTCTACCGTTATGCGAGCATTACACAAAAACTACTTCATACTACTTTATAGATTTCGATAATTTTTTTTAGTTTTACTTCTTGGGTACTTAGTATTTATCTAAAATAAAATTACCACGAGATTTTTGTTTAATATAAAGTTATTGAAGTACAAGATTTTTCACAATCTACGAATCGTTCTTTCTTTATTAATAAAAAAATATTTTTTTGATTTGTGGATTACCTTATAAGGGCGAATGTAAATGTAAAATAATAATTATTAATAATTATTAGAAATTAGTATTTAAATAAAAAATATTATGTAAAGTGATTAACTCGGAATAATAGATACAATTTATGTCACACATTACTAAACTATATTTAGACACCTCATCTATAGACAAACATTAATTATGGGAATTATTTATACACCACAAAAAATCAAACATTGAAAGATCAAATAGACATGCACAGCAATTATCAGTCATTATATCTGTTGAAACATTTAAATAGCTAGATAGAAACCGGGAAACTAAACGCTTACAATAGAATTAATCAAGATCGAGAATCGATCTCAAGAAAGTGTCATTTAATTTTTCATAATGACTATGATTACGATACAGCGATGTTTTCATTGGTCCAATAGTTAATTAAAATCCATTTAAATCTATAATATTCTATATCCACTTACGTAAACGCATTAGACAACCAAATTTAATCAGTATTTGATGTATACTTTACGGGCAATAAAGTTCACGAAAGCAGTTAAATAAAGCATGATATTATATTTATATATTATTTAAATTTTAATAAAGTATATTTAATTAGAAAATAAATAATATTATATCTAAATAAACCAACAGAATACGTGATTATGTTATAGCTGAGATGTTGTTAAAATGTTATATCTAACGGGATTTAACGTTAAAATTTCGAGTAAATTAACGTGGTGATAATTTTTTAACCATCCCACCCATCACCTAAAACGAAACTCTGAATTTTCCCCTAAAACCTGCATCCACAATTCTTAGCAGGAAGCTAATAACAATTGACTATGATGAATATATTTGTATAAAATATAAATATAAACTATTTATTGTTAAGATATTTTACTAATACTATATATTTCGTTGAATAATGTATTTATTTTGAAGAAGTAAACATAATTTCGAAGTTTATTTTTGACATAAAAATAACGATTATTGCAGTCATTTGGGCGGTTGCCTCACATACTGTATAAGAGGGTGAAACCAGCTCAGGACAATGGGTTTTATATTATATATATAAGATGTAAATGTGTGTTTGTGTGTATCATGGAGTGATTTACCGAGGGGCCGTGTTTAAAATGGCACTCTAACTACACTTTTGTGTCTGATGAATGTTATTGTTCACGTCTCATACGAACGCGTATCTTTATTTTTCAAGTGGGTTCCCATTCTCGTACACACTCATCCACATCTTTTACGCTCGACCAAAGGACTTAAACACCGAGAAAATCGGTAGGATAATTTCAATGATAATAAAAAAAAAAATATTAACGATATCAAAACTAAATTCTTAATAACGGTATTATTTAATTAACTGCGATATATAAAAATAAATATAGTCAGGTTAGGCATTTTAAGCAATAAAATATATCATCACATAATTCATATTATAAAAATATTATTAGTATTATAATTCTATAAATTTAAAACAGTAAGACTTAAATACATTTATAATTAGTAATTTTATGTTAAAAATAATTTTTTAAGCTTTGTTTTACTTAATTACTTATCTATATAAAATAAATAAACTATTAAAAAACAATAATTAACAGTTTATTTTTATTTAGAACTAATAAAATTTATTATTAAATATCAATTACGCTATAAAACTTTAAATATCATTTCATACTTCTTTAATTTACCAAGGTTTTCATCAAAACCATAATATTAAATTATATATAAATACAATTTCAATATTATTAAAATCATATAAATTTATTGCAAAACTAATATTGTTTCACTTCTCATTATAACAACCAACAATCGTTAGACTTTACAAAGCCGTTAGTTTCATTGATATTTTATAATTTGGATTATAAATTTAATAAAAGTTAGTGATTTTTTTTATTCTACTACATTATTTATTATATTTTTTTATAATCATAATATTTTTGTGTCTACTAAAATAATTTATAATGTTAGTTTTAGTTCCAAAACATAAAAAAATAAAATACATACATTGTATATTTTTTTTGCTTGATTTAACCCTTCAGTACCCAATTTTTTTAATTTTAAATTTCTAAATTTTTTTTTATTATAAAAACACGGAAAATTTGGGAAAAATAAGTAAAAAAAAAAATCATGAAACTTCTTTATTAAATTTAAACTTGTTACTGTGTAACATATATGTAACAGTAGGTCATAATCAATCAATACTTTAATATTTACATATGATTATCAGTAAAATAATTATTTTTACGACTAAAACATAAATACACAGTACATTTAACGTAAGTAAAACTTTTACATGAAAGCATTTTACATCTTTCCTTTTTATCCGTAATCTGAGGCCACTGGTCAAGCCAATCAGTACACACTTCTTTAATGGGGCGGAATGACTATGGCCTTATACTAGTAATTTTTAATTCCAAAGAACTTGATTTTTGTCCACGTCCACTTTGCCCTGATTTGTCCCAATTGAATTAATGCATATGCTAATTATTTCTTCCAATCTAGTAATTCTATGTTTAAATTTTCTTTTTTGATTTTTACAATTTAAAGTTTTCTAAAATATCAATGAAACCAAAATGAAGCAGTTATTTTCTTAAATGATTTATAGTATGATATTTATAGTATGATTTATAGTCAGTTAATTATAAGAAATAATTAAACTATATGCATTATTCACTAGCCAACTAAACATTTTTTTATTTTTTTTTATTTGATTTTAAAATAAATTAAATAAGTTACTAAGGCAGGTATTACATTTTTAACGAACTTTTGCAACCATCACCAACAGATTATAAACTGTCTTATGCCATAGAATCTTAAGTTTTTAAAAAAAATAACTTTAAAAGTAAAAATTTCTTACAACTTAACATTATTAATATATGTGTTATTTACCTTTCTAATACATAAATTATAAAAATTATTTAAAAGTTAATGACTTTTTAATTTGATATTAATAAGTTTTATTTCTGAATAAAATTTAGTGTATATTTATAAAAATTAAATATTTTACGTTATTAAATGTTTTTTCAATACTAATATTTAAATGTATACATAATTTTTAAATATCTGTTTCAAAATATACCAATTGATCTACTAATATTTAATAGTTAGTATAAAACATATTTACATAAACGCTAATTTTATTGTACTATTATTTATTTGTTTTACTTCATATAACTCAATTATTGAATTGAAATGTTTTTCATTTTTTTAAATTACTACAGTCAAGTTATAAATATATTCTAAAAACGAATTATAAATACTTAACTAAGTCTAGTTTAAAAAAGTAGTAATATTTTCATACTTAAGTTATGAATTTGTTTAAAACTATCATCAGTTTAATTTTGATGGTTAATCAATTCTGAATTTTTATAAATGTCCTTATATTGGTAAACAGTACAAATTGAATAAAGAAAGAAAACTTTTACAAGTTAACATCGAAATAATTACAAATACTAACATTGTGATCCACTTTATTAACATTTTCCCAAAATCCAATTTCAACTAAAAAGATTCATTTTTGTTTACTTTACATAAAATAAAGTCAATAATTTTATCAAAAATTAATAACACATATTATCATAATTTCTTCTTGAATAAAAATAAAACTAAAATAAAATAAAAACTATTTTGTAAACAGATAAATACTCAAACTATAATAGCTATAAAAGATAAATTTGTAAACTTTTTTAATAAAAAAACCAAATCATAATTTCAATATATTGGCAAAAAGCATATAATTTGTAGTAGTTATTAGAAACTATATTACTAATGACATAAACTGATAAAATGTGTACTCATATTAACTAATTAATTTCAAAAATATTTTATTAAAAATTCAAGTAAAAACCAAATACGTTAACCATAGAACTCCTGTGTTTTAGCTACGAATGATTGGTACGCTAACATGATAAATATATCATTCCTGAAAAAAATATAAAAACCCAGGATACTGTCTGTATCTTTTATTTTTCAATTATAATAATACAATTCAAGGAAAAATATATCTATTATTATAGACATTTACTAAGATTTCTTATCAAAAACATCCAGAGTTTCAAATTTTAGTGCTTCAGATAATAAAAAAATTGTTTCAGATATCGTTTGAAAAAAAAACATTGATTTAAACACAATCAAACTAAATTTTAAATGATAAAATTAATAAACTTCATTATAAAAGATAAAATTTAAATTATTTTATTTTATTTTTCTTTATTTGAAACTCTAGTTTATTCGGTGGTAGCACTAAACTTAAGTCCATTTTAATCAAATTCAATACTTAAATTAATTTATATTAATATTTCTTATTCTTTATTAATTGTGTACACTGTATAGGTATTATTGCTTTTTTGTGACTAAAAATTAATAAACATTTTGAGTGAATTATTAAACTTTCCCATTATTTTAAAATGAAATATTTACAATGAAGTATCTATATATATATATAACCCATAAAGTGTTAGTATATTTAGTGAATCATATTGCTTTTTGTTTTCTACATCATATTTATTATTCATACATATTTTTTAGGCACCTTTATTTACAGAATCAATACTGCTAGAGAACAGCCAAGTTCAATTTCTTGTTTATAATTTATCATACAAGTAAAAATCACAATAAAATAATTAAAAAAAGAACTGAATTTAAAATTAATTTAAATCGTCAATTAAGTACAATAAATTATAAGTCTTATAAATATAATTTATTTATTGTTTAATATGATATTTAAAGTAAATTTTTATAAATTAGTAATTGTTTTAGTTATTTTCAGTTATTCATAAGATAAATATTAAAGCATGTATTTTTAACACATTCTATTTTAATAATATTAAATAATTTAAATAAACTAGTTATATACTTGTACAAAACTTACTTTTTAAAGTATGTTTACATTAAATTTAAAACAAGGTATAACATATCGGGTATATCAGTTTGATTAATTTAACATAATACAGCAGCATTGTTCTTTTATTTTAAATGTTAAATAAGTTGATAAATATAATATAAAATTTAAAACATATAAAAATATTATTCTTAATATAGATCTGGTTATACTTAGTATTTTAAACTAAAAACTAAGAATAATTTAAGTGTATAGTTTTATTTTAATTTTAATACTCAACTTACAGATTTATAAAATTTAAAAATGTGTCAATGAAATAAGTTATAAAAACTCCATATTCTACTCACAGTTTAAAACAATTATTATTATTATTTTTTTTTTTTTTTGATAAATTTTGGATTCTTAAATTTGTATTAAATTAATTCATGAATTTAAAACCATTCGTCGTAATATGATCTTTGAACGAGTTGAAAATATCTGTTTTCACAAATTTTACGACCTTTGAATTAAGCAAAATTGATTTTTGTTATTGAAAAAATTAATTTTTCTGTCAAAAACCTATATAACTTATAAAAATGATTACATTTAATTGATATAATTTATATTTCATACAAAAAATAAGTCTACTTCAAATAATATTCAAATAATTAGTTTTCATAAAATCTTGAACAAAAAAAAAAAATAAATACATAAATAAAACAAGTAGAGCCGTTTAGTTGATTGTCATTTAAAACTATTGTGTCTGACATCATTATTTACTGTGTGATGATATGTGACGTGTTTGACGGATTAACTATACTTTAATACAATAGTATCAGCTGAATGGATAACGATACTTAAGAAAAATATCTGAGCTATATCACAAGAAATATGTCATGTTGGCAGACAATTTTACAAACATTTGTAACCTACTTCAATGTAAACATAAACGTAGGTAGGTACATCAATAATTTAAATGTTTACATAAAATTTTTATTATAATATAAAAACAATATTTCATATTTAGTACTTACTATTATTTAAGAGTATTTTAGAACAATAACCATAGATATTAATTTCTTAAAATATGAATGCTGTAGTTAAGGAAATTATTATACAGATTAAATATAAATTTGTATGTCATACTATGTCTTACATTTTTATTATTATATGATATTTTAACAGAATTCAACAAATTATTATAAACATGTTAAGTTTCTAGACTTCAGTTAAATAAACGTGTTTGAATTAAAGAAATACTTTTAAAACTATCCACGTAAAGCCTAATGAAAAAAGTTTTACTCAAATATTCTAGAAATATTTGTACTCTCTCAAATCTTTTTAAAATATTTAGTACCTGGTAAGTATAAATAAATAACTACGTTTATGCTTGATAGTTTTTTTATGTACTAGATTTAATAGTTAATAAAATACTATTTCTTCTATACAACTTTGTGCAATTTATAAAATATTATAATTTATAATATTTATTTATTTCCCGAAATTATATCCATAGTATTCAAACTACTCATTAACTCAAGACACAAATATATTGATTTTCTTGATATTACGTAGAAAACACATTCTTTCTCGACATAATATAAATATTTATACTATGTATTTTCGTACCATAACTATCACTTAAAAAAAGTTGTTGATTGTTGAATATTACATAATTTCTCGTAATATTTTATAATAAATATTTAAGTATATACAAATTATGTGTATATCATATATACACTATAATATACTTATAATAAAGGCGTAATTAGAAACAACATAATAATTTCATAACTACATTTTTAAACATATTTTCTAATTAAAAAAAAAAAAAAAAAAATTACACAATTTTCAATGACACATTGTATTAACAAAAAAAAATATATATATATTTTTAATATATAATAATATACTTACAATAAGTAACTGAGAACGAACGAATTTATAATCAGAAAGACTTTATTTAGAATATATTGAATTTTTCAATTTCACTATTCTGTCGTCATTGGTCTTGATAGAACTTTAATCACATTTTATCGTAATATGTTCCGCGTGGAATTTAAATAGTAATAATCGTTCTTAATCCGATAGGCTTTCAAATTCATCGTACTGTCGTTATCAATCGTTTCCTATTTAGTTGAAGTCTCCTTTGAATCCAACCAATTACTTCCCATATGATTATATCTGACAGTAACAGACATTCTTCAGTCTTTCGTAATGTGAAAAATGAACGTCGCAAATACGGTAAACAATAAAAATTAAAATGAATCTCTCTAGATTAGTACAGAAAAAAAAAATTATCATTTATTTTATTCAATTTTACTAATACATTTTTTTATAAAATTTCAATAAGAAATTGTTTTAACTAAGAATTAGGTACAAATTATATATTCAATAAACACATTAGATAGATAAATTATACAACATTATAAATGATGATAACTATCATTAATTATATGATAGGTAAAATAACTAGTTATAGATGTGACGATAAATTTAATAATAGAAATATTGAAAATATTAAGTTGGAAAGAAATTTTGATAATACTAATTTAATGGTAGGATTTTGAGCCTAAATATTAGGTTTAAAGCTGAAAATATAGGATAAGATGTAGATGATTATATTTTTCGTGACACTTAAAATATTAAAATATTACTGTACATTAATAATTACTATCATACTATTAAGGTCGCGTATCAACGATTTTATCGAAAAGATATTTCCTTACGTCTTAAAAATATTTACCTTTTTTTATTTTATTATAATATTTTTTCTCTGTTTATAATCATATTCTTACTATCTACTCTTCATTTGTCAACATTATCCTTCAACGTGATTACGTGAAATTTAAAAAAACTTTTTAATCTTCTTTTATCTAGCTTTCAGATCGTATCAGATAAATCATGTTATACAATATCTGGTACTTTGATATAATTAACCGATTCTTTCGATCGAATATTCTTATTTTTATAAATTAATTGATCTGAAATAGATAATTATAATAAGTACTTATAAAGATACTAATAAAAATACATTTCATAAAAACTTAAATAATATACAAATTAAACTTTTTATTTTAAATAAAATTATATTTACAAGGTATTGAGATAATATGTATGATAAAAAATGTTTATTATACTATACCATTTTTTTATATACGATAATTTTTATTTTTATTGTACTTTTTTTCATCTAACGTTTTAAATAGTTTTAAAAACATACTAATCATGCTGTTTTAAAATATTAAGAAATACAGTAAAAGCTAATGTCAAATTAATTTTTTATGGCTAAACTCTTCACATGTTTCTTATCAAAGAAACTGAGTGAGATTTTTTTCTGTTGTATAGTATAAATATTTAAAACTTCGCCTTACTCTTCAGTTTACTACTCATGTATAGAAAACAAGAGTAAACTCTTTTCACTTTTATATTATATCTTGCAGATGATATGCTTGATATAGAAGCACGCTAACTGAAGCATACATTTATAATTCATGGAGTTATAAAAACAGCTTTGCTTGAGCCCATATGATATTAATATGTATACATATTAATGTTTTTTTTTTTTTTACACTGAATCAAAATTAAAAATGTTTGATATTATATTTGAACTTTTATCTGTAAAATAAAACATATTATTGTTTTAAAACAAAAACATATGATAAGCACTGATAATTCTTTTAAAAAGCTATAAATTGTACGTCCAATAAGCTTTATATTTTATTATGAGTATGATTATATTGCTTTTCAAAATAACTCTCCAAAGAAAAAAAATTACCACTCGAAATATGAATGCAATCTAATTATATATAAAAATAATAAAAGGTGAAAAATGGTTATGCTAACTATTTTATTGAGTCAACTACGCTGTATTTTATCTATTTGTATATACAGTAAAGAGTGTTTCTCAACCGGTGTTCCGTGGCACACAAGTGTGTCGCCAACTGGTTGTAGGTGTGCCGCGACCGTGGTACATGCCTATAGTAGTGTTAAGTATTAATTTTTAACTATAGAATATATTAATAATTAAAATGAAAATACCCTTTTTGGTTTTTTTCTTATTATTTTATTACTATAGTGTTCAGTCAAACTATATAGTATATATAGTAATAAAAAATAAGCCGTGAGCATAAAAAAGTCGAGAACCACTGCAGTAAAGGTTGATATCGGAGTTTTCTAAAAATCATTTGGATTGAAGAATGGTACCCTTTATTTATGGAATAATATATATAGAACTTACTACTGTATTTTCATATTGGCAGCATTATTAAAGCCATGAGAGCTATACATATACATACATAATATTTTTTACCACAAGAAAATGGTTTGTGTGTATATGATAATGTGGATTCAAGTACCAACTCAGAAAATTATTTTATTATGCATAAAAAATATTTATATTATTGTTGTGTGGACAAAGGATAGAATTTATTTTATACTTTCCAGATCATAATAGCTCACAAACTAAAAAATCAATACCATATGCCAAAAATCCGGTACAGATATATTGTTTCATATTTCATGCTAAAATATAGTTTATATTTACATTTAGATGCCTATTACCTTAGCACGAGAGTAGTTTCTATTAAAATAGATTATAATATAAATGTATGAATAATAACAATATAACGTGCAAGATACCTTTTTGGAAAATGGAATATTATTATATCTAACTATATATACGATCTTTAATCACATCTAAATGGAAATAAAATGCACCGGCGCGTTATAGATCGGTGAAAATTGAAAGAAATATATTTATTGCTCCTCTTTGTGTACACACAATATGGCTAATATTGAATAGCAGCAGCAAGCACACTACCATCAGGAGCATCTCATCCATCCGGCTTTTGTTATTGATTTTCTCTTTTCCTGTTTTTTGAGCGAAAGAAGCACGGTGGCAGCACCGACAACGGCCACGGACGGGTGGGCGTCAAGCGCGGGTGGTCGAAGCGAAGGCGGCAGCGTATCTGCTTGTTGTATATTTTTATATATATATTATATATACACACATTAGGGTAGGGAAGTATACCTTAATGTCGTGAGTTTAATGTGAAAAGGAACGATGCGGGTGGATTTTTAATTAAGACTCGTAATACGTTTTATGCATTATGAAGGGTTAAACTTATTAAATGAGAAACTCGGTATACCCATGTTCATTGCGGCATAAAACCGAAAGAAGAAAAAATAAAACTACAGAAAGAACCTAGTCGGCAGCAGGAAAATGACGCGGATACACCATGTGGCGTTGAGGCAGTTATACCTACCTACATTGAAGGAATAAGTGGAAAACGGAAAAAAATTAACGTAGTCTTGCCGTATAATATTATACAATATACACCAAACTTCACCTATAGAATGCTGAGCTTAATGTGTGTGCGCTAGTCTAGAGTAATGATGTATTATAATAATAATATGTACGGATACGTTTTTATATAAGTATTCTACACCACCGACACCATCGTACGAATGTGCCACGTAATTTATAACAACTTCACGGATGCAGTACCTAACCCTGTCGGCTGTCGGCTGTCGTCGCTGCCACCACCACGTTGGTCGTTTAGCTTCGTTCCACTCACGAACAGAATTTGGAGTTATTAAATATTAATTTCTAACTATTTTGAAAATACCTCAATTATCCATTTATTATAGTTATAATATCTGTATTGAGTTCAGGGGTGTATTTCCCCCTAAAGACGTATACAAACCCCCCTTTCATCAACTTGATCACGAGTTTAGTGGATCTTAAAATTTTACTTTATGGGTACTTTATTTTATACATGTACATTGTACATACAAGACACAATAAGAAATAAGAACAATTTATTTTTATCATAAATAATATAAATAACTCATTTTTATATCATTTATAGTAATATTATATTATAAAATTATATATGATGACGTGATTATATCAATTTTAATTGAGTGTATTACGAAGTTTCTCGAACATTGTTCTTACAATAGTTTTCAGACATAAATAGACTACCAATAGTTTGAATGTATTTTCATACATTCAAACTTATGGATTAAAAATTATTAATTTTATATTTATGAAAAATATGCAACGTTAGTCTTCTTCATTAAGAACTATTTTTTTTTTTATCCAATTATTTATCATCGAATTCTAATGGCTTAACAAAACCTACTCGATGATGTAGTGGTACACACAAAATCCACAAAAGTAAATTCTCATTTTTTTCTTTTTTTAAAAAACTTATAATAATAAAAAAATATATTTGCTTAATATACACTATTATACATTAATGGTGGAAGGAATTATTATAACTCCAAAATCCCGAAATTCTAAATAATTTTTTAATTAAATTGTAGTTTATAAATAAACGCTTTATTGTGTCATGTCATTATAATTATTATATTATGATTGTGAGTGAAATTTCGATGTTAAATTTTATAAAAATATCTATACTTGTTTTAAATAAATTTAATCATTGTCCTTAAAAATTAAATAAAGATAAATGCTCAAAATATGTTAATATATTATTATAATGAGGTATCGTAGCAATATTCTTGTTATTCTGTCATCACGTAGTTATGCAATCTTATTTATTAAATTTACAAAATGTGATAGCGCTCAACAATATTAACGAGCAATAGCAAATTTAATGACGTTACTTCAAAATGTTCACACAAACATATTACTAAAGATCGAATTTATTTATAAATAAATAAATTTAAAATAATTCTTTTTGTATATTTTTTGTTCCAACATGTTAGAACTTTTTTTTTTTTTTTTTTTGTAACTCATAATTGGTAATTATTAATTGTGCACCAAATGGCTCATGTTACCGCGGGTATTTAATAAAAAAAAGTTCTACATTTATGTAAATTTTCAAAATGTTGAACTAAAGTATAATAAAATACATTTGTTTATAAGTTTTACAGTATATAATAATTTTTTTATAATAAATATGAATTTAAATGGTAACGTATTGAATTCAGTAAGAGTACAGATACAGCCATATAAGGGTGCGTGTCATGAAATTATTATTAATAAAGGTATTACTAATAAAAAAATTTTTACTAACCAAAATTTGCCTGAACATAGATATTGTAAAATTTTATAATTTATATGCTGCAACTTTTTTTTTCATAAAAAATGATATTTACCAAGATATACTAAACTACCAAAACAATATGGATACTTTATTAAATTAAAATATTATAAATTTATAACGTGATATTAATTTAACACTATTTTCGTTTGTATTCTTTATAACATGACGTTTGTTAGATCAGTGAAATAATATGAGATTTTAAATAAGATATTAAATTTTAAAAAATGAAAAATATATCACTAATTCTGTCTAATTTATTTAATTTATAACATCATTCAGTATTCTAATATTCAATTCATATATATTAATAATATCAATACAAATACATATTAAAATGTATTAATAATATTTTTCTGTAAAAATTACTATGCACAAGTAAAAGATTAATATGATAACTATACCCCCACCCATAGATAAATACCAAAGGCGTATACAAATAATAGTATATACACACTTATAAATTGATCAATGGCTGCATACTGCATAAATTAATTGCGATGGATACTCGAACGAGTGACCTATGTATTTTAAATAAACGAGTAGAATCTTATTGAATATAACATTAAAGTAGAATTAAAAGTGTGGTTAAGAAATATTATAAATAGTATAAAGTATCTATACAAGTAGAAGCTGATGTCAGTCAGTTAATAAAAATTAATTGATAACTAAATTATGATTACAAAAATTATTAGTAAGTAATAAGTACTAAACTATCCTAAATATGTAAGATTATGCATTGTAATTAAATAATAAACTTCATATGAGTAGTTTCTGGATACACTTTTGTACATTTTATGATCATAAAAATAAATGTTTAAAAATACGTAATGTGAAAAAAAAATGATCATTTAAATTAATAATAATAATATGTAATAAAATAAAGTACGCATACAAAATGTAAAAAAAAAAAATTATTTAATTAAATTAACGAGGAATTTTAAAATAATATACGATTTTAATTAAACTGTAATGGATCAATAACTGTTTAAAACTTTTTTGATCTTATGTTTAGGATAAATTATTTTGTTTTGATTATTTTCATAATTTTTTTCCTCGATTAATTCATCACAACGAAAGTCAATCATATTCTCTCAAGGGGCTTGACGGAATCGGGGTGAAGGTTTCAAATACTCGATAACCTTTTTGGATACACACCTACCTCGTTGAATATGGTTATTTGTAAGCGATATTTTAGTGTGCATAATGGAAAACTACGTTTAACCACAGCCACCGCTGTCTTCAAAGGCAATAGAGTGGGATGAGTGCATGGGAGCGCAAAGTAGGCAATAGCAACGACGGTGAAGGCTGACAAGATTGATGGCATGGACCCATCATTACCGTAATGCGTTCTTCCGGATCGATTGGATGTGAACTTTTTATTTACTACTATTATCATATGGCTGGACGACCGAGCAATAAGGAATAAATAAAGCGATAATAGACAATTATTTATGTAAACAAGTTTTGATCAAAAAACAAAACAAAAATCAACCAATGCATATCTTGGTATTTCATATATTTTTTTATGGTTATAAATTTATAACACTAAAAATTCTTAAATAAATTTTAACTCTCTATAATATAAATTATGGTTATTTCGAAAAATTCTACGAAATTCCACCAAACAGTACGTAATGTGGTTGATCGTAAAAATAGGTAAAACTAGTCATGATAGATAGGTTATATATTTGTTGCCTAACAGAGGTCTAAAGTAAACAAATATAGAAAATGAGGGAAACCAGAAAACACTATTGGGTATGTGAGGAATGATATAAAAAATAGTTCAACTTAAAGGTAGAAATTCAGTTTTACACCTAAACGAGAAAATGACGCACAAGCGTTAAACGAAACAACTACTATCGTTACCACAACGCTTATGTTTACCTAGTGGATACAAAGAAAAAGGTTGAAAAAATACACATTCGTATAAGAAAAAAGAGTTGACCAAGTAGAAAAAATATAAACAATATAAGAGCAGAGAAGCAGGAAAGGTAAGAAGGGATTGAATTTTGAGAAGATATTTGGACGATCTTAATGCCCTCTTATCCTCTAGATCGTTTCTATATTGATATACCAATGGTCAACAAAAATAATGAAATAAAAGTCATTTTGTCGTTTTCTTATACGTCCTATTTTCATTTATTTATAGTATGATATTTTCTTTACTAAATCTACTGAAATCAATTCATTAATTTTTTTTCAAAGTTATTAATATTATCAATAGGAACAAAAACAATTTTAGTACTTGCATATTCAATTATTTCATAATTTTTTAAGTTAACTCCGTATGAGATAAATCTATTATATTCAAAATTGCTTTATTTTTTAATATTTCAATTTTATAAATATATACATTTGAAAAATTGGTAAATTAGTTTTTAATTTGATAATTTATTATTGAAAATAATAACAACATTTTCAATTGTACATTAATAGTTTATATTTAAATAACCTCCAATAAAATCCAATGACAAAACTTATCTAATATATGCAAAGGACAAATTTTGTTTAGTTTTAAATTATTTTTTTAACTTTATTGATAATTTAAAGTTCAATAAAAATAATATTTGTAACAATAAATTGTTTTTTATATTGTTTAAACACTATAAAATAATCTTATCGCTTTATATAAATTATTTATCCTATAATACTTAATATATTATCATTTATAACTTATACTATACGTCATAAATTAAAAAAAATAAATAAAATGTTTAAAATAAGTACCTACTCCAAACTCTTAACATTTTGTCAATAAACTAAGTATTATTTCCTTTTATATAATAATAAATGTTCTTTTTGTTTGAAATTTTAATCCTAAAAACAGTTTTTTCAAATGACATTATGGAATTTTGTATCATTTATAACTAGGGAAAACATCCTTTTAAAGCCTTCATTGTAATGAATCAGTTTTTATTCATTTGAATATAAGCATTAGTTATTTTAAACACTTGTTCAACATATTTTTTATGTAATTTATTTTGTGTTGTATTAGTAAATGACTATAAAACGAATTTCATTAAAACGTTATAAAATCGGTGAAAAATATAAAACGGATACGCTAATAAAATCCTTTTAGAGTTAAATATAACGATAAACTATAAAAATCGCAATAAAAAACAAAACCAATTTGTTTCTATGCGAAAAGAATCAAAATATTTAAGTTTTTCAAATAGTAAAATTGTTTTTAATCAATATGTACAACATTCATCATAATTAGATTTTTATTAGTTATAAAATTACTTTAATTAATCTTACACATGTTATATTATAAATTAATACTTTTATTATTTATATAAGCTAACATTGTAAATGGGAATTTTTTTTAAAATCAATATTTGAATTTATGTTTTATAAAATTGAAAAATGTCTGAAAAATTTGAATTCTCTATTTTAGAAAATTCAAGTTATAAGTAATTCCAAAATTAGATATTTGACCTGTCCTGAACAATAAATAGCTCAATAATTTTGTTCAAGCTAGCTAAATAATTGGCTCGGGTTATATTTATTTTATATCGACCGATAAAAAAAGGTTCCACAGCCATCCATGTATAATTCAAGTTCTTTCTGTTTTTCTTTGGAAAGACGCATAAAATGGAATGATGAAACAAAATAATAACAACAATACAAAATCCAAATGCATATATACACACACATTATACATACCTGTATAGAAACTGACATCGTAAAATGAAAAACAATTCCTTTTCTACCGTATTCAAATTTCACTGGGGACAAAATACGCATACAAAAGAAGACGATTACATTTACCAAAAAATAAAATCTAACGATTACCATGACGTTCGTTAGAAGGGGGAAAAGCCAATTTTAACAAACCCAATATTGGAAATGAACATTTGTTATATGTGTTTTATCCAACAGGGAATCCTATTTAAATGGTTATATTTAGTATTTTGTTGGAGAGTTAAATTAAAAGGACGATATTATACCAGGAGTATACATTATTTAAACCCAACTAAAATAGGGTATATATTTTTGGTATAAATCACAAACAATTTATAAGGTGAAATTATTTATTTAATACGTTCTACTTTCTAAGTAAATATAAACATGAATTATAATATATATATATATATATATAACATAAAAAAATACTTCTTTTTTTTAATGACTAATGTATATTATTTTAAAATTGTATAATATAATCGATGATCATAATGTATTAATTAATTGAAAAATTTAACTACAAAATTAACAATGTACATTTTTTAATTATTTATCAATGAATTAATTAAAAAATCTTTACTAATTTTGATGTATAAAATTAACCACGTAACATAAAAAAATAAATGATAATTTTTAATTAATTTTCTGTTTCAAAGATATTATTAAATATAAATAATAATAATAATAATAATAATAATAATAATACAATTAATACATATTAAATGTATCACTTCATAGAGCAGTCAAATAATCAAAAAAAGAATATTCGAATGATACAAATGATGAATAAATAAAAAATAAAAAATGAAACTGTATAAAATAAATACAACAATTATTTTAATTTTAATAGACTACAATGATTAAGTTAGTAATTTTCTCTTGTATCAATAACAAAATGTTAATTGATTATAAACCAGAAAGTTATTAAATTATTTATAATGAACTAATATTTATAATTAATATACATTATACACTAAATATGAAATCAATAATTTATATACTATATAGTAACACTAAATAAAATTATGGATAAATTTCAAACTATTAGTCGGAGAAAGTTTTACAATTTAGCAGTTCACCATTCAATCTTTCTTAGAAGAAGAAAAAATGATTTAATTTTAAATATCTTTAAACTTGTTATAGTTTTTTGTTTTTTTTTTTTTTTTTTTTTTTTTATATCTGCTTTGCATTTTAATTAATAAAGTTTTAAATTTAGATCGACAGTTTTTTATTTTCATTTAAAAATATTATCAGATACATTTTTGAATATTTATTACACATCAAGTTATAATATTTTACAGATAAACATATCAATCAATTTGATTATCTTCATTTGTTTTAATAATTTGGTCCACAATTAAAATAAAATCATTGAATGGATTTTTAAAACGATTAATAGACATTAACACTGTAAATATTTAAACTAAAAACGATTTTTGTTTTAAATTATTTTATAATATCGTGACTTCTGTATTTATACTATTTATAATAAACTTATATGACCACTCCACAATTTATAAATAAATACATTAATGATAAAAAGTTCTGAAAGTCATTATAAATATTTTATCAATCATTTCGTCGGTCAAAGGTTATAAAAGTTGTAATAAAAATCTAATGATCATAAAAAACAAAATTATTGATAATATATAAAATACTATAGTTAAAACAGAATTATGATAAAATTATGCACATTTTTATTATAACAAATCATCAAAAATATGAGATATAGAAATAAAAATAAATTATAAATGTTTTAAATTAAATCATATTATTAAATATTTATTCTACAACTATAAAACAAATGAATAATGAAATAAATCACTTTAATTATAAAATTATTGTTTTAATTTACATTTTATACCCTTTGTGGAAAAAATTATTTTTAAATTTTAAATTAAGTACTTTCTTTTCAATTTTAATTTTTCATGTCGTCTCATTTTTCTACCATACAAATCACAAAATCCTTTTGTGTGCTGAACAAACACCTGTATGATTTAATATTTGAGACAAGTGCACTTAAACCACAATAAAAAATTGTTGCTTCCATATAGTTATCACGTTATCAGAAATAAAATATGTTATATTTCTTTTGCAGCTTTGCAAGCAAGTTAAATATCATAATCTTTGAAAAATATTGATTAAAAAATAATATGAAATGAATACCTATTCCATATGAACTTCCACGAAAAATACTTTTTATTTCACTAATTTTTTTTATTTTTTTTTATTATTTTACATAAAAAGTAATTAAATATGTACCTATCTATTATATTCATCTTTGAATTAAATATATAACTCATTATAATTTATTATGTATTGTAGATGAAAATTTGATTAATGTCGAAATTCATATAAAGGTCCACTCATTGTTATGATATAATTATCTTTGAATTCCATCGAGAAGTTGCTAAATAAACCTTAAACAGAACTTTCCTTTATGCGTTGATGTTTGCTTTGCAAAATATGATAACAGTGAAATAGATTATGCTATGTAAGGAAATCGAAGTTTACTTGCAAGAACATCAAATATAAAGTCAAAATGTCCTTAATAAAAAAAAGGTTTACTTTTGAAACATGAACTGAAATAATTGATCGATTTCGTACTCCACTTTATGTCATCTCCTCTCTTTTACGAAGTATGATAAATTATTTTTGAAACCTAGAAAATAATTTTATCAAACTTCAATGCTCTTAAAATAGTATAATATTACGTATTTAACACATTACTGTTTATTAAAAATAACATTATCTTATTTATTTTTTTTATAATCATAAATAAATAAAAACTAAACATAATACGATATTATAATTCTTCAAATTCATTTACTAATTTAATACGATGTTAATAGGATATTTTTAGAATTAATATATTATACACAAATAATACGTTTAACAGGAAAAATTAAATGCAGTTAGATTAACGATAATTCATAGTAAGGAATAAGCCCTGATATTTCTTAAAAGCGAATTTTATCCCCATCATTTTCAAGCGTAAGTAATATATTATGGAGATGATTCATGCTGTAACTTTAGTTTTTTATAAGATATAAAAACAAATTATATAACAAACTCCATATGTAAAACAACATTTCACCGTCCGATTTATTCACGTACATCCAGTCGATAACTGATAAAAAAAATTTGTGGTTAAAGCGTGAAAAAAAAACATTTCGGTGGTACTTATCTTTTAACATAACATATTCTGATGGGAATTTCGCTTTGAAAAGCTTTTAAGATTAGCACAATTTTCGTTTTAAAAATACCTTTTTATGCATATCGTTTAATATGATAATTTATTCACAAGAAAATGGGTTTTAAATCATTTTTTTATTAATTTATTTTTTTAACTATAATGATACCCGTTATGATTACACAAACATATTTGGTTATGTTAGACAACTTTAATAACTATACATACATAATTTATCATATCGAAAATCATCGCTTACATTCTTTATAGTTACCCTACAATAAGTACAATAGGAATTTTAGTGATAATGATTTCCAAGATTTTCATTTTGTTCTTATTGTTTAGTATTATGCATAGAAATCTCGTGGTAACGATCGATGCAAACGGATAGAACTTTTTTCACATATACGTTTTAGTTAGCTGTATTATAGCAATAATAAAACGACAACTGGAATTTTATTTAGACTAGACCCAGACCGAGCTATGTGAACTATTACATTATATTTATTTCCCACTACAAATGACCACTAGACTTTATGCAAATATTTCTTTTCCAAAAATGTATTGATTAATATCTCCCTTATTACCGCTAAAATTATAAAAATAAAAACAAACAAAAAAAAGGATCGAAAAGAGAAAAATTAAATAATATTAAAATAAATGATTGAAACGTTAAACTTCATAATATGAAACGAATATTATCTACAGCTCCACGCGTGATAACATATTCTGGCCCAATGTTATACTTTAATTAAAAGCTCATCTATATTCACCATAGTTAAGTAAAAACAAAAAACAATAAGCAATTGGTAATCGTACTTTTTTTTTTATTATCCCATTCTAAGTATGGAAAACATCCCCCGCCACTCGACAATATGAATAGCGAATAAAACTCATGTGGGGTTATCTCAACATTTGATATTCGACATAAAAAAAAAACAATTTTTACGTATTGTTGTTTATTAAACAAATCGTATTCAAATAGGTAAACACTTTTGTATTTTTTTTTTTATTTATATAATGGTATCCTTATAACAAACAACAGTATAAAAAAACTAACCATTATGCATAACAAAATATGTAAAACACTTAATAACTTTACAAAAATTATTTCTAAACCTAATATTTTGATGTTGTATATGTATATTTATTGTTTATATATAATTATAATTAAACATAAATATTAATCATAAAAGTGACTTTATTTTGATTTCCCCAGTGGTTTAGACAAACTTAATGTCTATAAGGTTTTCTAAATTACCAGCTAAAACATGGCCTGGTGCTGCTTTAAAATTAACTGCATATTTTCACCATAATAAACATTTTCCACATAAGCCTTAAATTAATTTAAAGAAAGTCAAACATTCAACGATTATTTAATGAATATTACAACGATACATAACAAGGATCTGAACTACTAATATTTTCTTCATTAAATGTTTCAATTATTTTTAGATATTTTTAGATTTCTATTTTCGATATTCAAACATTTTTCGGGGAGTTATTGTTTATAAATAAATATACAAGAAAAATCAATATACCAACTAATAAACGATAATTATACATTTATTATTTATTTGTAATTACAAACGTAATTTAAGATCAAAATCTGAGTTTGAAATAATGTTCTATATCTCCATCATAATACTACGTAGGTAGTATCTCATAGAATTATTTCATCTCATACTTCTTGCGTTTCCACATTTAACCATCATTGATAATTCAAGCAAAGTTTATCAAACATGAAATTATAATAAAAATATTTTCCCGCCGTTAAATTATACGATTCTAAAACTTAAAGTCATGAATAACATATTTACAATTATAATTCATTCTTATATGTAAATAATACATTTTATAGCTAAAATTTAACTCTGATACGAATAATAATATGATACATTTGTGTACCGTATTGTGTAATAACTAATAAGTATATGTATCCATTAAAGTTATTCTATCCTATGGGTATTATAACATTCCTTTCATTATCGAAAAGCTATCACCAGTAGACTTTTAGTTGTATGTGACTATCTATAATTTATAATAATACTACGGTCTACGTTTGTTTAATTCACTATGATATGATTTACATATTTTTGGAATACAATTGAATGATTACTCAGAATTTGAGATATGTGATATTGGCGTTTAAAAAAAACAATACAGCAGTATATTTATTCCAAACACGATTTATAAATAAAAAATAATAATATTAACCAGAATTATATTTTTAGCATACAAAATGACACGAATTTTCTGTGTAACGTATAACACAAATAATTAATATCAAAATATTTTGAATAAGATAAAATTTTAATTATTCTATAGTTACAACTAGATAATGTCTTATTTAATAAATGTATAATGGTTATTAGATAAGAATTAATAACCGTAATATATATTATAATAATATAAATTATAATGATGTAATGGTATATGTACTATGTATTCACGAACAGAAAAAAAATGTCTACATCAAATTTACTATTATTTTTCCAAAATACAATTACTAAAAGGTGCAAAAGTCAATAGGTGTAAAATATTATTCATAGTCAACTGGTTTTAGCAATAATTTTATTTTTACATACAATTCTAGTTTTACAACAACAGAAAACAATTTCAATTCACTCAGAGACCACACGGGTTTTTTTCAGTTATAATTATTATTTGAAAAAATTCAACCCTTCTTGAAGGCATTAAATTATAAGGGCTACAAAAAATCGTTTTATCATAAGTTTTATTTGGTTTAAATAGTAAATTGAAATTGTATAATACGTTCAATCTAATAGACGTAATATTATAATTTTTGTTAAAGCACAATCAAACAAATAAGCATTGTCCACAAACATTTATAAAGTCATTATATTTTATGAAGTTTTTATTTTTAAATTAACATTTTAATCAAACATTCATAATACAAAAAAAAAAAAAAAAAAACACAAAACTTAATAAATACTAAGAAAAAAATAATTAAAAAAAAATAAAAATAGTATTTAAATAATTTATTCATAAAATGTACTATAATTAAATATATTTAATAAAAAAATTAATGTATTTATTTAATAAGGATTAACATATAAAATAATATTTAAATTTGATCTACAAAAATGAATATATTATTCAAGTCAATATTAATATTATTTAATATTAATTATACTTATTGCTATTCATTGTTTCTTATTGTATTAAACTACTTCAAAATGCTTAACTTATGATTAAAATAACTGTCACAAATTCCGATGGTAAATAATTATCCTAAATGTTATCTTTTATTAATATTTCAAAAATAAGCTGTATATTTTAATTTAAAAGACTCTTATAAAAAAATTTGAAATATTTTTTGTTTTTAATCTTAGGAATTCTTGTAGTTTAATTTCCTTATATCTAAATTACAAAATAGTGATCAACATGTTATTTGTTGAAAATATTTTGAAAATAATCATAATAAGATATTTCTGGAAAATTAAGAATAAAAAAATTAATATCAAAACAAAAAAATATATATTCATCCTAATATAAAGATTTAGCGCAATCATTGGATAGTGTTCAACATGTTTGTTGATATCATATTTTTTATTTAAACTTAAGTCACATAAATGTCTGTTTTCATCTTACTCGCTCACTTTACTAGACTACCAAATATTATTATATATATATAAATAGAAATATGGATAATAAATAACAGATTTGACATGTGTCAAAATACAATATTGGAATACATACAGAGTTTTTTTAAGAAATCGTAAGCACTATTTATTTTTTTTATATTTCAAACACAAATTAGTAATATACTATTAAATTATTTTTCTGAAACATGAATTCACAATTTTTTTTCTAAATTATTTAACCAACGCATTCAAAAAATAAACACCATGGTACTTGTGGAAGGCAAATACTTAATAGAAGCAAAGAGAACATTATGCATACTGTACTAGATATTAATTTTAGTAAAATAAAAACGAGAATAATTACAATTTATAAAATGAGCGCTGCTCTCTCAAAGTATAGTCTGTACGCGTACAGGCACACGTGCAGTAACAGGGGACTGACATATTTCTTGCGTTTGACTACTTCCTCAACGCCACAAAAAGATAAATGACACTGAGAAAATAAAAGGAAAGAAGAAAATATTCTTTTTCCTCTGCAATACCCTTTCTCTGACGTTTTTCCACATCACAAACATCGGTTCACATTATCAATATCTACGTATATGACTTATTTGGAATGTGCACGATTCTTATTTTTTATATAACATTGAATCTTCAGTGTATTAGAAATCTGAAGTGTTTGATCTTTAAGATAGTTGGTGAATTTGTAATATTTACTAATATATTATAATATAATTACTATTTAACTATGTAAAGTACAAATTCAATTCAATTTCCTGATATATTATTATAACATATTTATAAAAAATAGTTATAATTTAAAGTTTAAATATAAATACGTACCTATTATTATGTCGTATGCACATATACGAGTATATGTATATATATTTATATTTATATGGTTATAGTTTTTTTGAATAAGCAAACCGCAATACCTAATCACAAAAATTGAATATTAAATTGTATAAGAATATTTAAAGTTAAGATATTCAATTAAAATAGTTAACTAAGTCTAAAATGTAATTAATATTACGCTGAACAGTGGTGTTTGATTTTCAAACCAAGTAACTAACAGATAGATTTGAAAACTAAATTCTAAATCAATCTATTGAAAAATAATAAAAATAATTTTTCATTACCTCATTATCTAGTTAATTACGAGGTATGTACGATATGTACCTATATTATTAACGGCAGAATATTTTTAATTATATTCACTTATAAAATTGAATTAAAGCTCAAAGATTTTTTTTTTCAACAATGAGAATTGTAATTCAAATTACATTTATGTCGATAAGCTATAATAATAAAAAAAAAAACTATATTTATATCAGTTATTTTCTAACTATCTAAATTATATTATATAGCTAAAAATTCGATAATAATATATTTCAAAATTATCAACACTTTAAGTTGATAGAACAACAATCATAATGGTATGTAATATGCTTTACATGTAAATATTTATATATATATATATATATTCAAAGCTTTATCTCTTCCATGGTATTATACAGAATCGATAAACATAGCTTTGCCATAAATAGCAGGTATATTGGCACAAGAAAGCATCTCGTTCGTCGCACTGCACCAATATAAATCAAATATTATGATGGTATAAAAAGTATTACATTCGTGTGTAAGTCATTTCCAAATGCAATATCGAACAAAAACCAGAAAACAATAACATCAATCAACAAAAACAAATCGCATTTCAACAGATGAATGCAATATGTATATAAATTTAAATTAATTCAGAATAAATATTTGTCATTTGTTTACTTAAAATAATTATATTAATTGTTGACTATTTATACGATTTAATTTTCATCCTAAATATTTAATAGGTAATACAAATTAAACTAAATTTAGTGTTCGATATTAATATATTATAATCATATTATAGTTTCTTAATTAAAAATTTTAAAATTATAATAGTGTGAAAAAGTACAAAAATCTATATTTAACTCTAAATTAATGAACTTTACATCAACGAAAAATTAATATCACCCATGACAAAACTTCAAGTAATATTAGTTACTCCATAAGGTGATTAAATTTGAATTACTCTCTTCTAAAAGATTTATGTCGATATTTTCAATCGTATTCATTACTAAACGCGAACAGGATTAATGGAACATGTAATGAGCATTGGAGTAAACAAATTAAAGAGAAATGTTTTAAGAATGTTTTAAATAAAACAATTTACCAACACCTGCGTGGCTGATCCATTTAAATTAGTCGAAGTTATGGTGAAATTAACAGGCTGACTATTATAAGTTTGTATAATAGTTTCATTTCGCGATCGATCGTCGCAAGTTTGATTGCAACTTTTCACATTCCGTTGAGACTGGAGATTACTGTTGACATGAAATTCAGTAGTCTCGTTTGAGGCTCTGGATCATCCGAAAAAACCTAAATTGAAAACCACCTAGTCTGGGGAATTTTACTAATGTTCAAGAAAACCCATCCGTGGAATAAAAATATTTATAGTCCAATGTACAATTTGTCCGGTATCCCCGTTGGTTTGTGTTTTTTTTTTACGGGTCAACCACTTTTAATTGGTAGATTTAAGTTTATTATCTTTGCATCAGAATCCACCCACGCCTCTTGCCTTTTGACTTATAATTACTATTATAGCATATAATATATATGTGCATTATTATTTTCACTGATTCTTACACCAATTAAAAAGCTACAGCGGTTACACTAAAAAATTCGTTTTTAAATTACTGACTAGTAAAATATATAACTTATTAGCCTGAAGTTAAAAAAATAAAAGTAACAATAGTAGAAAAATAGCGTCTTTTATGATACTTTATAATAAAAAATAACTCATTGAGTAGTTTAGACTAAAAGTATTTACTAAATATTTATCTTCCATTATAAAACGTTAAATAGATTCATTGAACGGCGTTGTTTTAAGCTTGCAAAGTTCATAGGTATTTTTATGTTTTTATTACTTAAATATAAATATATATTACGTGGCTTGGTGTGGCGCGTTGGCTGCTATCAGTCGCGAAATGCGACTGGGTGTAAGTAACGGCCACAGCTACTAGTACTCGGATGGGTGACCATCCGGGCTCATAATGGATAAAAACCTTGCCACACATACACGTGTTTGCTATTAACCGTAACAACCATAACAATTGTTAAACAACCTACTGGACCAACCTTACCCCTACCCATAGTTCATAATCCCTACAACAGCTAATGGCCCTAGTCGCCGGGCTTAAGTTCAATAAATATATATATATATATTACAAGTATCCTTGTAAAGTACTTAAAAATTAATATAAATTTAAAAATGATGGTACATATTATATTTTATATGAACAATAATGCTTATAGTATTAATATATTATACTCTCTAGTTTTGTTATAACAATAATCAAATTATCAATTTATTGTGTTGATCTAGATAATATTTTAATTATTTTTTATGATTTCGAGTAACTGATGAAAATTTAGATTTTATTTTATAATTAATACATATTTCAAGAACTTAAGTGCAATCCACTACAATCTGTTCAACCTATCATAATTTTACCTGATTAATGTTGTTTCAAGAAGGTTAAGTTATATTTTTTTTATCCATAATCAGAAACTTAAAATTTGATTATATAATAAGTATAATATATTACAGATGATTTTTGTTAAATATCAAATAATAATAGATTAAGACAAATTTACCAAGAAATAACTAACTTTTAATTCAGTTTTTAGTATAATCATCTAATTTTTTTCTTATTTCTAATGAGAAATTTAACTATTAATTAAATTATATGAATAATAATACATAACTATTTTAATACCTAGTACTCGCATAGTTAGGTATTAAAATAAGTGAACTACTAGGCCATTACTTACAAATCATATATTAATATATTAACAATTATTTATAGTAATTATTCAAATTTTTAAACTGAATATATATTTTCAATTTAAAAAAAATCATAACTATGAAATATTATCATTATTTTTATTCTTAATCCAGTATCAGAAACTATGATTATCAACTTGGAAAAATAATAAAAATGTAAAATATTATAATTATAAAATTTAATGTATAATATGAATTATTTTTTAAAAAAAGCCAATATATTACTATATATATTTTATAAAAATTAGAATATATTACATCATCTTGAGAGTGTAGTCTCTTATAAGTTATCAAGGATTTCAAGGTTTACTTGAGTTTTATGAACTTGGGTTTGTTAGAATTCTCAGTTTTTGTTAACATTCTAATATGGTTTTGTATTATTTGGTATTATGTATAAGTACTATAAGTACGTTTTGTTATTTTTGTTAAAGAGTCATAAAAGATTAGTTTTGTTAAATTGATAATTTATTACAGTACCATTAGAAAGAAATATGCGATATTTGATTTAATTGAATTGAATTAATATTAAACCAAGTAGGTACTTAATAACTAGTTACTACTCTCAGGTTTTATAATATACAGATGTCTTTTAAATGGTTGGACTTATCATTAGCAAACCTACTTTCATAAATATTATTAACATGAATATTTTCACAAAATATTAGCATATTATGATATTATTTTAAAAATATTTTGACTATTTTTGCGTTGTTACTACAATATTTTGAATTTGTAATAAATTTTTGCCCTTCTTAGTTTTTTTTTTTTTTTTTAATAATGTATAATACAATTTTTATTTCTATATAAAAAAGCTTAAAAATATACAATCATATTTTCATATTTTTTTCCTATAACATTTAAAAAATATGATAATTCATAGTCACTGTGTTTTTTTTATGAGCATTAATTGAAGCCAAAAACATTTATAAATTATTTTGTAGTTAAAAATGCATAACATTTTTTAATTTAAACCTAAAACTTAAACATTTTATAAAAGATTCCTCATAAGTTTTTATTACTGAAATAAAATATATAAAAAAAAAAAATGTTAAACGTAAAACCACATTTATTTTTATGAGCGTTTTTTCCTGGTCACCTAACTTAGAGAAGTTGGCTGTACATTTTTTTTTTATTCTAATTTAATTTACAAAGGGTGCATAAACGAATCCGAGTATAAAAATACACAATTTTTTAATTTTATTATACAATTATTTGTAACTTTAATTAGAAAATTACATCCCACAAATAAAATTCTGATCAAATTTAATATTGTTCTATAAATTCATAAATATCTTAAAATATGATTCTTGAAAAAATTATTATGTTGAAGACCTACATTTCACAGCAACAGATAATATAAAATAATATTTTTAAATTGAAATGAACTTAAAATTTAGAAAAATTAAAAGCTTGTTTTCAAAGATCTTGAAAAACCAATTAAAATAATAAATAATTTTTGAAAATATTACAAAATTTATAAATTATTATTTTACACTAAAAACTAAAATATTTATCTAAGTCTCAAAGTTTAAACAATATTTGGGAATATGATAAGTATTCTATATTACTAGACAAAGAAGAAACGAGTAGATATGCATGAGAATAAACACTCGGTGAGATATTATTATAGGTAAAATAAATATTATACATAATACGTCGTAAATAATATATTTATTTTAATATTTTTCGACGATTACTTTTCAATATAAAATATATATTTAGTGATATTTCCATGTTTATATTATATTATATTTTGTTTTGTATCTTAATAGAACTCTTATTTTGATACAGCGTGTGTGCATGCGTCTACTCCTCGCCACCGCACCACCATACACCAATATTCGAATCCCGAGATAGAAAAAACTAATAAGTCCCAAAAGTAGTAGCAATAACAAACATGGCGCGTTTTCGTTATCATTTCAGTCACGTTCAAATCGAACGTTACGGGTCAGACGGGCTAGCGGCATCCGGTCGCTCCGGCCTCGTTCCTGCTCTTTTATCTACTTATAGTGGTTTATCAAGAGGAGTCAGTTACTGATGCCAATCGACCGGGTGTATATAGAAAACCCAACGGTGTATTTTGGGGTAATTGTTGTCTTTTAACATTTTCATCTCAGACATCGTCGACACGTCATCTCTTGTATAAATCCTATTTAAAATCAATGCGCTACACTGTTGTCTGAGAGTGAAGCTCATATTATGTACATTATAATTTAGGTATCGACTCGTTTGAGAAAAATGTATAATATTATAATAATATATAGCCTCTCTAGAACTCTAGTAAGAAAAAAAATGGTATTCACTTTTTTCCGTCCGCGTATTACGGCCAAACAACTCGATAATCATCACAAATGATTTTCATTGTTCTTTTTTAGGTTTTTTCGCACATTATTATTATTACTTTTTTTTATGGCAAAAAGTTTTCACGTCCCCTGTTAATTTATCGACAATATAATAATACTTTATTAATAAGTTTTGACTTCTTGAACGAAATAACTACACACCAACATAACTATGTATGAGAACATATAAAGACCATTCGTACTTTATCTGCAACAAACCATTTGTTATTCTTGCAATGGTTTTTTTTTTTTTTTATCTCGATACAAAACTAGTTTTTATAAAAAAAAAAAAAAACTAAAATAGATAATAACGAACGTAAAAATGTTTATGGAAAACTTTGTAAATTTATTTATATGGTATCATATTAGATAATTACTGTGCAACTATAGGTGCTGAATAAATGTAAAACAAAAAAAATAATAAGAATAGTATTTAAAAAAGTCGCGTAGAGGATTTAATTTAAAGTTGTTTTATTATTTGTTTTTTTTTTTCAAATTGAAATATTAAAATACTCTATACGATTTAAATGTACCTACTTTTTTTCGTACTATATAATAATAAGTAGGTATATAAACATATTAACTGTCTGAACTCAGAACTGTTAATATTTATTAATTATTTTAAAGAATTACAATATAACACACCATAAAAAAGCATTGATAAAAATAAGTTTTTCCTTATAAGTTAACTCATACGTTTAAAACCATTTTTTTTTTTTTTTAACTCAGGGTAATGAAATAATACGATCGTCAGATATTATTGTAGCATTAATTCTTAGTTAGGTTGAATTGTATACAATTTAATTGGAAAAACTATGTAGATTTGGGTTGTTTATTTATATTTTTGTTTAAAAATAGACGATTTACAAAATCTTTTTTATGATATCAAAACAATAAATTATTTATTTTAATGCTACATTAATATTCCTCATTTTTTGATTTTTGGTAAATGTAATCAAACGTGTTACTCACATTTTTATTTTTCCCTGACATTCACGTAGTTACCTACTTTAATAAATACTAACCCATTCAAGATTAAATATAAAACACAAAATAATTATTATTAAGTATAATAAATTTTTAATATATGTATAAGAAAACAATAATTCTTCACAATAACAGTAATAGTAATATTAATTTTGTATTATGATCTACATTAAATAATATAAACTAAAATAATTAAAATTGTAACTTCTATAATTTATATATATTGCAATGTACATGTTACATTCATGATCCTATTTATTTACTGTAGGATTGTGTATGGGAAAACGCAGAAATATTTCTAAATGTCTCACAATAACCGGATACTCATTTATCAGCCGAATAGGGTTTGGTATAATATTATGTTGTGCGCAAACAAAGTCTTGTGAATCAATTATCATTCTATATAATAACAGCCAAAATTAGATAGGGTTGAATGTCATGTGCGTTTAATGACGTCGTCGGTGGCGTGAATTTATAGCCCGGCTGGCAATTCGGGTGCTGTGGGGAAATTAGGAATGTCCGAAGAGTATTGTCATGGCACAACAACCGTAAGCTAACAATTATTATTAATAAATGGAATTTATATCCACCGCCACGCCACTACTATTTCGAATACACGATAACCTCCGGCGAAATTCACTCAGACGTTTGGCAGCTTATTTCTCCACTACAAAACTATTTCCAACGGATGGGCGAGCGATCTGTTCCGTTTTGTCGCAATTATTATAATAATAAGAAAAATAATAACAATGTATCAATATCGTTTATTTGTATTATTAAACTTTATAATACAACTAATAGAATAATGCGACTGTCAATTGTGTTTGTAGTGGATTTATTATTATTATTATTATTATTATTATTATGTACAAGTACAATCAAAAGAAAGGTTATTTATTTCAATAAGTATTATAGATCGTTCTATATTTTTGTACAGGGCTCTACTGTATGTAACGTTAAGTGAGGTTAGGCTGACCCACAGTAGAAAGTGTTTACCCATTTACATGCTTAGTAATATGTTATGCAGCTAACGCACATACAAAATAATCTACATATTTATATTATTCACCCTCGCAGATTTCATATTTATATAGCATGCATTAATTTTTGTTTTTATTTTTATTTTACAGAAACGCTATGCGGACCTCACGAGAAGCGATTGCTCAACGATTTATTAGACCCTTACAACACACTAGAGAGGCCTGTAGCTAATGAATCGGAGCCACTACAGCTTAGTTTCGGCCTTATGCTCATGCAAATCATAGATGTGGTAAGTAACATTATTGATAATTTGATTATTACAAAAGATTAAAATATATTCATAATATGGAATTTTAACAATATAAATACTTTTAAAATTAATTTATTTTTCAAAACAATTAACAAATAAATACATACAAATATACACATCTAATGAAATTAAAAAATAAATAAATTGAACCGTTTACGGTAAAATTTTACTATTGTAAAAGTGTTAAATATATAGACGTGAAATTTTGAATAAGAAGCCTTCCACTGACGACACTTAGCTTGATTAATTATATTTAATATATGTTGAGAGGTTGAAATTTATTAAAAATACTGTTTGTACAGAAGATCACACACCGCTACCTTTTTAACTTGCGCCTAAAATTTCTTGGGAGTGTTAGAGCAGAAATGTTTTTGATAAGAAGATTCTGATTAAATAAAAGTCGCTTGTGAAAGCGCGAGTAAAAAAATTGTGCTCCTTCATTAGAAGTTTTCATATAAAATCGTTATGTGAGGTTAGGTTTGGATAAACTAAGTTTTGGAACGCTTAGATTTTGTTTGTGTTGGATTTTTCTGTAGAACTTCAAATCTGTATACTATAAGTCCATATAGGTTTAAGAAGGATTTTGCAAATTAGTAGTTTGACTTTTATATTGGTATTATTATTTTTGGACATAAGAGGACTGAGTATGCACATACGAACATTAAGAGCCAGTCTTTTGATTTGTACATAGTATTTCCCCTGTATGAACTATAATCAGTTGTTATAAATATATTATTTGGTTATTGTAAAATAGCATATTTAAATTCAAGTAAATATCATTCAATAGATGCTGTTGGTATATGAATAACGACGTATTAAGGATTTTAATAATTTTAAAAAATATAATAACCTAATTAGCACTCAAAATTGTACATTTCCTATTTGGCATACATTCAAAACTATGGTTAATTTTGTTATCTTTCAGCAAGTTTTGAATACTTTTTTTTTATTACTTTTATGCGTAAAAGTCACCTAACTTTATAATATATGCTTTTTTGTTGTCATCACTGTTTTTGTTGTTTGGTTCGATAAAAACCTGTCAAAAATGTTTCTCCCAGTCTACATCGTCAGCTAGAAAAATCTAGCTCAAAGGCGTGAACAAAGCGTATAATTTGTGCAGGGTGGGCCAAGCAAAGTTTAATGTTTGAAAAGTACCCAAGCGAGTTTTCTTTCTAACTTTTCATTTTTGAGATTCAAATATTTTTTACAACTGTAAAATAATAAGATTAACGTCTCTAATATGCAGAAAATACTTTTATATTTTTATTGAATTCAATATAATAGCATATTTAGTATTGTTTTTTTGTTTATTTAGTAAGCAGATTTAAATAAGACTGTTTCTTTTTAGTCACAATACTCCATTCTAAATCTTTAACAAATATAGTCATTTAAATAAACTACATGTAAATTAATACAACAAAAATCGTACTGAATTTAATTTAATTTATTTACATAAATAAATTCAAAGATTTTTATGGCAAATAATTACAAATTTAAAGATTATTTAATCATTTAACAATATGATAAAATGAAGTAAAAATAAATTTTAAGCAGATATAGTACGTAAATAATTATTATATTATATTATATTATTCAAGACAATATTAACTTTTTTTTATATTCAAATGTGTTTTAATTTTCAAAAAAATAATATAATACTTTAAAAAAAAAAAATTAAAAACCAAAATACTAATGTTTGTATAGATTAGAACTAGAATTCATTACTTTTAAACAAAATTCAGTAATTGCACAAAGTTAGTTTTAAATTATTAGTAACAATAAACTTATGTTAATAATTAAAATTACAAAATTTAAATTATCAATTATCACAACATTTAACACAATTGAAATTTTAATATTGTAATTAGAATTGAAAATATTTCTCAAGAATAACTACATTTTGAAGTTTAGTTTAGCTTATTAATAGTTTTCTCATGAGCATATCATGAACATAGATAGAGAGTTAATTAATATTTTTCGGTTAAACTAGATACCTATTGCAGTAATAACCTAACTAACCTCACTTTTTAGGCCATTTTTAATAATATTTGTAATTTATATATATACCACTTAATTTAATTTAAATTTTTTAATTATTTTAATTTATTATTAATAAATGTACGTTTTTTAGTTTATTCTGGCAATTTAAATGTAAATATTCTATAAAATAACTTCTATCGAATATCAAAACGAATTCAAAAATAAATGTGTTGTGTATCTAACGTAAGTTAGTGAAGTGAATGTGAATATATTTGAACTTTAATACTGCACGTCGCAAAGATTATCAAAGAAGTCTCAAATTCATTTGACTAATGCTTAATATTTTATATTTTGGTCACGAATATTTTATCCTAGCTCAAGTATAGAAAATAATTCAAGATTTTTACCCAACTGGCTTTGCAATATATTTCCTATAGTAAATTTTAAATAAGGGGAAAAACTAGTATTTTAAGAATAAGTTAAGAGGGCACTTATTTCACTGAGTGTATCCAAAAGAGCAAAGGAGACATGAAGATAGTTTAATAAAACATTCCTAAGGTATATTTATATTTTTTTTATTTTTGCAGTCCGTCACCACCCTTTTCTACCGAAAAAAGGAAGGGCTGTTTAAAATTTATGTATTCGTCCTCAGAGTGTAAACGTCAGTTACCCCGGTTACCTAGCATTCTGAATGTAAATTTATCGACCTCTTTTAAAAGGGGTTGAAAAACATAATATTTATACCTATAGATTGGCACATAGATAAATTTTTGTATAGTTGAATTATTTGATATCGACAGAGAATTTGAGTACCCAAATACTAGCCCATAAATGAATCGAAGTTCTTTTCAATATTTAAATGTATACAAAATATCATGATTAAATCTAATCATAACATAATAATTTAAACAATAATTTTTAGTAATGCAAACATATTCATTTGTTTCAGGATGAAAAGAATCAGCTGTTAATTACCAATATGTGGTTAAAATTGGTAAGCATATTTTGAGTTTAATTTAAAAAAAATTAATACAAATAAAATTTAACTTGAGATACATAAAAAAATAATTAAACAAAAATCAAAATAAATAAAATAATAAATTATTCACTACGATTTACGAATATTATAAAAATAATTATACGTAAAATAAATATTCTATTATTTTTATACTAAATGCAATTTATTTGAAGTATATAGTAAATTTTTTCAAGACTTATTTAAAATTACAATAGTTTATGCCAAAGACATAAAACTTTAGTAAATCTCAGTTTTTCTAATTTATATGAAATGAAACATTTTATTGTTTGTCTTCTAATCTTAACTTTTCGCAAAACAATCATATATACTATAATATTCTACCAATGGATTGAATTTGCAATATTAACGGAAAAGGAAATTAAAAATTGTGTATCAAGTATAGACAAAAAAAAATGTATTTAAATAAAAATGTTTATTGTGATATTATTCATAAATTAACTACAATATTTCCAATAATCAATAATGATAAATGATAAACAAGTATTATTTTGTTTTTTTATAAGAACATTACTAAACTATTATCATAGTTTTTATGAAACTCATTAATTACACTTAAAATAAGCAAGCCACTTATTTTTTATTTTATCATTTAATCTTGGATGTACCTAAATGTATTTTTATTAATTAATATATAACCAAAAAATTAATGAGTTAAATTTCTAAGTATTAAATAACAACAAATAAATTATTATGATATATTGTTATGAACTCATAAATCCCTGTTCATAAATTATAATTAAATTGTGAATTCCAATATTATATATTAAAGTAGGTTACGTATTTTGGTATTTTCAATAATAATCGTATTGTAAAATATATATTTTATTTTATAAAACGTACCAATTCTGTTTTAAATTAAATAGCATGTAATGCTTTTATTTGATTATTTTTTATTTTTAACCTGATAAGTATCATATGGACTATGAAGGAACATATTATTTTTAAACGTCCCTTCAGAATATATATATAATAACTCAATATGTTGTATAGTGTATAATAACGAGACCAAATGTGGAGTGAAGTTCTTAACAGCCTCTCGCATATAAGTACAAAAGAAAAAACCCATAGATTCTTTAATAATGCACAAATGTACTTCAAAATGGTGGTTTTAAGTTAAACACTTCGATTTTTAGAGCTTAGAGAAAATCTATAGTTAGAGTAAGTGTACTTTACATGTTCGTATACAAGTATATAGGTATGAGCGTTTACTCCGAACAGCTTTCAAACAAATATATAAAAAGTTTTGTCCTCTTGATTAATGTAATGTGCAATCATATATATCCATATAGATTTACAGACCATTTGTCATGATTTTTATTTTTTCGTCTTTTTACCTAAAGTCGTAAAAAATGGATAGCAACATAAACGATTAATCACACAAGTGGTGAGACTGAGTGACAAATAAAAAAAGAAAAAAATGAGATTCTGTATAATCATTCATGATTGCAATATTAACCAATTTAATGAAATAAAAAACACTAAACAAAATACACTATTTCAAAATTCATTTATATTATATAAACTTATCTTATATTTATAATTAAAAATAAACGAACAAAAACTTTGAATTTATATTTGTTTGTTTTTTACAAAGTATTAAAATACAATTTGTCACACAAAAAACATAATTTAAAATAAACATCAACACCTAAATTATTATGAATCACTTAACCCTTTTTAATGTATAATAGATAAAGTTTATCTAAGTTTTATATGTATATAAAGGTGTTCCAAAAAAGAACTTATTTAAGAAATTTAAAATGAGTACCCTCTTATTTTTCAAGTAAAATAATTTTTATGAACATTTAAACCAGATTACTTATCCTCTTCGCGTACAACAAAAGGGTTAAATAATAGCCAAAAAAAAAAATGTTTTACATTATTTTTCAGCTATTTCAAATATTTGATCAATTTTCCACAAAAATTATTATTACCGACTAAAATAATTATAAATTAATTATTGTAGAACAAAATAAAATAATATAATCTTAAATGTATTATGTTTACAAAAAAAATACAAAATATGTAAATAATCCAGCAGAATTTGAATTTTACATTTATTTCGAAATATTTAAATAAAAAAAAAATAATAAAAATTGTTTTTAAAAAAAAAATATTATATAGAAAAATATCGTAAAATCGCCTGAATTTTTATATTATTAGAATTTTTTCAACATGATTTACTCGTATGATATTAACTTTTTTATAAAGATAAATAGTAAGATAAGTTCAATTCGAAAGTGAAAAAGTTTTCGTTAAAATTAAACACAGTCTCCTAGAAATATTATAATTGATTCCAATTTCAAAGAGCTTCACATAACAACTTCTGTTATTCTTGATTTCACTAATTTAATTTTATACTTACGATAATACATAGAGCTACATATTTTAATTTTCCATTAATTCTACAGTTTAATATAAAAATAAAAAAGTTAAACTAGGATTTAAGCTAATCCCTATAATCTATATTTTTATAAATGTGTATAATTAACATACTGTCATCAATAATTATTTATTATCTATGTAAACTATAAAATAATTATTTATAATATAATGTTGTTAACAAATATAAAAATCAGATATTTTAAGAATTAGAAGTATACACTGTACGCACGTTATTTAATAATCAAATGTATCATTAAAAGTTTTCATTTAAATTTAGGAGTGGAATGACGTCAACCTCAGGTGGAACCACAGTGACTATGGTGGTGTAAAAGATTTGAGAATACCTCCGCACAAGATATGGAAACCAGATATGCTCATGTATAATAGGTTAGTACACATATTAATGCTTTGCCTACACAACTTGAATAGTGTATTTTAACGTTATTACAGTATTATGCAAAAATAATAGTTTATTTTAAAGTGTAATAACTAAGTGTATGACAATATTATAGTTTATAAACATCACGCATTTATCGTTAATAGTTTAGAATGCTTCGACAGCAAAAATGATTACATCATGTGAAATGAATCGAGTCGAATATGGGTAACTAGACCTTGATGGTTTCTGGGTGATTGAGCAAAGAGTAGCTTAAAGAAGAGTTAAATGTGTTATAGAATAATACTTATA
The DNA here is from genome assembly GCF_002803265.2 of Melanaphis sacchari. Taxonomy (NCBI): domain Eukaryota; kingdom Metazoa; phylum Arthropoda; class Insecta; order Hemiptera; family Aphididae; genus Melanaphis; species Melanaphis sacchari. The sequence goes on from NW_020270420.1 coordinate 5,601,986, forward strand.
AAATTTGAATTGTATCCAAAATAGTTTAATGATATTTAGAGATTTTGAATATTGAAGACAAGGATGCCAATAAATCTTTGTTGATGTACAGTATACACTCAATGCAAAAATTGAAAATTGAGGAATTAAGAATATTATGTTTTTAATTTATTGTGAATTGTTTAATAATTTAAATTCAAACAAAAATTACGTAGAAAAATAAATAATTTTCTTTGTATACTTAAAAATATATAAATCGAAGAAGGGTTATTATTTTTTTTTTCTTCTTGATAGTCATGTAATAGAGTCATAAAACAAACTCAAAATAGTTGAACAGGATCTTGATTGTCAATTTATAGGGTGATTCTTGAGAGAACTTTAATAACCCGTGTTTATAATAAGAATAAAGCATTGAAAAAGTTGCAAACAAAATTGTCTATTTACTATTATGTCGAAACATAAGAGATAAAAAAGATAAAAACAAAATTAATGCGATAAAGTTTGGGAACCAACCGAGTGTAGATATAGCGTAGAATATAGTGGATACATATGTATATAAAACATATATAAGTTTGACCGAACAAAATGGAACAACAAACCACAGAAATAATATGAGTTAAGATAAATCATTCGAAAAGTATAAGAAAGTTTTCTAATAGGAGTGACATCAAAATAGCTATAAATTTAGGAAGTTTGAGTGAAATTGAAAGATTTGTGTATGAAAAAACATAGTCTAAAATACTGTAATATAATTTCATAAAAACACACTCATCCACTTTCTTTACAGAATTTTTAAGAATTGCGTAATCAAAAACAACATAATGGGTAACTGATGACATCCGTCTGATATAGTTCACAATATAATTTAAAATTACGTATTTTAGACTAAAACATGGCTAAAATAAAATAAGTAATTATTTTCTATTAAATTAATCAACTGAATAAATATTTAATCAATGGTAGATCATAAGAAAGTAATAGCTGATAAAATAACTACATCCTTTTACTCACGTCATATTACATTATAGATAAATATTTAACATCAAAACTCAAAAGCATATATAATTATAAGTGTAAATGTATGTGTAAATTTAACTGTAGCATATAAATAGTAAGTAATTGGTAAATTAATTACGATAAATAGTTGATCGAGACTTGAACAAGTGACCGTACGTGTTTTATAAACGTAGGTATAAGATCTTATTAAATATAATACTAAGTAATTTAAAATTATGACTGAAAAATGAAATGACAAAAAAAAAGACTAATTAATTTATAGTCTTACTATATGCTAAATGTTAATATAATTTATGACATTAAAATAAACCAGATGAATTTATTGTTCACTTTTCAAAAATTTTGTTAGTTTTAAAATTATGAATACTAAAATTATTATAATTATTTAATTGTTAAATTTATTATTTTTATTTTTAATTTTTAACTGTGAATTTATTATTTAATCTTAATATAATATATGATACTATTGATGTAAAATTATTACACTGTTACTGAGATTTCATAATTTAATAAAATATTTCTACTACTATGAATATAAATATAATATAAATTATATTGACGTTATATTATAAGTATAATATGTTACAAATCAAACATGAATAAATTAATCAAAACTAAAAAATCTATGAAACAAGCAATTAACTATTCGGTATAAAGTAAATATTTATTTCAGTTAATTAAAAATTATTAAAAATAATAATTATCAAAATTGTATGTAGATATATTTGATAAATTTTAAATATCCACCTTCTTGCCCTTAAATAATTTCTGAATCCATTATTATATTTAATAATTAGTTTTTTATCTAAATGTATAATTTTTAAATTTAAGTTTTATTATATTAATTTGCTTATAATAATAAATAATATATTCACTAGTTTTTTGTTATTTTAAAGCGTCAATGATAATGATAATAATACAACGATAATAAAGATAACATCAAATCCAATAATATGAAAAAGTTTTGATTAAATCAATGTACTGTAATAATTAGGAATATTAATGTAATATATAATAATAATATTATTGTTGTAGTAAATTTAAAACCCACGGTTACACTTTATGTTTGATATTATAGGTACAATAAAACTTTAATTCTGTAAAACGATTTTAAGAAAAAAATATTTAATACTCCAATCCCTATAGCTAAAAAAATGCATTACCAAGCTGATTCAACTACAACAAATGTCTAAAACTAAAATAAATTGTTATATGTCGAAAAAAATAAAAAAAACAAATAAAACTTAACATAATATCATTTCAATTGCGAGTACTTTCCAACAAATGAAATAAGTATATTTTTCCAGTGAAATTTAATGTTATTTTCGAAAAACTAATAACTATGTACCTACGTAATATTATATATCACACCAATGTTTAAATTATCTCTGAACTATGTTTTTAGCGCTGATGAAGGTTTCGACGGCACGTACGCAACCAACGTGGTGGTAAACAGCAATGGTAGTTGTGTATTCATACCACCGGGAATATTCAAGAGTACGTGCAAAATCGATATCACATGGTTCCCCTTCGATGATCAAAAATGTGATATGAAATTTGGCAGTTGGACATACGACGGATTTCAGGTGAACTCGACCGAACACGATTTAAACTATATTATTTTTCGCAATTTCGCGGCATTTCGTTAATTTTATCCTTCAAAATACCATTTCCATTGAATTCAACAAATGACCGGCTAGTTTTCATGTAATCGCTGTTATTTTAACGTAATTAAATACACAATTGTATTACACATATACAAGCGTCCATTGTGCTTATTAAACATTTAATATATTATAAACTATTGACTGCATAATATTATATATTGTTGAAAACATGAAACAATAGCTTACCACATTACTTTCGTAGTGAATTTTTTTTTTCTATTTTTATTTATAGAAAATAGAACATTAATGTATTACAGATATGATTAAATTTAATTGATTTTCTTAAGGTTCATTTTTTAACAGATTCAAAAAATATGTATAATAATGACGCTAATCACATATTGTGCATTTTAGTACCTAAATATTTTGCCAATAAAATTGTTTTTATTGTGTATTTTAGTTGGACCTTCAACTTCAAGATGATAATGGAGGAGACATCAGTGGTTTTATTACTAATGGTGAATGGGACCTGCTTGGTGAGCAAATAAAAAATCGCTGTAGAAAATAATTTTTTTTTAACAGATTTGAATTGTTTTAATTTTTATTGTTTCTAATTATTAACTAATTTATCATTTTTAGGTCTACTTGTGATTTTTTGAAAGAAAAATACTATGGTTTAGTAAATAAATAATTTAATTTTTCGAAATTGTCTATTACGCATTGAAATGTCGTTGTATTTTAATTTCTCTTAAAAAATCACAATATAATAATATTATTATACAAATACATATTTAAGTCCATAATAAATTAGTTTTTTTTTTTAATATTTTTCTAATATTAACAATTCATTCTAGGTAGATCGTTAATATTAATATTAAATTGGTTTATCATAGCATCACTTAGATACATATTTGATATTACATATAATATTATCAATGTAGTCATTAAAATACAACAATTTTATTTATTTATTCATACTTACACAAATTAATTATTATTATTTGGGTATACTGAAACTCTTTAGTAAATTAAATTACTTTAACTTAAAAAATATTTTTTATCTATGTTAATATCATTAACAAATTTAAGATAAATCAAAATATATCCTTTATGAATCAATTTATTTTTGTTAATGTAAAACACAAAGCTTATTGTATATGAAAATTTTAAATAAGTACTTCATCTACAATATAATTCACTGATATAATCACTTTATATGTGACGCAGTAATACATAAGTCATAACTTTACCATAAAGTAGTAAACATACTTATAATTATTTATAACCTCCTGTGTGTGGATACAATTTAACATTCAGTTGTTTCTAGAGTTTCAGTTACCTTTAATCTTTACATTCATTATAAATTTAAATCTAATACTTTTACGTAAATAGTTTTCAATTGAAGATAGTAAAAAACCCTATCTAATAATATAGGCCACACTAAACACATCAAAGCACATATACACATAGTTTTAGGTGTTATGGTAAAAAACGAATGGAACACACCGACCCACAGTTATACTTTTAAAAGAATTTTTATTGAACATACGTTGTATATATGTAAATAACTTACTTAATATACTATGAAAATATTTTTACATATACTTTACAGCATTATTTATTTATAATATATAAATATAACTAAAATAAATACATCCCATTTAGTTAATTTTCAAAAAAAAACAAATTTGTATCTTCCAATTATTACAACAATGAGTATAATTGTTTTACTGCCATTTAACAAAAATTTTAATTTTAAAAATAAATAACACCGATAAAAAATATTCATTTGAATTTCAGCTTACAACGAAGCATTGTTCCATTTTATTTATACTCTCCGAGTGAAGATAAAGTAGTAATAAAAAGAATATATATACAAATATAAAATATTACTCATAAAAAAATCATTCGATGGGAATACTTGCTAATTGTATCCTGGCTAAAAATACATTTTCCTCTGATTCCAAATATCCTGAACAAAATATATAGTAATATAATAGTGATTAAAAATATTTTAAATATATCTAATTCAAAACACAAAATTATATTAAAAAAAAAAAAAAATTTGCATAAATTTTATTTCATTTTAGCACTAAATCACATCAGTTTAAAAAGCATGGTTAGATACACACAAGAGTAGGTATTTAACATGATGAGTGACGAATTTAATTAGATATTTGTAAATTCATAATCCATAAAGCACCATAAGAATTAAAATTATTCAGCCTATTTTTATTTTTTTATTATTTTATTTAACAAATAATTCAATTAAGTTCAAAATTTTATGTTAATATGATACACATCATATTATTAAAAACAATAAATTTGAAAACAATTATCTGTACTCATATCTGTTATTATTTGTTCTACAAACGATAGTTTTTTTTTCATTATTTTTATAACCTACTTTAACATATTATCTTACTTTTACATATTAACGTGCCAGCATATCTACCATTAAAATTAAAAATCAATTTCCAATAATTAATAATTATACAATAATTTTTTTTTTTTTTTTTAATATTAGGATATTTGAATTCGTCACTTACATCAATATTAGTATTCGTCGAACTTAAATTGATGAATAAAAATACACTATTTGTGTGACAGCCACTTAAACATGTTAACAGTTTAGGTACCTACCTAATTTATTTATTCTTTCGATTGTAATTTTACATTTTTTTTAAATACATCACAAAATATTACAGCATTAACATAAATTAAAACAACACATTAGAAATACATCTGTACACAGATTAAATTATTATTAGATTTAAAGTACATTATTTTATTTCTTAGTTATTTGCACGTTTATTTAATTTTAATAATCATTGCATATAATTAGTTAAACGGCTTTTCTTTTCTTTTTTTTTTTTTTTGTTCTTGTATGTAGTTATTTATTATTATACAATACGGTGATCCATTATAATAGAAACTTATGATTACTTACATCAATAATAATCGTAAATAATTCTTTAAAGTTGAAAATTTATAATAAACTTATTCGTGTTTATGGTTTTAGTAACCCTTTATCAGTTTTTGATTTTATGAATTATTTATTTTAAAGTTGACTTAATTTCAAACAAAAATAATGTTACTTCATTTTAAATTTCACAAGATAAATATGTTTGAAAGTTATATATATTCAACAATATATCTTATATGATTATAGTTGAAATAATTTTAATTTTAATATAGAACAGTTATATTATCATGGGTATTTTCTTTCTTGTAAAGCATCGTAATTGTAATTTAGAACAGTTTAACAACTTAAGCTGTAATCATCTACTACTTATAATATCGTTTGTTAAAAATTAATGGATCGCCTCATTTATATTTTTCCACCTCTATATCTATTGTGCTATTAAAATATATTTATTACAATGACATTTTGACACACAACTATTGTTTTTAGTGTGTTTTTGTTACCACATAAGTATTGATTCACTCGAAAAACAAATAATTCATAAGAATAAATATTACTGTTGTAAATTAAATATATTTTCTGGACCGTCTGAGCTGTTATGTTATTTAATAACGTATCATATGATATTAATATGAGCTATTTAATTTATTTTTTTATTTATATGACTTAATAAATTTTTAATTTCACATCGATTTCTACGTATTTTTTTTTTTTAATATTTATATTTATTATAAATCCGGCTTTCATTATTTGTTATTTATATTTTACTATGCTTATAACCAACAAATACTATTCCCACGAAGATTGAGTTCATCAATATTTACTTCAGTATTGTATTTAATGAGATTTTTATTATATTGATCATAATAAAAATAAATACAAAAAGTTTTAAACTGATTTGTGATCAAAATATTTCACTTTTACCATAAATATTTACTACTTACATAGATACACAATTTATACAATATAAGAAAAATAAAAATCTCGTAATATGATGTTTACTTAAAGAAAACAATATACATTTCCTCTTCTCGGCATTTTACTGATAAATAATAGCGTACACGATTAGGTATAACGGTGTAAGTGCGAGGTAGATAAGTATAATATTAATTATATATAGTATTAATAATATATATATAATATTAATATTATAAATTATAAACATTTCAAACTCATTTCCAAAAACGACGACGGTCCAGTATGTTTAATAACACAACGTCGTTAATATAACGATAATAAAATTATAAGTGATAATTTATAACAATAATAGAAATATTTAATAATTGTTTTCCTTCACATGGCTCTTCCTTTTGGCAGGCGTTCCCGGAAAGCGCAATGTGATCTACTACAGTTGCTGCCCCGAACCGTACATAGACATAACGTTTTCCATCCTAATTAGAAGGCGCACCTTGTATTACTTTTTCAACCTGATAGTTCCGTGCGTGTTGATTGCATCTATGGCCGTACTAGGATTTACTCTACCGCCGGACTGTGGCGAAAAGCTATCTCTAGGTAAACGAAATCAAATTAATAATCGTATAGTAATAATATGATAATAAATAACTATTTATGTTATTACAACTTTTCAAATTGTCTCGTTGTGCAATGTCTATTGTTTATGACATAGGGGTTTTTGCAGTTTTTAGTCTTAAGTGTAACATAATATGAGTATACAATATACATATTATATTATAATCTATATCTAGAGTAATGTTATAAGTATAACGTTATAATTATTTAAATGTGTGTTAACATAGTATTATAGGTATTATTACACTAATCAATATATTACATACTTTTTTCAGCTTTTTTTTTACGTCTCTCTCGACAAACTTCTTATAAATATACATTAAGTTTTGAATATAATTTGTAACTGATTGAGTAATTTGACTCAAAGTAAAATTCGTGTCCTTTAGTTGGCTACTACTAATTTTTTGCAATTCCCAATATGCATCAAGCGCTTTTCATTTAACCATTATTAATCAAGTTTAACCAAAAACACGACCTTCAGTTTTTTTCTTCATAATTACTAACGTCTTTTGTCGTATTATACACAATGGTAACGCGGAATCAAACAAAATCTAATTAATAACTTATTCGCATTGTTAGGCGCGTGAATAAAAGAAAAAAACCAAAAATCGTGTTTCTAAAAATCATTCTTTAGATGTGATTTATTAATAATGTTTAAGATATTTTCGTTCATACTATAGTTTACTGCAGTCTGATATATGACATGTACAAACTTATCGAACTTACAGAATGTAATTTAAAAAAAATAGCTATTCATCAAGACTTTTGTCGTTTTGAGTCATATGATGAATCAAATACCAGAAAAGTTTAATAACATCGATTACACTATAATTCCGTGTTTCGTTACATCAGTGTCGGATTTTAAATTATCGATTGTTCAGACCATATCCGATCCTACATGGCAATAGAATGTCTAATGCATCTGAAATTACATTCATAAAAACAATATCTCTTTCTATTCGCCTCTGTGCAATAATAACGTGAATGATATAAGCAAGAATAATACAAAAACGGCAATTACAATATTATAGCGATAAACAATTTAATGAATTTAAATCCTCGATAAAAACAACCGATCTAACTAAGATGAGGGGGAGGAAGAGTCGTTAGATGCTACAACTCTACAGAGTAGGCGCGTCCCCTTCTTGTCATCGCACACATACGTCACATATTTTATAATTTCACCAATCCTCGTGTTATATAATAATAATTTATAATAAAAATAAATATTTTATTGTAACATGTTTTGTGTGTAAAAGGTAGTAATACTCAAGAGAGATGAGACTATCGCGAGATATTGAAAAAACCGTTATTTTGCATACACATATTTATGCATAATTTTTTTTTTTTTACTATGAATTCGTTTCGATGTGTATATGTGCATATTTTATCTCGATAACTCTACAATTTTCGTGGTATCCGTATTGTTTATTTCGTTATTCGTTTTTTGTTTTGTTTTGTTTTTTTTTTTTTTGTTTATATCAGTTTTTTACAGACTTGAAAGCTGCGAGGAGCTTGAGAAACTACTCTTGTTGTCCGAATCCGTATGTGGATATCACGTTTACCATATATGTTCGGCGCAGAACAGTTTATTACATCGTCAACCTGATTTTGCCGAGCGTAACATTGGCCGCTATGGCTATGCTCGGGTTCACACTGCCCTCAGATTGTGGCGAGAAAATGACCTTAGGTACCTACATGCGTACACAGTCTAAAACTGTTACATAAACTCAAAAAAATACGTTAACACCAACAAAAGTTTACACACAGTCACATTCACATATAACTTAAACAAACTCACAAGTAAACATTAACACATTTACGTACACAAAGCGCGTGTAACAGGACGTGTCGTATGGACAATAATATAATATTTTAGTGACGTCAATGACACGACCAAACTAAAATAATAATAAATTATTATTATTATAATTCATAATATATAATATGTATATGTATTTATATGTCTGTATATAATGTAACGATTCAATATTACTTGTGTACCTACCTGGTTCATACGAAATGAACCGTGGTAACCGCGATCTGGAGAGACGTACTCTGCAGATATGGGCGGCCGGGGAAACGATATTATTATTATTATTATTTTATTTAATATTTTTATTTTTTGTTTTATCAATCTATCACAATAGGCGTGTAAATATAAATGTTTTAATTAAAGGTGTAACGATTCTCCTGTCGTTGACCGTTTTTCTAAACATGGTGGCCGAGACAATGCCGGCTACTTCGGACGCAGTTCCTCTTTTAGGTAACGCACGGCCAACTGAACATTTTTGTATACAATATACGTACTCGTTTTATACTAAAATCTATACGTATATGATATACATAATATATTGTAATAAAATATTATATAAACATTTTTTTCGTGGTCACATAACTTGGCTAAGGAGGGCACACAAAACAACCACATTGGTAATCGAAACGCACCGAGTATATTTTTTTCATTATATATGAATTTATATAAATATATATATATACATATATTATAAAAATATTATTATATTTTTTCACAAACACATTTGAGGTCAAAAATGTTAAGTACTCTGTATTTTTTTTGTTATTATTATTATTTATTTTATTTTAATATTATTATTATTATTTTATTTTTTTATTTTTTTTTATTTTTATTTTTATTTTTTTTTTTTTTGATGACTGCGTATAAGTTATTACTAACAGAAAATATTTAATTTACATATAAATGAATTTCCGTATGAATCTATTTTACATAGTTACTAACAAACTCTAATTAAATATCGTAATACCATATTATTAAAATGTATAATGTACATAGAACATATACATTACACAAGTATTCATAAAATAAACTATTTGAGTAAAATATATGATCAATATTTTATTTGAATTACAAGATATAAAATACTATTTTGAAAAGATTTTTAAAAAATGTGATACCAATTTAAGTATAATCAATATCTGCACATATTTTAATTTAATTAATCAGAAAAGTATAGAAAGTTCATTAAACTAATATTTCAATATAAATCTTTACTTGTATATTTATGAATATACAAAATTATTATAGTTGCATTTATCAAGGATAAGTCTATTAAGCTTTGACTTATATAAAGATTATTTATTTTTTTATGTAGCTCATACCTATACTTAACGATTTCAAGGTAAATTAAATTTTACATTTTTTATGTTTCTTAATAACTAAGCGTTTCAATCATAAATTAATTAAATAGTTTGATGATACCTTTAATTTCATAAAGTAAGAAAAAATTTAATAAATTAATTTTTCAACAATTACCCAAATTAATTATCTGAAAACGTGTATTAATATTTAAAAGAAATTTTAATGTGATTGATTGGAGCAGGCTATTAAAGAAAATGATGAGTCGTTAACTAATAAACTAGTTTTTAAATTTTACAAAAAAAATTTCTCGACAATACTATAACTCGCGAATGATAGTTCTTTCTTAAAATAATTGGTTGAGTGAGTTTTGCTTTAAATTCATTTATGTGGTTCAAAAATAATTTTTGAAATTAATGTAAGTCAATAATATATATTGGTATGGAATTTTATAACTGAAAAAAATTGTGTTTATACTAATTATTTTAATAGATTTTGAACATATCTATTATATTTCTATTGTATTATTATTTTCACAAAGGAATCATGTTACGTTACAAGCACATTATATGATATTAAAATAAAATAACAATATATTTATCAAATATATTATAGCTCGAGAGGAACTGGAGACCAGGTTCCCATAATTGCATTGACAAAATACACATTTTCAGCTTATAAACCGTGTTGTAAACAATGATATTTTATATTAATTTATATTATACATTTTTTTTTTTTTTTTTTGCAAATAATAATATGTGTTCTTTTCAATAATTTATTAAAATTATATTTAATATTTTTTTTTGATGTTGGCGAACAGGAGTTACGGTTTTGCTATCGCTTACATTCTTCCTAAATATGGTGTGCGAAACAATGCCACCTGCCTCTGAGTTACCACTGATAGGTATAATCAAATTAAAAGTTTGTTATTTTTCTTTGTGTTGTTGTTGTTGTTGTTTTTATTATTATTATTATTATTATTATTATTATTATTATTATCATTATTATTATTATTATTATTATTATTTGCACCTGTTTAAGGATTTGTACTTGGATGGCAGGGGTACAACAATTGGGGGTCTTTAATTAATAAATATCAAATTTAACACGTACCATAAACATCGCAATAATAGAAAAAAAGAAATATATTATTATTGTTTAAAAATATATATATATTAGTTTCGGTAACAAATTGCTTGGAGGCTTCATATAGTGTCAAGTATTTTTTTTTTATTTTTTTTTTATTTATTTTTTTTATACGGCCAAAAAAAAACGATATGACAAATGCTTATTAGATATTAGATAAATATGCTTGTTAACTCTAATAATAATAATATATCCTATAACTATAGGTGTTATTCTGTGGGAACATAACAATGTTTTGCTCAAAAATCAATTGTCTAATCTATTTATTTAAAAATAAACTTCATCAAATATTTAACTTGTATAGATTAAAAACGCTTTGTTTAAACACAACTTTTATTATTGTTGTTATTATTATTATTTCGTTTATTATTTTTGTTGTTTATTATTTTTCATAATAAAATATGAATACATAGAACTCAAATAAACGGTCACGGGTTTTTGTTTTCCTTTTTCATTCGGCTCCATCATAATATTTTTATTTTCCTCCTATACATATTTATATTATATAGATATATGTATAAAAATACAATAAACGTACATAATATTATATACTATAATAGGTATAGAGAAAATTAAATAAATAGATAATTTTTATATTTATAATGTTATAAATTATAATATTATAATATATCTAATGCACGTGAAAAAATAAAAAATAAATTTTATTGAATGCATATACTTAATTGTACGTGTAAGGAACCATATTGTGTCATTTAGAACGCTTAGTGCCTATTTTAGTTATAGTTGGTTAGAAAAGTAATGCTCGGGATATACCCTCATAGACACAAATGCACAATACACGCACAGATACAAAATACATACACATACACATCATACACACCCGCACACATTTATCGGCAAATATATAGATAAATATATATATATATATATATTATAATATATGCTTTAGAATGCGCTTTCAAATGCGCACATTTAACACACTGAATACACAAGCTGCCGTGACTACAGTAGAAACCGTCACCGTAAGGATGCAATTTAGTGGTTTCAAAAGAATAATAAACTTGTGCGGGCTTTATATCGTCCGGGTGATAATGCACATTTTTTTATATACCTCCCACTCGCCGGTTCACCACGATTTCCATTATACCTCCACGTTACTACTGCCTCACAATCATCATCTATAATCACAAGTTCTCTTCATGAACTACCAATATTCCAAAAAAACATATGACATTCCAATCGAAATAAATATACTACAACCCTATATACACGTATTATAAATTTTCACATTTATATATGTGTATATAAAATATTTTATATATATATATATATATATGTATATAAAATATTATATATATCATAGTATACATAAAATATTGTACAATATCAATAAACATATATCGTGTAACTATCATAATAATGCATGTATTAATCTTTATTTTTATTTTATGTTTTTTTTATTATTTATTACATAAAAAACAATTGTTTAAAATGTTTTTGTATTTGGACATATTAACATCTTGAACTTTAGAGTGTGGAGTCCTTTAGCTTTCTACTAAAGTCAGTGTTCGCTTAATTAGTATTAATACAAGTCAAAGCAATAATAATATGATTTTTTTTTTTTTTTTATACGCACTGTAAAAATATTACATTTTCTTATCACACAATTACCATTAAATGTTAAAACAACAACGTTGCATCTTATTTGACACAGGTTTTATAAACGATTTAAATTATGATATATTTTTTAAATACGAATATGCGATGAAACTATTTTGGAATTTCAGTCGATCTAGTTACACAAATAAGATCCTTGCATAATGACATTCTGTTGCTTACTATTAAGAGATATAATACGTAAAACAATTAACGGGATCGCATTAAACATCATAATAATATATACCATAAACAGCACTGTATTATTTTATTCACCCTTTGAACCTGGTCTCCAGAAGAAAATACTTATCATAAAAAAATTATTTATAAAAACCACAATAAAAAGTTACGACCAAAAACATATTTCTCCGTGTTAAGTGACTTGAGAAACAAAAACCCAGTGAGCACACACGTAATTGTATTTTTGTAGTTTTCGTGTAGTTAGCAGTTTTGTTCGAGTTTATTTTCGGTTTCATTTCAACACTACCGCTGTATACTATTCATATAATATTGGTATAAGTTATTAACATGTATTAAAGTTGAAGTGTATTCATCAACAACACATAGGTACAAAAGATTATATTATAATCATTAAGTCACAAAATATAAATTGTCATACACGACTGTCTGACAATTGGTATCGTTACTAGTAGGTACTCAAATTTTCGTCCTCTAGTTATTACTGTTTTTTTTTTTTTTTTTTAGTCACCGTTAGCCTATACTTATACCTAAAACGTTATCATTGATTTAATTTTGTCGTTATTATTATCACTATAATAATAATTATTATTATTATTATTTTATTTTTATTTTTTTTTGTATTATTATTATCATTATTATTATTATTATTATTATTATTATTACTATTATTATTGTTATTATTAATATTATTATTATTTAATGGAATGTGTGGTGTTTGGCATTTATGTTGTTTCAGGAGTGACAATCCTCCTATCACTGTCCGTATTCTCACTCATGATAGCCGATGCCTTACCACAAACATCTGAAGCTATCCCCTTACTAGGTCAGGCAAAATTAAAAATAAAAACAAATAAATACATGTCGTATTAGGAACAATTTAATATTTATATATAAATATATAAATATGTATTTTATCATATATATATAGATTTATATGTGCATAATATATACATTATGTATACTATACTTGCATGTATATATATATATACATACACTTAAATCTTATATATATATGTGTGTTTATATACATATATTTATATTGAATTATATAAATTATGTTTCATATTTTATATACATATTTTAAACACTGTTTTTCTACTTGTATTTATATATATTTATACATATAATATTATATAATATAATATATATATATGCATATATGTATGTATACATCCATCTATTGCTGTGTAACCATAACCTAGTTCGAGTTTTTTATTTTGATTTTTTCCATTTAAATAAATCACACGTATATATATATATATGTATATTTTTTAATATATATACATTATACAATATACATATACATATTTTGCGGAATTTTGTGGTTTGTGTTCAGCTCAGCTTGCTCTTACTTTCTCTGTTTTCTCGTACATACAATATAAAATAACACATTCAACACACTCGCAACAACACAAACAATTAAAATAATCAAAATTAAGGTATTTGTGTCTGAAAGAACAATAAAACCATAACGCTATGAACAATAGATAAATCATTTTTTAAATAGATAAATTAATGATCATATTCAATAAATTCAATTTTTAGAGCTTAAAATTATTTTAATTTTTTTACTATAGAGTGAAGGGAAATTCAATACTTTTTAAACTATTTGTACTAAAAGCTTGAAAAAAATAAATTAATAAAAATAAGAATACTTATTTCAAATAGAAAATTTAATATTTTTGCTTAAGATTAAAATAATTTGATTACATTTTTATTTTTACAATACACATTCGTTTAAATAAGCAATTCAAAATATTTATAAAAAATAAAATTATTAAATAATACACTATTATACATCCGCTTAAAATTACTTTTATATCATACAGATTCAACATTTTAAGGGAGAGAGACTTTCTAAGTTCATAACGATATGGTTATTGAAAAATTAAAATCACAAAACACATACAAAATAAATTATTTACAATTATCAATTTTCTTTGCGAAAAGCCAAAAACGCTTGTACAATGTACATAAATACAAAAACACAAAAAAATACATCATATTTCTTCAACATCATTACAAACATTTCTATAGCATGCTATCTTTTTGTTTATGTTTCGTAAACTACTTGATCGTCACCGTGTTTCATTGTGCATTCGTATTTGTATTTAACATTCTGCTCTCAGTTGTCCGATAAACCATCTAAGCAGAAAAAAACTAAATAAGAAAGAAAACCGTGCGAATTTTAAATAATATTTTTTTTTAAAACTTCTACTAAATAAATACGTATATTAAAATATATATGTATAAACATATACATACTTATATGTTAATATACACTACTAAACATTTAAAAAATGTACACAGTTTTGTTCGTGTGATCATGAATATGTGTCAGTATGTTTTGTTTATTGTTATGACTATTATTTTTTTTATTTTTTTTATTTTTTTTTTTTTATTTCACTAATCATAGTAGTTTTATAATTGTTAATTTATTTTTATTTGTCATTTTCTCTACATTTTGTTTCTGTTCAGTTTATAACACTACACTATTAAAACCGAAACAAGGTACCAGATGACGTGATATTGCAGACTGCACCAGTGATCTATTGATTTTTAAAAGTTAAACAAAAAACATAATCAAAGAATTGAAAAAAAAAATTATTAGTTTGTTACAAATCAGTATAACTATTATTTATTCATTCATTTTATTTATATTATATATATATATATATAAAGTAAAACGTACATTTTTTTTTTAAAGCATATTAATATTATTTTTATTTTTATTTTATTTGTTATCATTTTACGTTGAAAATGTTCATCACACGATTATTTCACTATTTCCTTCCTCTTCCTTCTCATATTATAATTTATTAATTGATTTTATTTTTATTTTATTTTTATTTAATTATTTTCTCTCAATGTTGTGTGAAAACAATAAAACTGATTAAACCGATGTTGCCGCGTCAAAGATAAATATTAACCAATTCATATTGTAAATTAAACAATATTTGTTTATTTCACAAATTAAAAAATGGTTAAATATTAATTAAAAAACAAAATGTTTAATCAATCATATATTATATTACTATTATAATATATTTGTGGGCCCCTCTGCCTCCAAGTAACAAAGCCGGTAGTTTCTTAAAAATTATTTAGCTATACTTATTTTACACATGACTTCATGCAAATCGGTCAAAAATAAATAAATATATTTATATACTATAAATAAATTTTATGTCAAATAAAAGAAAACATAAAACTAAAAGGCGTTAAGAACTGTAATCTAGCCGCCATTAAAAATGTATAATATTTAAAAACATAATTAATTTTAAACTAAGATTTTTCTTAATAAAAAACAGAAACGATTAAATAATAAGTTATTTTAACTCCGATTTGTATAAGTCATTTAAATTATGATTACCTTAAGACCATAGATGATAATATAATTATGTAATTATTTTTAAAAATGAAATGTACCTACATATGTATATCAGTTGTACATCCATTTTAAACATCTAGCGAAGTTTTTGTGTAAAATACCTAGGTATTAATATTTTAAAAATTACGTACAAATAATGAACTTGATGTTTTATATTATTAATTTGGTTTTTCTACCATAAAACACATATTCGAATACATTTTACACTAATTTTAATACTCGAATTGTATTAAATAAGTATAACAAAAATGTAAGATTACATTATAAGTACGTAGCTGTTATAATTCTGGTTTATAATTTATTATCAGATTACCTATTTGGATTTAATTTAAAATCCTAATCAAATTTTTTTTTTTTATTATAAATAGAAAGTTATAAAATAATAGTTGTTAAGACATTAGTTTAATTACATCAAACAAAATCAATCGTATTCTGTCTAATTACTTTATACTTTGTCTAGTAAATTTATCAATATTCCATAACAAAGTCCAAATATATAACTGTTTTTTTACAATTACGTAATTGATTTATAAGGGAAAAGGTAAAAATGCCTTCAAACTATATAGTTATATTTGATTGTTTACTTGCATTGTTATATTTGATTTATATATTAACAACATACAGTTCAAACGATTTTATTGTTACTGTATTCTGTGTTTTATAAACCAGGATTATGTTAGTAGCAATAATCATTTTTTCATCGACATTACACAGCAAACACTACTAACATAATTTTAATAATTATTCTACTATATCACATACCTATAACATTTTAAGACGATTTAATATAAAAATGTAATTATTAAATCATTAAGTGTCCATAATAATTATAATTATTATTATTATTATTATTATTATATTTGTTATTATTACTGTTACTGTTATCATTACTATTATTATTATACGTACAGTATACGTTAAAGCGCTAAAAACGCGTCAATGCATGTGGAAAAGTCTTTATTTTTTTTTTTTTTTTTAAATATACGTGTATACAATATACAATTAAGAGATTTTAAATAGATTCTTTTGTTTAATTCATCAACTAAAATCAAAAAAAAAAATACTTCGCTAGATGATAAATCATCAAAGAAAATAACAAAATTTCATTTGATAATCATCCGTGGTCTAAAGTGTTCATTATATAATGATGATGATTTAAACAAGACTTGATCGCTTATATCAAAAATTAAATTTAAAATATAAGAATAGTTACGAATGTTACGATAATTATTGTATTACTTGCATGAGTAGTACATTACTTTACATCTGTCTGTCTGTCTTAAATATACAACCTTGTCTTGTTTATGTCTGATTTTATTTTACAATTTATTATCTATGTAGTTTGATTATAACACTTTTTACTTCCTCGGTCATTACATTTCAAAATAGATGATATTTGTTTTTATAAGAATCCACTTATGAATTCTACAGTGACTTGGAATTATATTATTTTTTAAATTGAATTTCAATAAAATATAAATACATAAGTACATTAGATCATACAAATGTGTAATACATTAAAAGTTCAACATTGATTGACATTCGAAGTCACAAATTAGATCACATTTTTTGCACTTAGAAAACATAAACGCACGATGCTTTAAAAACAATGGAAAAAATAAATATCAATGCGATGATTATTAATATATGTTTTATTATGTTCCTGCGGCCTATAGGTACTTATTTCAACTGTATCATGTTCATGGTTGCATCTTCAGTCGTGTCCACAATCATGATCCTGAATTATCACCACCGTAATGCGGACACTCACGTCATGTCAAAATGGGTAATTAAAATATTATAACACTATATTTTATAATTAAACTAAGATTATATAAATACTTACTGAGACAGCAACAAAACAACACAATACAAGAATGAAATAAGTTCCATAATAAACATAAACTGAATATTATTATGTTATAAAAATATTTGATTTTAAATGTTTCGGGAAAAAATCTATAATATAATATAATATTAAATAAAAATTTCTAAAACTTATTTTTAATTATCTCCAGATTTTCATAACATAGATCGTATTACATAAAATTATTATTTTAATAAAATTATATTTCTAATATTAATATTTACTGATTATATTTAAGACAATTTTAAAATAAGAAATAAGTGACAAATATTTTCGACGCATGTGTGTAACAAAATTTTCTATCTAATGTGCCAATATACAAATCGTAACATGTTTTTTCTATTAAAATATATCAAAGTTCTGATTCAAAATGCAGTTTTATAAAAAAAAAAATTTTAAAATACAAATTACAATAAATTTAAATAATTTTAAATTTAATTAATACGTATAAATAAATTATAAAAGATAATTTATATAGCTTATCAAAATCAATCCATTCATACGTTTTAATTTAAGCCCTCGATTCGAGGGTACCAGCCAGGACTAAATGGCTTATTATTTTTTTCAAATAATCTTTGTGAAATATATATTTTATTTTCATAGAAAAAAAAACATGATTTACTAAATCATAGTTTAATATTAAAAAGTATAAAATCTAAAAAAAAATGCTCAGTATACTTTCGAAGTTGAGATAAAATTACTACAAATATAATATCATCAAAAAATATTTTTACACGGTACCAATAAAGAATTTGAAATATGTCACAAAAATAAAAACTTTTTGTATTCAACAAATTTTATCAGAAATTTTTATTTTAACAATATTTTTAATCTCTTTGATACAGATAAAATGTATTAGTAATCGTTAATTTATTCTATAGCATTTCAAAAGGCTTATAAAATTATGCCTAATAATATCACCCATCTGTCAAAACTCCAATAGATAATAGATAAAACTACACTTATTAAAACTTAATAATTTTTTTCAATTAAAAATAATGAAACAATTTAAGTATTATTCCTATAACTAACTGTGTACGAAATTAAATGATATCATTTTTAATAAGACATGCATTATTAATTATTATTAATTACTTTATACCGTGTATTTTATACTACTTAAATATAAATAATCAATCGCTATAAAAAATACGGAGACTCCGAGATAGACGTCCGATATTTACTGCGTTTCATTTTTAAACTATAGCAAAGTAAGAATACTTTGTCAATAAAAAGTTATGTTAAAAAAATTTTAGTTTTCCCGTTAATTTTATTTTTTGAGATAATTTTGAAAAGCATTGAGAATTTTCAATTTTAACTTACTAAAAGTAACCGAGTAGATCCAATTTGTTGCAAGAAACTATCCTCGAAATTAAATACCAAAGCATTTTTTCTACAATAAATCGTGTACACATGCATCATAGTTAAATCAATACAGTCATTACGCAACTCCACTCAAAATCTAAAATTAATTACTCTGAACGTAAATTGTGGTATACTGAGCATTATAGTTAAATGAATATAGCACGTGTAAGCACAACAACTATCTAAGAGGTCGACGCATAATTTTAACAGAATATCAATATAACTATAACATAATAACAGAGTATGAGGGGGGGCGATTCCCTCCCCACCATCATTTGACACATTCCCCTGATTATACACGAAATCGTCCTCGACAGCGACAATCGTAACAATGACATCGACAACGTCGAGGACAAAAAAATAACAGTGCCATAACGACGATTCAAAACGTACACGCGTATGTGTGTGTGTGTGTGTGTGTGTTTAAACAGGTAAAACTCATGTTCCTGGTGTGGATGCCGTGCTTGTTGTGCATGAGCCGACCGAACCGCGACGATCCGCCCGGCAACGGAAACAAATCGTCAGACTGCAAGAACAAGTCGGCGGCATCGTCGATCCACCACCTGCCCGACCTGGAGTTCCGGGCCAAGTCTTCCAGGAGCCTGCTGGCCAACGTGCTCGACCTGGACGACGATCTGCGCTCGTCCACCCGGAGCTACCCGGGCGCCCGGAGCCAAGTGGCGCCGATGCCCGAGCACGTCATGGTCGAACAGCAACAGCAACAGCACACGATGTTGTCCGGCGGCGGCGGGGCGGCGTCCGCGACTTCGTGCCTAGGACCGCACCGAGAGCTGTCGCTCATCCTTAAGGAGCTCCGGATGATCACGGACAAGCTGCGCAAGGACGAGGAGGACGAGGAGATCACCAACGACTGGAAGTTCGCGGCCATGGTGGTCGACCGCATGTGCCTGTACATATTCACCTTCTTCACGGTGGCCGCCACCATAGCGGTTCTCATGTCCGCGCCGCACGTCATTGTCACGTGATTGCGCCATCGATGTCGTCGCGTCCAGTTCCAGTTCCAGCTCCAGCTCCAGCTCATCTCTTTCTCACTCTCTCTATATCTACACGTCATACGTATATCGTCATATATATAATATAATATAGGTAATATGAAATGGATGCAGCGGAGCAGCAATATTATGTAACGACCGCATGAAGTAGCTCTCCATAGCACGCGGAAAATTGACATGTAGAAATCGGTGTGGTACCGTTTTAAATTATTCATACAAGATAATTATGATATTATTAAATTATTAAATTATTAATATTATTAAATACTCCTAATATCTAAAATTATTATAATTATAATTTTTTTTCTCGAAACTACTTCTTTTCTAATGGTTAACTAAAGTATGTCTATGAATATATCTATTTGGTTTAAAAAGTAATAATAATAATGATACATTACTTTAGCCCTGCTCCTTGAAACGAATTAATATGAACGAACAAAAGAAATTAAGGTTGAGTAGATTTTATATCAACGTAAATCTGTTCCATAAAACATTAAATTGACTCGTCAAACATTACATCAATATTATAAATATCCGCATAAATAACGTTTGAAAAACAAACATTTATACAAAAAATTAAAATAGGTGCTTAACTGTATATATATTATAACAGACCTATTATTAAATATTCAAAATTAGTACGTATTCAATGTATAATATTGACAATTGTAAATTTTTGGATATTTTCATAACAACAAAAGAATTATTTGCATGTATGTAGATAAACTGTCATATGAATATTATTCTATTCATTTGTTTCGTCCTATTTAAGGAATAAGGGCTTTAAAAATGTATATGACATTGAAAATCTCAAATACAATCTAAAATCGATACATTTTTCGTTGTCACAGCGTCGTAAAACCCACATCATGTCGTGACAATATTAAGTTTTAAAATCAAAAATTATTATTATAATGATATACCTATGTTACTGAACATCAAAATAAATATAAAAGTTTCTATTACTAGTTGCAAAAAAAAAAAAATAGGTTAAACTAAAATTTATACTTAGCTTATTACTATACTGATATTGTATTTTTACATAAATGCACTTATTTCAAATTATCTTATATTGCATATTGATAATATTTTTAATTATTGTTATTGGGTTCCTCAATTTATTTTACAGTGGATACTTAGAATTATAATTTCGTTTTCCACACAAATACACTCGTAAATTTTGTCCCACACTTTCAACAAATTAGTTTATTCATTATCGATATACCTACACAGTACAAAAACGTTTATTTCAAAATACACACGTTTTATAACTGCTCTGTAAAAAAAAAACATATACCTTAAGTCTCTGGATGGCCTAATTATCGACAGTCATTGTCTTAAGATACTTACTTATATAGTTTATACACTCCGAGTACCTATCGATTTTTGGTTTTAATTTTAAATATCGATGACGTTGCAAATTTCTTACATATTGTATGTTGCTAATTGATTTTATTTTTAACAGCGATGATATATTTATTATTCATTTTGAAAGTATTTTACTGATATAAAAACTGCAATAAGTCCGAAATAATAAAAAAGGCATACTGTAGCGTTTTCAACGAATTTAAAAGTCTACTTACAAACAACTTTTCGTAAAAGTAAATTCATTTTCCATCATGTAACAATGATCCAAATTTTAAAACATATTTTATTTCAACTTCGGTCCTTAATATTTATCTTAAGCTAATGTGCTGATAAAAAACGTAGGTATGTGTAACTATAATGTTCTATAGTTATTGGATCGTTAATATTTTACTGGAACACTTATATTAATAACTTAATTTATTTCATAATCTATCTATAATAATTACTTAAAGTACTAAATATCATAAAGTTATTTGTCAAGACACTCAATTCGTGTGTCCTCTTGCTCAAATTAATATATATATATATATTATATATATAGACTTGATATAAATATATTATTAGCTTAACTAAAAAAAATTGCTTTTTTATATATTAATCATCTGTGAAGTAAGAAATAAATATATATTAATCAGACACACCTATTATATAATACGTAAATAAAAAGATTATTATGCGATCAGATTATGCAAATAATTGTATTTAAAATTAGTACA
Organism: Melanaphis sacchari; assembly: GCF_002803265.2. Classification (NCBI taxonomy): domain Eukaryota; kingdom Metazoa; phylum Arthropoda; class Insecta; order Hemiptera; family Aphididae; genus Melanaphis; species Melanaphis sacchari. Next base: position 5,624,841 of record NW_020270420.1, read on the forward strand.
AAATCGATCACATTAATTGTTTATGTATTTTTTAGACATGTATTAGAATACTTAACTGTTTTATTTTACGCGCACGTTTTGCTGTGACAATCTTAAAATCTCAACATCATAAAGCCCAACGGTAAATTACAATAGTAATTATACTGATAATTATTAAAATTATTATCAATATCATCATTATTATTATTATTATTATTATTATTATAAATTTAACTATTAAAAATGTCTAATACATTAAATGACAAAATCTTGAGTCGTCTTCCGGTTCAAACAAATGTCATGGAATAAAAACAAAAAAATTAATTGAAAAATACATAGAATATAAACTTAATTTCATTTGATATAAATCATAATATACTACATATACAATTTACTAGGGATATTATAGAATAGCGATTAGAAATTAATTAATTTTCTTCGATGATGTTTCATGATTCATCGTTAACAAACAAAGTGTTAAATAATAAATTCAGCTCAATTAATTGCTTTAATAAATAAAATAAAAGTAAAATTATTGTATAAACTACGTTTGTTTAGAGCTATACATTGTTTACATAACATAAACAAAACTATTTTATAAAAATGAAAATCATTTTAAAATTAAATGTAAAAATGATTATAAAAAAGTTTTATATTAAAAACAAAATAAAAAACATGTAAATACCTACTTTGTTATTTGTACGTTGTTATTGAATCTTGTTAACATAATTATAATTGATTTTTTATTATTATAGCCTTTAGAAATAATAAAATATTAATGTATAGGTTTTGAACATTTTGTTATGTTTTAAAACGTAATAGAATATAAAACAACTATAAGAGACTTAAACTATATGTAACATGAATTTGACAACCTTATATGCTTGAAAATATGTGTAAAAAACAGTAATCCATATTATACATAATTAATACATCGTATTGTAAGGAAATTATGCTAAAACAACATTATTATATCAAATTGTTCTAAAACGTTATTTTATATAGTTACTTTGGTCAGTATTATTTTTATTATCATTATTATTACTTTTATCATCATTAGTTCAATTACAATTAGACAAATAGTAAGATTAGAAAATAAATTAATTAAATATTTAAGTAAAAGAAAAGTAATACATTACATCTTCGTTTATATATACCTACCCAATTGTTCGTTAGATTTAATCTAATATCTAAATATATTATTTTTGTTATTTTTTAATTATTTTATTTTACCAAATTGTTCTTATCATTTATTTGTTTATGTTTAGATACAGAACGCTCTGTTGTATTACTTTGCCAGTTTTTAATCTCAAATTATTATTACGAAAAATTATAAAAAAAAAAAAAACATACATAGAAAATATAATACAAATAAGTCCTTAATTAGACTATAGTTTGATTCAATGATTTAATATTGTATGCCCTAAAACCATATTACTATCATAAAATTTAATTGAAATTATGGTCCTGCTCATCTAGGCGCTGTTTTTTAAATTGTTAAGCAAAAATAAATGATTAAAAATAAAAATATATAACATAAAATTATTATGAAATAAAATTAAATTCATTTTATTATAATATATATATATTATATATGTTATATTATCGTTAAGTAAAATACAATAATTTCGTATTCGTTATCAACTAATCAGGTTTCATATATCCAAGTTAATTTTTTAATTTTTATTTTATTTATACGCCTGAGTTCATCTTTCTCTGCCACTTTTTAGCAGACAATCAAAAATATTAATTAATAACATTAAGATTTGTTGCAAATCGAAAGAACTATTTATTTTTTTTTTTTCTATTTTTATTTAATAATTTAATCATTGTTTTTTGTATAATTCAAATAGGTATCATTTCTATTGCTGTAGGTGTAACGTTTCATTTCACTAAAATGTATCTCTTTCTTAAACTTTTAGAGTTTTAGTAAACAAAAACTGTTCGTCCGCGATTTTAAATAACTTATCATTATATTATACAATACTTTTCAAACCGAAAAAAAAATTATCTAAAGTATATAAGAATTTTAAATTGAAAGATTAATAAAAAATTTTAAAAAATAATATCAGCAACACATATTTTGCTATTTGTAACTCTAGCGGTTTCGTATAGTCTAATGAGTTTCTCGATATATTTTTTTTTTTTTTTTTTTTAATTATAAAAATGTCATAATAAGCTGATACTATCAAAATTGTTTATATTAATAGATTACATAAAATGTTTCGTTAAGATTTTATTTTTGTTTTTATGTTATACAACATTTGTTTATTTTATTTTTACAGTTGATGTTTATTTATTTGTAATTTCTATGACAAATTGTAATGTGCGATTTTATAGGCCAACATAATTTTAAAGGCCGAAAAATATCTAATATTTATAATGATATCCGTAATGTTATTATATATTGATAAAACAATACAAAATGGTGTACACATAATATAGATTTGCTCATAGTATTTGTTAACTCTTGTGTAATGTAGATGATGTTTAATTTCAAGCAATTTGTACTTAAAAATATAAAAAGTTATAATTGTGATTATTAAATCATATTAATTTTAATTGTCTACTGAATATTATGTTGATTGTTGCTAATACCAATATTAACATGAACTAATACCAATGTTTTAACATCAATGTGTGGTGTTATAAAAACAAATTAAATATGATGAAAACTTATAGGTATACTACCTATTATTTATGGTTTCACTTCATTTAGATTCTTATAAATACATAATATTTTTCACAAAAAATATAGGTATTCTGTGTCAATCAACTGGTGATCCATTCAACGTAAGAAATGCATTCTTTAAATTTTATGTTAAATTATTTAGTAGTTAAAAAGTAAAAACCAACATATTATTTACTATTTTCAAATGTTATACCTTTTAAATATTTACTTTATTTAATAATATTATGCGTTTTTAATTCCTATTATTAAAGGATATTTTTATAAAGTAGAATATTTTTTGGAGTACTTTTATTTATTAATAATTTATGAGTGATAATTAGGAATTTTAAGTTTTTATAATCAGAATGAGTAGTAGGTGCCTGCGGATATCCTACAAAATATTGGTCTACTATTCCACTCATCTGAAGTTTAAATACTTATAACAGTATATAATAGTACATTGTACATTTAAAAGCAGTATTAAATTATTGTATTCAAAAATCAATCCTGAATAGATATTTAATGTGGTCAATAACTTATAATTTATAAGTGAAAAATGACTTGCATCTTATTCCATCTGGTTAATTGACCCAGGTGATAATGGCAGCGCTATCTGCCATCATTATTATCAACTTATCTACACGGTAGCAAAAATGAATACCACGAATCTTCTGTAGTTTTATGACAGAAGCCTCATTATTTCGTGGGTAAATATTTTTTAATCCTGATTTGCGGTTTAATAAAATAAAATAAAATAACATTAATGTTTATTATTTTTTCGCTTTGATCAGGCACCCTAATTAAATAAGTACATAGATCGCAATGCTAACCTATGTATTAATTTATGGTGCGTTGTTCAAGGTTCTGCTAAACCTAGAGCTAGCTCTGATAAAGGAAAGTAATACGTGAAGAATAATACATACTATAGCATTCATGATTTTAAAGTTACACACGATTGCTATAAAATTCAAATTATCAAAAAATGATTATTATCATATTTCTTTAGGTTATGAAAATATTTGTTTTATTATGGTTCATGAGGTATAAAAATACATTCATATCATGTACGCTTGTTAGGCTAATCTTGTCATCATATGATAATCAAATAATTAAAAAAATATCAATAATTCAAAGGATCTCATTTTTTTTTTTTTGCAAAATAAAATTATTAAAACAACTACATAATAAAATTAAAAATTGATTATTATTTTTTTAGTACTTAACAATATTTTATATGAATGTTTGTGTAAGTTTAATATAAATAGAAAATTATTTGTTTATTAAACAAGCACAGAGGAATATTAGTTTTCAGTGTGTAAGCAAATGAAGTACAAAAACTTATACAAAAAGTATTAATAATTATTATAAATTTAACTCTTGAATACACAAAATGGTTACATAGGTCTTCCACGTCCACGTCCCTGTTGTTCTTCACCTCCACCTGATTTTGGATTTTTAATTGTTTGATCTACTGATAGAACTAAACAAGCGGCTTCAATAGCAGCTGCAAGTGCATTTTTTTTAATGATCACTGGTTCCCACACACAGTTTTCAAAGTTATCTACGACATGTTCTCGATTGATATCTACACCAAATGCTTCACCTCCTTGAGCATGTTTCTGACGTAATTTGTTCAATATATTTGTAGCATCAAAACCAGCATTATCACACAATTGTCTGGGAATGATTTCCAATGATTTTGCAATAGCAGCTACAATCAATTGTTCTTTACCAGCTATTGATCTAGAGTAATCACGAAGTACTTTGCTTAATTCCATTTCAATAGCACCTCCACCTTTACAAATTCAAATAAAATTAATAATAAAAAAAAAAAACAATTGAGTCTATATTAAATAAATTATTAATTTATTTACCAGCTACAATTGAGTCATTTTTTACAGTTCTTCGGACAATCATAATGGCATCATGTAAAGAACGTTCAGTTTCATCTAATAAATGTTCACCTCCACCACGTAGTATAATAGTACATGCTTTGGCATTAGGACATCCAGAGAAAATATTGAATCTATCGCCTCCAATTTGTTTTTCTTCGAAATATTCACATTTACCAAGTACAGAATCATTTAAATCATAAGTTGTAGCAACAATAACACCACCACATGCTTTCATTGTACGTTTTAAATCTTCGTCAACAACACGACCAGCACAAAACATATCTCTAAAATAACAATTAAAATACAACCAATCATACAGCATTACTCAAGTTAATATATTCTATATACCTGTCAGCAAAGTATTGAGTAGCTACATCACCAATTGGTAGTTTAGATAGTACTACTTGAGCTCCACTTTTATAAATATGTTCAAGTTTTTCATATAAAATATTCCATTCAGTATCAACAACTTTTTGAAATTCCTATAATAATTACATAATATAAATTACAAATAGATAACAATGGCACAGTTTACCCCACAGCTAATTAGCAACCCAAAACTCTATGTGCTGAATGATTTAATACACCACCAATAGATCACTCAATCCTATCAGTGTAACCTTGAAATTTTTATGAATCATATAGTCATACGTAAATTAATTTAGAAATTGTATTTTGTATGATGAAGAGTCAATAATATTTTAAACTTAAGCAAGATTATACATGAATTAAATGTTTAACCCTTCAAGGCTTACCTTATTTGTATATCTCAATGTTTATCATTTGTCAAATTAATAAACATATTATACTGTGTGCACTAAACGAATGTGATAACTTCACACAAACTATACAACTGTGAGCTAAAGTGGCTTATTTTTATTTCTAAGCCCTACCATGCGTCTTCTTTTAAACTGTACACAATATGATTCGTCTATTTACAGATTAGTTGTATATGTATGCAAAAGGAATATAATTAAACATAACTTTTATAATGAGTTAGTGATTAGAAAATATCAGGAATGGAGAGGTCACCAGTTTACTTTAGATATATTAGCTATTAAGGACATACTTTTTGGCTTGTGTATAAACAGAATATAATACAAAATTAGGTTCCATGCTAAAAACAATCAGTATTCTTATAAAATGTTCAATGTTTGTAAAATTGACAAATGATATGCATTTTAAGATAAAGTTAAATATACTTTCTAAAATGGAGATAACATATATGGGCGTAGCACTCTCTTAAATACTACTTAAAATTTCAAAATCATATTATTTGTATAATATTAAATTTGATTATTAATTATAACAAATTAATCCTTAATTTAATTTAGTTAAAAAATCTTAGATTAATATTAGTAAAATATTAATAAAATATGAAATAAATAAAATTTACCTCAACAGTGTTTACTCGTACTTCAGCATTAGAACGTTCGGCTTTTAGTTCAAGCTCAATATTAAGCAATGCAATTTTTGGAGACTTATAATGTTTAGGTTGCATTTCAAAACCAGCATATGAAAATGTTTTCTTAAATGATACACCAGTAATAAGTTGTGAATCCTGTTAACACACACAAATAAAAATAACAATAAATTGAAATATTAAGTCAATAAACTCTTAAGTTAAAAAAGTTAACAACACATAGTTGGTTCTGTAAACACATATGTGCTATTGTGAGCGAGTCAGACATATTACAAATAAACGCACTGACACTTTCTTTAATATCATCTATTTTGTATTAATAATATTAATTAAAATGTGAAATTGTGATATTGACTATTTATAGTTTATATCAATAATGGCATTTTATTTTTAGTATGATATTCCATGAGAAAAATAATTGCCTACTTTTTTAGCTGAAAGTTGACACAGTTACTTAGAAATATATAATGTAATCCTAATCATAATTTAAAAATTAACAAATTTAACCATTAATAAGTGTAATATTTTTTGAAAAACAATAACTTAATAATTTAAGACCTATGTTCTGATTTTAAAAAGTAATATAATTAAATAAAAACACATTAAGATTATTAATCCACATAACTATTACTTCATTTCAATTTAAATAACAAGTAGCATACTTTAGTAATTCATCTAATATTGAGAACTAAATATGAATAAGGAAAAGGAGGGACTTAACTTAAGAATTTAAACAAAAATTACCTGTAATCCACCACCTTGAACTTTTTTAATACCAATCATGTTTAATGGTAATAACTCATCTAATAGTAATACTGCGTCCACTGCAATTTTTGAAAAAAAATCTTTTTCTTGATGAATAAGCTTTGAATTAAGAGCTGTGGCCGCACATTTTTGAAGGAAAGTACGGTATTCTTCATCATTGTTAAATTTCATCTATAAAATAATTATATTATATTAGAATTAATTATGTACATACAAAATATTGATATTTATTTATAAATTTATATCAGTGAATTACTTTATAAGCAATTTGATCAATTCTATCTTGTGCAATTTTTAAGCCTTTACGCAAAGCTTTAATGATAATTCTGGGATGAACTCCTTCTTCAACATAAGGCTTAACTTGTTTAAGAAACTCTCCAGCTAGTAAAACAACACTGGTGGTACCATCACCAACTTCAGCATCCTGTGATTTAGCAATATCAACAAGAATTTTTGCTGCTGGATGAATTATATCTGATATTTTCATGATTGTTGCACCATCATTAGAAATAGTAGCTGTACCACGACTATCCACAATCAACTTGTCCATTCCACGTGGACCTAATGTAGTACGAATGGCTTCAACAACTGCTTGACAAGCAGTAATATTGGATAAAAGTTGAGATTTTCCTTGGCTGTCTTCAGTACCTTCTTTTAGTAATAAAATTGGGGGACGCTAGAAATATAAATTAAAAACATAAGAATTTTGTATCTAAATTATTTCAAATCACCTACTTCAAAATACCGATTTCTTTATCTAATGACTCATTAGTAATGAGTAATATATCAAAAATGAACAGTAAAAAGTAAAATTTGTGGTATAAGATATTGGGAAATATAAGAATTTAAATATTGATTATCAAATTTTAATTGGACAACATTTTTGAAACAATGTCATATTCTTTTTATTTTTTAAGCTCCTATAGTATTTTTTATACTACTATAACATACTTTGTACAATACTACTTTTAGACAATATTTTATAAGCAAATGTTTAATACTAAAATATTGACCTAAATGTCATGATTATGATATAATATAGTGAAATTTTTTAATAATACTCATTACAGTAAAGGGGACAATATAAATGAGTATCATGTCCTCTTGTTAGGTTCCCTTTGAAAAATGTATTCCAGAACAATTTTATGTTATTTATAATCATTTCTTGCAAATAAAAACCATTTAATACATTTACATTATTTGTTCAAAATAATCATTTAATTTAGTTTTGTATTTTTGTTTAATATATTTATAATACCATACAAATCTAAAATAGGTACTCTCAAAATTAATGAAATTATTAATTAATAAAATTGACAGAAAACAGGAAAGCAAATGAATAATCAAAAATTAAAAAAATCTACAAATTAAAACTATCAAAGTACAAATTATCGAAAAATGTATAGCCCTAAACACTTTGATAAAATATTAACATGTTCAACATTTTATCAACAATCACAATCACTGAATCTATTCTTATTTTGGTTAAATTTCAATACAAATTCGACCAATATTAAAGATAATCAATCAAATAATCTCATTTTTTGCACTCATGTGGTAAGAATAACAATAGCAGAACTATAAACTATAGGACCTTCCGTGTACTCCATCATGAAATATTGTTTAATAAATAAATATTTTTATTACGCTTGTAACACTTACCATCTTGTAGAGTTCTTATAAACTTTTAACACTTAAAAAACTATAAGAAAGAAAACAATTTGGTAAATATCACAATTACCGAACAGTAGAAAAGTAGTAGAGCTTTGAGATTTAAGATTTTATTTTTCAATTTTTATAGTTTCTTACTAACCTATAATTGTTTCCAAACTGCAGCTAACTTAATGCACACGACTGCAAAGAGATTAGAAACTATTGTTTTGTGATGGTATCACGACAAACACGGACAATCTATATTAAAATCATTAACCACGGTTAGAGTTATCTTTTATGACTTTTAAGATATAAATTATATTATGATTATGAAATATGAATAATATCAAATCTATAGTATTTGATAATATGAATTATGAATATTGAATATGAAATAGGACAAGTGACTTCTGCAAAATAAATTATTTAAAAAAAAAAAAATTTAATTTAATTTTTATAATTAATTATAAAATTATCACCAAACAAATAATAATGAGTAGCTAGCCATTTTTCACATTTAATCAGAATAATTCACCAAATTTGATCACCTGCCTGTTTTTTCTTTAATAATGCATTTATTCAATATCTGATTTTTGGATTTTAAAAATAAAAGACTATATCTTAAAATACTTATAAGTTATCTTTTGTAGTTTTATACCATTTAAGAAGTGTCTCATGACAATACAAACTTCTCCTTTCAAATAGGTATTCAAATGATAACAACTCCTTTTTCTTAATGCTAAAAAGTATTCAACAGATGATTTTTCTTTAAATATAAATACCTACTTAAATTCTTAAATCATAAATTGAACCAGTAGTTTCCAAATCATTGAACACTATTTACTAAAGATGATAAATTATATGCTTAAACACACCATTTAAGAAGATCTTAAGCCATACTTAGGCTCATAACTATTTGTTTACACTTATGAAAAAAATTAATTAAAAGATTCGATAATACCGATAGGATAGGTAATTTTAGATACTAAGATACCTAAATATTGTTTGATTTTAAATTAGTTTAAAAATTATATTCATTATAGATAGTAGGCAAGCTATATAAATCTATAAACTTTAAAATTGTAATAATTATCTGATTAATTAAATAGGTACCTACTAATAAAAATATGACTAAACAGATATTAAATGTACATATTATATTTTAATTTAATGTATAGCCATATCTGAGGAGCATCCAAAGTAATATAATAGAAATTATCTTTAGTACCAAAACTTAAAAGTCTAAAATTATTCTGCTGAATTATTCAAAATAAAAAATGCAATTCTCGTCATATTTAAACAGAAGTTAGTATGATCAAAAGACACTTTAAATAGTACTAAAAGTGTCAAGTATTTGAATACAGAATAATATAAAAAATTAGAAAATTAAAATTTAGAGTACTTAATTGCATTATTAAAGGAAAACAATGTGTGTTGCTATATGTATTTAGTAATTACCTTATATAATAAAAGGTTTAAGATAGATAAAATTACACTGGTTGTTCACATTTTATATATTCAAGATCACCATTCACTGCTAAATGGATTTCTTTCAAACTACCATTAACCACTTAACGTGATTATTTTTTAAACATAATGTAGACTTAAAATTGTATAAATTTCATTCTAAATGAAGTGGCTACTACACTTAATGAACTAGCATTAGTTTCAGAAAATAAATTATTTATACTTTTTATTAATACTAATAAAAGATTGAAAAAGTAGCAAACCATCCAAACACAACAGCTCAACAAATATATAGTAACCTGCAAAACTTAAATAAAAATGTATTTTATTGTTTTTATAATAAAATGAAATAACAATCAAAATAATAGATGGCTTGTTTTTTAACATAAATGAGAATTTAGAATTAGAATTAAAAAATCAAAGGTAAATATTCATATTTTATTTTTTAATAAGTGATCAGAAGTCAGATCACAAATGTTTTCTTATTAGAAATATTAGAAACTTTTCAGTAATAATAAAGGGCAATTGTTAACAATTAACCAAACACATAATAGTAATTATTAATTGTATATTACATTACACTAATGATAATCTAATTGTTTAAAACATTATAAACATGTTGTTTTAATTTTTTGACAAAATATAATCTTCAGGATAATCTATAATTTTTGGATATTTTTCAATTTCATCTTTACTATAAGAATCCAATGTTTTAGGTATAGATCGTAATGATCGAATTTGGTTGGAAATATTCTCCATAACCTCTTCTGGTACATTAGAGTCAGGGTAAATATGTAAACGTTCCATGACTACTCTTCTGAATAAATTGCCTTTCATATGATGATAAACAGCTTTTCTAAATATCTAAAAAAATATAAAAAAAAAAAAAAAAATAAAATAGTAACTCAATTATAAATATATTTCTTAAACTATAAACTAATAATTTAAAAGAAATATTCATAAAATAGAACTAATTTATGTCAAGTAAAATATTTTTAAACATTAAAATATTGAATAACAAAAAAAAAGTTAGATACTTTTCTGTTGACATGACTAATATGGCCGACAATTTCAGTGATCACAACTACTAAAATTGCATTTAGAAAAAGAAAATTGCAATAGATGAAGTTTGTTTTTAAAACATAAACATAATGCTGGAAAAATATTTTCCTCGACAATGGACCTTTGGATTCTTATATAGGGAAACAAATCAATCTTTTATTATTTAAGTTTAAGATAAAATAATCTCAACTTAAATGAAAATAATATTAAACTAGGGACCAAAATATGTATTGTTAGTTAGTTGCCTAGCTGTAATACGCAATAATTAAAGGATGATAAATAATATTAGATTATCATAGGCGTAGTTAAGGGGGCTTGGGGTGGCTTAGCCTCCCTCCTTAGTTCATAAAATAGCCCCTTCAAAATTTTAGAGTCACTACATATCTAATCTTAGAAGAGCAACAGCCCCCCCACCAAAAAGAATTTGTTTATCCTACACCTTTGATTAGATACCAACATTTTACTGTGAATCATACATATTATTTTGTGAAGACTTTGACTACTTTAGTATTTATTATATTATTAGTGTTAAATTATTATAAAAATATTTATTTTATACCATATTATATCAATTTATTTAACTCAAAACATTGTAGTGTCTTTCTGTAAATACTGTAAAACAGTAAAAATAGATAATATCTTAAATTAAAAGTTTTATTGTATATAGTAAAATTCATAATTATTTAGTACACAACTGTTTTAAGTGTTCTCAAATGTTTTTAAACTATGATAAAAATGAATATAGTTATTTAATATTTAGATAAATAATTTTCCAAATTGGAACTTAAAATGCCTATAAAAAATAGTTATCAAAATACCATTTTTTTTAATTTTATAGTTTCAGTATAAATTACTAACAAAAAATCTTTTATTAAATTTTCAAAACTTAGATACAAAAATAAAAGTTTTTATGAATTTTAAGTACAAAATATTTTGCTAATTTTTATGAATTTAACAAAATTTGTCAAAATTCTAACTTCAAAAGTACGTAAAAAAAAATTGAGGCTATATATTTTTAATATTTTTATACAGATTTAAGAATAACTTTTGTGGCATCTTGTATTAAATCTTAAAGACTTTTGACCCATGGAATAATTTTTTATTAACATTAATATAAAAAAAAAACACTAAAAAGAATTGAATACTTGCCAGGCCTATAAATAATTAAAAAAGAGTCAAAATATTTTGATAATCTTATCTAATATCAAAATAATTTGTACACTTTTGAGATTTTGATGAATTCAGTTGATATTTTTTAATTGAGAAATTAAAAATTTATGAAGGGATTTGTATTTAGTTTTAAAGCATTTTTTACTTTCTAACACATATAACTTTGAATTATGACCGTTTTTGAATGAGAATATTCTCTTTAAACAATCCAATGGAGTCTTTTTTTATGCATGAAGTAAATTTCTATAACTTAATTATTAAAATATCATAAACACTTAAATTATTAAAAAATGTTCAATAATATGAAATTTAACAGTTAAAATGGATTATTGTTATGATATATAATGTTGGTTTATATGGTCTAAGTATTTATATTATATTAAGTGATAGTTGTGGATTTGCGGTAACAGAAAAAATTTTGGCTTTAGTCACATTAATAGAAAAATACCTATAATTTTTTTAATTTAAATACTCTAGAAACTAGATTGATCATTATTAATTGAATTTATTTAAATCACAAGAATTGATAATCTTATCAAAAGTTCTATCCTCAATATTGTTAGTAATTCCTAACTAAATAAATTGTTTAAAAATTAATTGAACACATAACATTGTACAATAATGAAAAGTTATTGAATTAGTAATAAATTGTTATTATACCATGGTTGGGTCTCTATCGTGTAATTCCCAAGCTGGAGTCCAAGATGCTCCTCCTGAATATCCAGTATGATGGAAATAAGCACGACGTCGCCATTCTTCGCCAGGAAATGCAATTTGTTTACTGTTTATAACCACAACATGATCACCACAATCAACTAAAAATAAAATATTAATACATTTTTTTTTATACATAATTAATGTTTAATTGATAATTTAACTTTTAAGAGACATATATATATTGAAATCAATAAATTATTAGATGAATAATTATATTTTATTAATTTTATTATTAACATGTCTTTTCTGTTTATGAGTTATGAGTTTATGACACATATTTGCATCATTAGGTTTATAAGTGTAAGTGATTTGCTTTATTAAATATATGTTTACAAGTTTTAACATAGTTTTTATATTTTTTAAATGTTTTAATTTTTCCCTAAGTACCGAGGAACATACATAAAAAAAAAAAAATACAAAACAAAACAATACATAGAATCTGTTATTAAAGTATGTTTTTTTTTTTAATTATCCATTAAATTAAAATATTTTGTTATATATTATTTATAATCATACAAATATGAAATTAGACAATTAATATTGAAAAAAATTGAATAAAAGGTGGTTTAACAAAAGTAAATTATTTTTTATATTATTATAAATGACCTATTAAATGATAAGTATAGATTTATAATTTATTAAAGTAATAAATTAATATATTGATATAATAATAGCATATTAACACAAATTATTGTATATGTTATTATAATTTAATGTAAGTATAAGATAAACTTATAGTTTAGAAAATGTACATAATAAATATTAATACTAACCTAAAGGATGATAAATTGGTTTTGTGAGCCCCTTTAAATACTTTTCAATTGTCGGGGCACATTCTAAAGGATTTTGCCAAGCTGCATCAAACAGATGCCAACAGCGAGCAAATGTATTCCATTGCTGTGAAAGTATACAAATATTTCAAAACATACAAAATAGTTCAATATTAATAGTTAATTATAATCATTGATTCAAATACACATGTGCTACTTCATAGTATATAAAAATGAATAGCATGATGTAATTTCAATAATAGGTAACAATTCAAAGTACTCACCTTTACCCTCCCTAATTGTGACATAGGTATTTGCAGATTAGAAATATTAGAAAATTTAATTTAAATTTAAATACAACAAAAGTAGTTAGAAAAACAAATGTACAATATCTTATATCATACAATTTCAAATCTGTTCTGTACTTATTAGTTAATAGTTAATGTAATACATTGAGATATATAACCACAGAATAGATAAGTAATGGATGATAGTATAGATGATAAAAAAATCTAATAAATTTACTGGTAGATAGTACTATCTATAAAGCCTTACATGCTTACTGCATCTATAGGTAAATTTTTTTAATTCTCATCACGTAACTGTCAACTGATGATAACCAAAATTCTCAAAATTAAAAATACCATCGTGATTCGTGAGCCATGACTCGTGACCCAGAAGCAACTTTATTTTTTCACTTTTCAGTATTCACTGAGTAAAACCATTTTAACGAGTCATTGTAAACAATGTTAGGTGAACCTATATCGTTTACAGTACAAAAGATTAACATAGCAGTATCGGTGATATCTAAAGACCGGATTCTCGTGCAATTGCAACTTTTTTTCCTTTGCTTTAAAACATATAAAAACAAATTATAAATCCGAATCATGAGAAGTAGATTAATTTAAACGTAGTTTTATTTTGCACGAAATTGCACGTTTTGCACTTTTTATTCTAAATTGCACGATTTTGATTTTCATTGCATGAAATTGCATATTCTACATTTTTTAAATTAAACTAGATAATATTTCAGTTTTCAACTATACAAAAGGAAAAAGTGAATTCAAGCTGGTAATATATTCTTAGAATAACATCAATTTATTAGTGTTTCGTGATAAAAATAAATGACAGCAAATACTAGTTAGATAATAATTTGGAATGTATAACATTGTAAATTTTAACTCAATAAAAAATAAATTTTTTTATGTATGTATATACGTATAATAGTTAAAATTAAAATTAAATAGCTTAACTCTGTAGTTATGTTTTTTTTTACACAATGTGTATATTCTTATCAATATTTTAATTATTTTTTATTTTTTAATTATTAATTGCTAATCCTGTAATAGAGTAAAAAACTGGATAAATAAAGTATAATTTAAGGGTTTAAATCAATGTACTTTGAATGTTTACAAAATGTTGGTAAGTATTAAGCGATTTTAGGCCAAAAATACATTTTTGCACAATTTAGGCACTTAACTGTATGTTTTTGCAATTTTTAAGTTATTAACTGCACATTTTTTTTTATTTATACTGCATGAAAATCCGTTCTCTAGTAATATCACTCCCAAAATTTGTGTGTTTACGAACTAAACCTAATCTACTCGTATAGCCATAGGCGGACATTTAATTGAATAGAGGGGAGGTATAATAATCCAATGTAAAGTGACCCCCTCTTTCTATACACTAGTATAACATGTTACTAATAAAAATATAAATATGTTTCAGTTACGAATTTACAATGTCCTAAGCGACCTAAACCAAGTTTTATATTTTTTATTGCAATGAAACTTCTTTTGCAATTAGCCGTGCTGATAGCCAATTGTTATCTACCATTAATGCTTTTGTGAATTGTTTTTGCAAATTAGGAAGTATTGATTGATTTTCTGACTAAACTCTTATGACATCATTGACATCTAATATCAAGTATGTTAATATTCACATCTGAAGCAATATTTTGAATTAGGTACCTACCTACAACATTTTTTGCCACTGTCATTTGACATTTCTGAATTAAGACATTTTTTGGATAGATCCATTAGAGACTAAATATAAATACGAGTATAAAATAATACATTGCTAACTATATTAATATTATCATTTATGTGAATCAATATTGTACTATTGTAGTATAATTTTAGTTATTTACGTGATAATAGTTTATAAAATGAAGGCTATCATTAAATTCAGATTGAAAAATTATCTATAGATGCATGAAACTTTCTACTGAAAATCGTTTTAAAAATTTGAAATAACTACATCCAAGATAGTATAAAAAAAAAATAGTTCTGAAATAACCTTCTGCAGTAAATTGTTTTGTATTTTCAATAGATATATGTTAATATATTGGTCACTAGTAGATGTATTAACAATATAATTTTTTAAAGTACCTACCTATTTGGCCTCATTCTTTTTCTTTTTGGTCGTATAATATTTCGAATTAAGTTTTGATTTTTGGGGATCTATTGAAATATTTTATTATTTTTTTTTCTGAGGGGGAGAGCTTAGCCATATTTTGGCTTTGGTCCATTTTAGAATTTAAAAAAATTTTTTTTTTATTAAAAATTTCAGCATCAATTTATTTTTTAATATTACTATTAAATAATTTATTTTATTAATAGTATTACGGTAGATTGACTTAATTGTTGCTTAAAAAATTGTATTTAATATATTTTTATAGTATATATTTATACATTATACCCTTATAGCTTATACTACAATATTATGCTATTGTTATTAACTTTTGAGTCAAATGTTAATATCACCTAAATTCCATAGTCTATACCATACGACAGTGAATCATTTCATGGTATAAATATTTAGCTATGCAGGTAATATATTATCTCAAAATTAATCTACATATTTTTTGAATATTTCATTGTGTATAGTAAAATTCATTATTAGTTACAATTTCCAACTAAAACCACTTTCAAAATTGAAAATCAAAGTGATTTATTACCTGCTATTAATTAATAATTATGAACACTATACACATAAGTAAAAAAAATGCACTTTGTAAAATCAATACATTCATTACACTTGACACTCCGTTCAGAATTTAAAAAAAATGTATGCGGCAGCTGTATCTAGCAACGAAGATGTGTCAAGGCAGATTTTACGACTTAGATAATTTTGAAACATTGTCGTTAGATAGTGATGCCATTAGTGTACACATATAAATATATAAATACATAACAAATACATTTTCAACTATAATTAATGTAATATGAAATTCTAATTATGTTTTTAAAACTAAAATGTTATTAAGAAATATTTATCTTGTTTTTATTGAGAATCAAAATCTTTTACTGCATATTATATTTACTCTGTAATTTTGCACTTTTAAATTATTGTATTTAATATTATTATCTAATAATTAAGCTTACTGTCCGACTATCTAAATTATAAATAGATAATATATTAAGATAAATTAAAAATGTCATTGGGTGTAGTAAACTTCATAAATCATAACAAAATAATATAAGTAATAGGTAGTTAAGTTTACACGAATATTTTTAAGGAAAAAATTAACATCGCTATTTATCTTTTAAATAAATAATTTTGTCCAAATTTTAACTTAAAATGTATTATGCTTGGATATTTTTTCATATTTTATGGTTTCTGTAAAAATACTCATGTGGAATTACTGGAATCTATTAAATTTTTAAGTATTAACTCAGCGAATAATTTTTCATCAACACTTATAAAAAAGAAAATACAAATATACCATGTATATTTCACCTATAATAGCTCAAAAATTTCAAGTACCTCTATGGTTATTCATTTTTGAATTATAACAAATAGCAAAAAATATTTGGAAAGAAATAGTTAATTTAAGAGTGAATATCTAATGTCGTAAACATTTGAACCTTAATGTTAATAAAAAATTAATTTGGCTTTGGATAGTTCATTTTTTTTTTTAAAGATTGAAAAACTTTTAAGAACCTTGTGTTAAATTTTAATATCTTAGGTTATGAACAAAAAACTTTGTTTTTTTAACTACAAAATAACTTGTATTTTTTGATTTTTTTAAAAAAAAATATTGAAACTATAAATTTTTGATATTTTTTAACTTAGAAATGAATCACTTATTAGAAACCTTGTATTCAATTTCTAAGAACTTTTACCCATTCACAATTTTTTTATGCATATTATCATTAATATTAATTTATTTAAATACATGGGAGAATAAGTTCTTACATAGTAACATTATACATGCATAATTACGTCCTACAACTCTTTTTATAGCTAAATTATGTTTGGTGTATTTGAAAATTAAAAACTATTTTTTAGCTTACACTTGCTCCCAGATTAAAAATAATAATTGTATAACATACATACATTGAATACAGTTTTTTTTATTATTTGTTTCATTCACTTACTGATTGAAAACTAAAATATATAATTACCTAATTTTTAACATTAAAAAAAATAATAGTTTAATGTTATAATTACATAATGAATTTTTATGATTTGTAATTATATTTTATTATAAATATTTTTATATTATAACAAATAAACACTTGTTTATTTCATTACACATAATGATGACATTATAAAATAATTAATTAATGGTAACTTATGTCCATATCATAGGTCAAAAAGAACTTGTAAAATAAATTGACCGATACAAAATTTGTTATCCAAGTGTTTTATATAATTAACTGTTAAAAAGTAAATACCATTTTGACAAAGATACTATATCAATTTCATGTATACAATAAAACTATTAACCATTTTATTTTATCAGAGTTTAGTATGTATCCAGATTTAGATATGGTTTAAAAAAGAAACAGAAATATGTGTATAAAATTAATATCCTAAGATTTCATAAATATGTAGATCCCATTTTAACTATAACAATATCCTAACTTGTATTAAATAACAAAATTTACTGTTTTAAACCTTGGAATAAATAAGTTTGTAATAGTAGTTTTAAATAATTAAAAATTATTTAAAATTAAAACACAAAAATAATCAAAACTATCAAAACTCAATTTCATATTTGTCAACGGGAAATAACAATGTATTTTATTTATAAGTTAAATATACCATTATATACAAACAAGGTAGTAGTATCAATTTGAAATATTTTTTCTAACAATGTTATGAATATTAAATTACAAATTAAAAAAAAAAAAACAGCAATATTTTTCATATGATAGTTTGAGACTTGTGTTTTTTTTAAAAAAACACTACATTATAAAAAAATTTGGATTTAAAAAATTGATAAGTACTAAACTGTCATAACCTCATAACAAAACAAAACTAAAAAACAGTGTTTATTTTTCTAAACATTGAGTTTTTTCTTTATTATTCATTATTATTTAATATGCAATAATAATAACTAATAGAAATAAATTTAAAATACATACATTACGCACTTGTTACATAAAAAAAAAAAAAAAATACTATAATACAATCAAATTATAACAGTGAACCTTAATGCAGAGATCACAGCCAAAGAACAATTTTTTTCTTCTTTTCTTTCTTATTTTATTTATTTATAATTTCAATTGGGAAGGGGTTCATATACAATGCAATTTTAAGGTGAGTCTAAAATCTTAAAACAATATTCACACAAAAATAATAAAAATAAAAATCATAAAAAAAAAAAAACCTTAAAATACTCCTAATAATTAGGTTATATATTTATTAATATATAAATATATATACATGTATAGGTGTATATATAAATATATATGTATACATATGTATGTATATAATATATATACATATATATGTATAAAAATATATATAAAATGTATATATCAATATTGACTGTTGTTAGAAATTAGTTGAGCAAAACACATTTAATAGTAGAATACTTTATGTACACTAGTGTTTGGATTAATTTTTCGATTTCTCATATTAATTATATATATTTATATAATAATAATAATAATAATATTAATTTATTGTATGTTCTTATTTTTTATTTTTTTTATTTTTTTTAATTTTTTTTTTTTTACAAGCATTTTTATATATTTAGTATGTTAAAAATTGAAACTCTTACATGAAACAATTTTCTACATAAGTACATAAAACATTTTACCAAATAATACTGTCAATTTTAAAATTATTCATTTAATTATGATAAACATGTATTAATTAACATTTGGCTGTTTAAATTATATCAACAATATGTCTACATTAAAGTAAATATTTAATGTCTACAACTTAATTACTACAAATAAATAATAAAAATAATAATAAAAAAATGAGATAAAAAAAAGTTAGAATTTTTGAAAAATAAATAACAAAAATTTTTAAATAAAAAACAATTTTTTTTCACTCCTAAATTTGTACAGTGATTATTCGTCTTTACATTATCTTAATTTAAATATGAAAACTTCTTAAATTATGGTAACCAATTTGAAATCATTAGCATTATATTCCAATAACAAATTGTTAATGCGTAAAAAAAATAATAATAATAATAATTAATAATTGTAATAATAATAATAAAAATTGTTAACAATTATCATTAGGTTTATTTAATGAATATTTTCATTAATTATATAATATATATACTTTGTGCACCTAATGCGCTAGAAGAAATATGAAATTTGTACTCATTATAGAATATTTACACGGTGGCTATGACAATAATAAGATGGGCCATAGATGCTATTTGTTTCACCATTGCAGGATGAACTGTAGCTAGGACACTATTTATATAATCACAAGGTGGGAACATGTGCACTATGTAAGCATTCTGAAACAAAAAACAGAAAAAAAATTAGTTAAATTTCTATTGTATAAATACATGATGTATAAAATATACTTATTATTAATAATAATATTTATAACGTATAAATATACATGATAAAATGATTAATTATTTAAATTTTAAATACCTGAGTGCTTCCAGGTGCTGTGATGTTAATAATTCCTGCAGCTTGTTTTTGTTGTAAATATGTTATAAAACCATTATGCAAGGTACAACTTTGTTGATTCCATTCTTCTTCACTCATACCAATTGGCACAGCAATTAGCACACAACATTCATCTTCAATCTAAAAAAAAAAAATCAAATATTACATTTAAATATATTGGTCAATTAATATTTAAGTTTAAATGTACAATCTTTTTGAAAAGTTAAATATTTTTACCTGCATCTTGCGTGAAACGCCATCTAATTGCGTTTGTTCTAATCGCATACGTTGGGATAACTTCAGTTCACCATCAATATTACGTTGTAGTGAATGTTCAGCTACAGCCGCATTCCCAAATAAATAATGCATTTCTACAAGTGCTTTATCATTCTTGAGTGCCAAAGTTCCTTGCCAGTAAATAGGATAGTTCTAGAAAACAAAATATTATTTTAGCTGATCTCTTAATACATTATTATTTGTTAACAATGTTAAATTATCTTAGAACACTAACTGCTATTAATGAAATATTAATTGAATGTTTTCGTAAAATTACATACCTTTAATATGGAATTAATGGGTCGATAACCATAGTTAATTGGTACAACTTGTCCATATGGAAGACTACCAATTGGATGAGCTACTTGTTGAACGTTCATATATTGCTGGGTTCCACCAATATTATGTTGCAGTCTGTCTGTAATACATTCATCAGGAAGCCTTTTGCGCAACTCTAACGGTGGAATATTTTCTTCAATTTCTGGTACTACTTTTATGTTTCCTAAAAGATACATTAAATATTAATAATGTTTTCAGAATAATATAAAATATATTTATAACTTACTAGGCGGAATAAAGGCTCCCATTGAATCTCTAATGTAATGTGGATAAATAAGTTGTGGATGTAGGAAATGATGAGCTGGGACCATATTTATAGGAGCTGAGTCTATACCAGCTTCAAATGACATTGGTTGGCCTGCCAACACAAGTGGTGAAGGACTCCTCATAACAATGCATCTTGAATTCTCCATTTTAGAAGGATCAAATCCTTTTGGACAAATAATCTAAAAAATTAATTAAATTTTTATTTATTAATAAAAATAATCACTTTGTTATAAAATATTAAAGAATAAATATATATATATATATAATAATAATAAAGAGTATTTACATCAGGTACAGCTGATGAATTGTGTACAGATGGGGTAGGCTGAGATGATGGAGGTACAACAACTCTCGAAGGTGGACTCAATAATCCTCTTGATGGTGGGCTTAATATACTTCTTGATGGCGAGTTTAACACTCCTCTTAACGGTGGACTCATAACACCTGGAGTGTTAACCAACAATGGTTGTGAAGATTGACTTGTTGGAGGAGGATGTAATATAGAATTCTGATTAACTGCTTCCATTGACTGTGATGTATATGCTTGTACAATGTGTCCTTTTGGTGATAATAATTTAGGTAATGGAGGAGTACGACTAATGGCAGTTAAATGAGATTTTATCGGTGGTGGCATAGTAGAAATTGGAATTGAAGGTTTGCATGTTGACTGCTGACTAATTACAGGATTAGATGCTTTATTTAGAACATTTGGTTGTGTTTTAAGTGGTGGTGGTGAAGGAGACATGACGGCAGTAGACTTTACAATATTTGTAGGAGCTATTACAGAAGCTGTAATATTAGGTTTGACAAGTCCAACAGGTGCAGAATTAGCAGTTGTCATAACACAAGGTGTCTTAGCCACATTGGACATTCCAGGGGTAACTGCATATGTTGTGGTAGTTGCTGGAAGAATGTTATTTGGCGTAACAGCCAAAGCTGGAATAGTTGTACTGTTTTTGGAAATTGCCACTGATGTAACAGGTGATTTCTCAAGACGAGCTTTTTTCTCAGGTGGTTCATTTGATAATGATCTTTTATTCCTGTAAAAATAAACATATAATTAATAAAATATTTAAATACATTCAAAAGTTATTTGGAAAAAAAAAAATCATATACAACAGAGTATAACAGTAAGAGATATATTTTTTTAAATTATTATTAAACAATTAACACTTACCTATTATTATCTCCATCATCTATAGGCACATATTGTCCTTCTTCAGATTCTTGCATTGGAATAAGTAAGCCTGTAACTGGATCAATTAATGTGGTTGTTTCTGAAGTAGTTGAAGATGATGAAGATGTTGATAATAAAGAAGTTGATAGCTGATTTTTATCATCATCTTGATCATTTGATAATGGAGATTCAATAGTTTCTGTTTTAGAAACTGGTTGTGGAGACTCAGCTTTTAATTTTTTCCCATTAATTTGCTTATTTTTTCGTGGAGATGTTTCCAAACTTAATAAAGGTATTGATTGAGGCTTTGAACGTGTGGTACGTCGAGTACATGGACCACGAGCTACTTCGTCAATTGTTTCTTCTAAGGTACTTTTACTTCCGTCTTTTTCCTAAACACAATTAAACACAGGTAAATTAATTATAACATGAAAATTATACTAATTAAATTGATAATGAAATTTACCTGTAGTCTTCTAGACTTTCTGGTCAATGGAGAAGTGCTTACTACCAAAGCACCAGTCGGAGGAGATGATGAAATATTTGGAATTGTACTTGTTACAGGTGGTTCTGGGGATTTGCTATACTTTTGACTGACTTTTTCATCTTCATCCGTAAACTCATAAATGTCAGTTAAAGTATTTTGTGGAGGCATATTTGGTGTTACAAGATTTTGCCGAGTTCTTCTTGGAGTAACTATAGAAGGAGCTCCACGAGTTCCACGTCCTCTACCACCTCTTCGTCTTCCTCTAACTGAAGAATCTGGAAAATTAATGAAACATAATGTTTTAAAAATAATGATAATAAAATAAATACAAAAATTTAAAATTTTACCTCGATCAATAGTTTTCGACATATCTTTTGTGAACTCGTCATCCTTCTTAATTCTAGCTGTATCCAATTCTTTAGGTTCACAACTACTTTCACCCGGACTAGCGAAAACTTCATTTTTATCTTCAATTTTTGGTGTCAATGGAGCTACAACTAAATCTTCTGGTGATTCCATTTCAACTATTTTAGATTTAACTTCTACAGCATCTATCTTGCAATCTGACCTATTTTCATCTTTGTCTTTTGCAATCAGAGCCTTTTTCAATGGCATCATTATAGGTTCTTTTGTTAAATTTAATGCAGTTTCATTAGCTTTAGCTCTCATTTTTTCATTTATCTGTTCAACAATTCGTTCAAGACCTTTTGCTTTTGGATGCTTAGGCATTGATTTTTCATCAGTTTCAATTGGTGCAACAACAGGATATACAGGTTCATCATGTTTTAAAACTGAAGAGGAATTTTCTTTAGGTTCTGATTTTTCTTCATGAATTATTGATTTCTTTGCAAATGTTATTGTTGCTGCTTGATTAGATGGCAACTCTTCTGGAAGTTTTGGTTCATCAACAACCGCTTCTTGTTCTACTATTTCTTGTTTCATAGAATCCGAGTTAGGTTTTATAATTTCAGGTAAAATAATTGGAGGTGAAACTATACAACTTTGAACAACTTGAGTATCTTTAGTATGCTGTAAGACAGATGTTTGACTAAATTCTTGTTTTGGTAATGTTATTGGAGTACATGATATAACAGACTGTTCTTGACAAATCACTGTTGGTATTTGAGAAGTAGAAAATTTTACAACAGAAATATGATCTTCAGTCTTAAGTTCAGGTTTTGAAATGCTTTCAGTGATAGTCTCTGAAATTTCTGGAGATGGTAATATGGGTGGTTTTACTTCTGTTAATGGTTTAGCATAATTAATATTTAATGATCTTATACTAGTTTGTTGAATGACCATTTGGGGTAATCTAAAGTTGTGACTTAAAGGTGACTGTGGTTTAGTGTCCAAAGGTTCAGGTGTTGGTAATTCTTGTTGAAGTTCAGAAAATTTAGGTTTTTCAATAGACTTTGGATCATCTTCTGGCTTTTCAGATTCCATTATTTTTTCAGTACAAACAACAATTTCTTTTTTATCTGGTTTTACGATTTCATCATCGGTTTTACTTGGAGTAGTTGCTTTTTCTGAAGAATCTGATACATCATTTTTACATTCGTCAATAATTGAATCTATACTATCTTCATCATCAGTATCAATTCGTAATTCACTATCAGATATCGGAGTGTCAGGTTTAGTAGATCTATCAGAATATGAAGAGTCACAAAAATTTTGACCAAATGCTGCTTCAAGTAATGCTGCAACAGCTCCTTCAGTTTCTTCTTGAGAAATAACCGGGGTTGATTTTTCTTCTGGAGGTGTTATTTCAACAGGATTGGCTTCTTCTACTAATGGCTCGGGTGTTTCAGATATACTTTTTACAGCAGTTTCATCATCCATGTGAGATCCAAATCCAATCATTTCCCTTTTAATAGGTTCAAATGTATTTATGGGTCTAAATAATAATTCTTTTTTCTCATCTACTTTCCTGAACATCACTTCAGTCTTAACGGTATCATCATCTCCTTTGAATATAGTAATTGTTTCATCTTCAGGACCTTTAGAGTCATCAAAATCAAAAAATGAACAAAATACATCTCTATTTGGAGTAATTGTATTGACGTTATTAGCAATAAATTCTTTAGGTTTCTTCTTTGATTCAATTATACTTTGAAGATTATCCATTACTTTTATTTCTTCATAATGTTTTGGTTCTCTAGACACTTTTCTTTCTTCAGGCGAAGTATTTACTAATCTATCGCTTTTTATTTCTTTTGGCACTTTTCTTTCGTCATGAGGTGTATTTATTAATCTTTCACTTTTCACTTCTTTTGGTACTTTTCTTTCTTCATGGGTTATATTTACTAATTTTTCATTTTTCGCTTCTTTAGGCACTTTTCTTTCTTCATGTGTTATATTCACTACTCTGTCACTTTTAATTTCTTTTTTATCATTCTTCATTTCTTCTTTTCGATCATCTTTAATCTCTATTTTTCGATCTTCTTTCTTTTCATCCTTTCGGTCTTCTCTTCGCTGTTCTTCCTTGCGTTCATCTTTACGATCTTCTTTTCGTGGTTCTTCCTTGCGCTCGTCTTTTCGTTGTTCTTCTTTGCGATCTTCTTTTCTTAATTCATCTTTTCGATCTTCTTTTTTAGGTTCATCTTTTCTGTCTTCTTTCCTTGGTTCATCTTTTCTATCTTCTTTTCTTGATTCATCTTTTCGATCTTCTCTTCGGGGTTCATCTTTTCTTAGTTCTTCTTTTTCTTTTCTATCATCTCTACGTTCTTCCTTGCGATCTAGATGACATTCCCTTCGGTCTTCTCTACGGTCATCCCTTCGTTCTTCTTTACGGTCATCTCTTCTTTCTTCTTTACGGTCTTCTCTTCGATCTTCTTTATTTCTTTCCTTATCCTTTTTTCGTTTCTTTTTCTTCCGAGCTATTTCATCTACATTATGAGAAAGTGATTTTAACACATCTTTACCAAATTCGTTGAACTTTTTAATTTCCATTTTTGGTTTATTTTCTTTACGTTCATGTTCAGTATCAGAATCAGTTCCAAAAACATCAGACACACTCCATTTGTTTACAATTGTTTTTTCATTATCTTCATCTGATAAGGATCCAAAAATATCTTGCATTCTTTCATTAATATTAGATTTATGAGTAATTGAATGTTTTTTCTTTTTCTCCTTAATTGGCCTATGATTATTATCTAAACCATTAATATCAATTGATTTTCTTGAATATTCACTTTTTTGTTTCTTTTGTTTCTTTTTCTTTTGATGGCCATTAAACCCTTGTACGTCAACATCATTTTGTATTCGGTCAAAAGTAAATGAACTTTTTCGAACAAAATGATCATCACTATCACTACATTCAGATTGTATTCTAGACTTAAATTTGGATAATTGCTTGCATTTTTCATTTTCAGAAGAATCTGATACAACTCTCAGAGCTTTAAGTCTGTCATTTTCATAAGTATCAGTGCTTCTTTGAGTTTTAACTTTATTACTTTCATAAGAGTCTGATACAGTTCGTTGAAGTTTTGGTCTATCGTTTTCTGATGAATCAGAAACGGGTCTTTGATTTTTTCGTCGAAAATAGTCATCGTCATCATCTGAACTGGTAATGAGCAATTTAGATGAACGTCGTAAACCTCGGTCAGAATCTGAATCACCATCATACGATGTAGATCTCTTTTTTTCTTCTCTTTTTGCTCTACTTTGCTTTAATTGACTAAATTTTTCTTTGAGTTTTTCTTGACGTTTTTCTTCTTCTTGTTTTTGCATATTTTTAGTAGATCTGGCTTTTACTTTATCATACATTGAAACGTATGGTTCATCTAATACAACTTCAAATATAGAATGATTTTTTCTTCTTTCTCTAGCTTCTTCATCTTCATCATCATCTTCAGATTCTGATTCATTTGGAGTTTTGATAACTTTTCTCTCTTCTTTTTTCTTATCTACCTTTTTTTCGTGGTGATCTTTTTTCTGTTCTTTGTTTTTACCATCTAAAATTTTAGATATAAATGAAATGTGTTTTTCATTAGTTTTCTTATGATTTTTATCTTTAAAGCTTTTATTATCTATTTTTGATCTTTTAGAATCATCAAGATTTTCAGAACTGTCACTCATTCTTCTTTTTGATGAACGGCCTGTAGAACTATTACTACTAATGCTGTTTCTATCTACTCGTTTGTCTTTTTTAGGATCTTTATCATCATTAAACTTGCCATCAAAATCAGCAGTGACATTTTGATGTGATTTTTCTTCTTCTTTGCTTTTATAATGTTCTTTTGATCTTTTACTGCTATTTTCATGTTTATGTTTATTATTTTCATCTAAGCTCTTTTTTCTTTCTTTGTGTTTAGGTGGATCTTTATCACGTTTATCTTTCTTTTTCTCTTTTAACTTATCAATATCATCCTTTTTATCAGTTTCTTTAAGAAAATCTTTTTTCTTATCTTCTTTTTTAGTTTCTGGTTTTTTGTCAAATTTAGTATCTTTTTTCTTCTCAACATCTTTTGTTTTACCATTTATCAAAAGTTCTTCTTTTTTCTTATTGATTCGGTTAATTTCAAACATGTTAAACTCTAATTCTTTACTTTTGCTACTTTCGCATTCTTTAGATTTAGAACCTAAAACCTTTTTAGGTTCATGGTCTTTCTTTTCTTTGATTTTAGTATGGTCAAAA
Organism: Melanaphis sacchari; assembly: GCF_002803265.2. Lineage (NCBI taxonomy): Eukaryota > Metazoa > Arthropoda > Insecta > Hemiptera > Aphididae > Melanaphis > Melanaphis sacchari. The sequence continues at coordinate 5,652,473 of NW_020270420.1, forward strand.
TCAATAGATTTCTTCCTTTCATGTTCTTTCTTTTTTATTGATTCATTAATTACTTCTTTCTTTTTCTCAGTATCTGAAAGTTTGCTAACAGATTCATTCGAATTTGTTCTTTCGACTTTATTTCTAGTTTCTTCTGTTTCAGTCTTTCTATTCAAATTTTCAATAGAAGATAGTAGAATATTAGCAATAGTATTTTCATTGGTAATGAAGTCTATCTTATCTTCATCAATATTATTTATAGCTGGAGGTGGTTCTGGAGGTTTAATTTCTTCAGTTACTTTTTTTATCTCAATACGTTCTTCTCGTTTTGTGACTTCTTCAACTTTTTTATGTTCATTAAGTTTTTTAAGATCATCAATATTTTTTTGTTTTTCTTGAACACTGACAAAGTATGGACTAGGATGAACTACTGTATCATTAGAACATTTTCTTTTTACAACAAATCCATCTAAGAGTTTTTGTTTGTTTATTTGTTCAATTTTTAACTTTTCTTCTTCTTCTTTTCTAAAGTCACTAAACCTTCGACGATCAAATGTGTCAACCAACCTATAGGTTGGCTCATTATCTTTTCGGTCAAATGTATGCAACCAATTTTTGGTATACTCATCCCGAATTTTACTCCTATAAAATGCTTCAGGTCCGTCTTTAATTTCTGCATCTTTATGTATAGGATGTCGAGGATCCTTAGTATTCAGTATATCAGGAACATACCTATTATCGTTAATAGTACAGATATTTTGTTTAGTCAAAAAAGATCCTCTTGAATCAGCTGATAATCTAGGATCAGCAGCAGATAATCTTGGGTCAATTAACAACCTGGGATCAGTAGGTGGCAATCGAGGGTCTGTAGGTGAAGTTCTGCAACTTTGAGTGATTATTATAGGTTGAGGATGACTTGGAAAAGAATATTGAGTTTTAACAGCTGCTGGAGAAGAAGCTGGAGGAGATTTAGAAGACCCACTACTCGATGGTGTTAATGGTGAAAATGAACCCAATTGTTGGTGTCTGAAGTTTTGTAAATTAGGGCTCGTTCGAGATGGTACAAACTCTTTAGGTATATATTTATCAGAAAAATTTTCAAGTCGTTTTGTATCTTCATCAAAAACACTTGGTTTTGCAAGAACTGACTTGACAATATCTGAAGGTTCTAATTTATCAACAGTATCTAACAACTTATATCTTGAACGAAGACGAACCGATGTATCAAGTTTAAGAACACTTGTTCTAGAGCCACTCCATTGTTCGTATTTTTCATCTAGACTTCTTAATCTTTCTTCAAGACCTGGCGCACCAGGATCAGAGGCTTGAGAATCATCCGAGTTAGATGACTGAGGTCTCCTAGGGGAGCTTAGAGGTGGGCTGAGCAGGGGATTAGAGACGTGCACAGCAAATCTGGGCAACGGCAACGAGATCGGTACATGAGATCTAGGAACTTGAGTCGGAGGTGTGAGACTCTCTGGGGGACGTTCATTACATAAAGGTGTGCCCGAACGGCTTTTAACTTGCTGTGCTTTAGACGAATCATTTAGAATTTCATCACCAGAACTGATGCAGTCCTCAAGCTGTTCCAGAAGAGAATTACGTTCCTTTTGCAAGTTATGTATGTCTTGAGGGTTAGGAACAGAAATTGAACTAACACGTGGTTCATCAGGATTTCTTGGGTAACTTTTGTCACCAGCAGCACTACTACAAGAAGATGATGGAGTTTCAAAACCTCGAATAGCAACACCATTTGTACTGCTAGGTGATAATTGTGCAGTACTATCGTGTTGTTGACTGGTGGTGAACCTAGGACTAGATTCACTAGATGTCTTATCTAAGTGTTCATAGAATCCTTGTTGACACTCTCTAGATGCAAAATCAACTTGAAGTTTTCGACCTTTCATAATTGAACCACGCATCTGAGTAACAGCTAACTGTGCATGTGCGATCTAAAATTAAAAATAGTTTTAAAATTTATAATTTAAGATTTACAACATAGTATAAAAATTCAAAACACAATAAATATATATAAAAATATTTAATAGCGTGTTTGTCACTTACGATACAAGAAAATTTAATTAATAAAAAAAAAATATTTTTACTAATAATTGATAACTGCTATACATACCAACTATGATTAATTAGTATTTTATTATTTATGAAATAATCATACAACAAAGGTAATAAAAAATATAACTAACAACAGTACTTCAAAATAATTTATACCAAAATTAATTTGCCTTTAATTTATCTTTAAAACTTAGTCTTTCTATTTTGGGATAAAACATCATTAATATTAGTGGTCATATGTCTTGATTTAAAGATTTATTTATTTATATCAACAAGTAATTGTAAGTTATGGTTTAAAATAAGAAAAGGTACAAAATATAATTTTGTGTTTGTAAATATACATATTTGAAAGTATACTTGGAAACATGTCACTGTTAATTTTTACCTTGTAAAATAATACATTGCTAGGGAAACTAAAAGAAGATGTATTTTTTCAATTTTTTTTAATTTTCCAATATAGGAAAAATAAAATTAGAACAATTACTAATAGATAAGTTTATTTCAAAAATTATTAAAATTACATAAATAAGAAATAATAGTAATTAAATAAAAAAAATTGAGTATAAAAATAAATATATATAAATATTTTTTTGATTAAGCTTAGAATATTTTAAAATTAAGGGTGAAGAAAGTAATCAAGTTAAAGAAACATACACTGAATACAAACAAATGTCTTAGCAAATGGGAGATTTTATCAAAAATTGGATAGACAAAATAAATACTATATTACAAAATGCATAACTTATTATTAGATACCTATTAAAAACGGTCATGAAAAATAATCATGAAATAAATTTTTGTATATATTAATTTTTCATTTTTTTATTTATGATTTTTAGATTTCTTTGATAAAAATCTAAAAAAAAAAAAAAGAAGAAATACAGACTAATAATAAATGCGTAATTAAGTTTAGAAAAGTATTTTAAATAACTATCAAATGTATTGTATGTATTAAAATGTATAAAGCAAAAATTGTTTTCATATTTATTTTTTATCTGAAAGAACTAAGAATAAACTATTATACACACTTGGTCTAAAAGTAGACAAATATTTATTATTTTAAAAATATAAAAGCCTAATATTATTAAACTTAAAGCAAACAATGTTATCAAAGTTTAAAAATGTATGGATAATAATATACTAATATTTAAACAAAAATTTACCTGTTGAAAAAACACCAAAGCGTGTTCTCTAGTTCGGTCAATTACACAGTGAGTAACACTACCAAACTGATTAAAATGAGAAGCCAGGTATTTTTCGCTGACCGATTCAGCAACACCGTCAATCCAAACACATGTAGTTGCCAGTGATTTTCCAAAACCTAAATTTATTCGACTTCCTGCCAGAAATTCACCATCCATGGTACGCATAGCTTTTACAACACTGGATATATCAATGTATTGGACAAATGCATATGTGCCTGTTGTACTTCCATTGATATTATTCCCCTTTTTAATATCAATTTCCTGCAATAAAAAATTATATTTAAAATATTTTTCTTATTTAATTAAAAGCTATATATTTTCTTACAATAATTTCACCAAATGTTTCAAAATTTTTCCTCAAATCAGCTGCTATAGTATTACTATTTAAGTTACCGATGAAGAGAGTTCTGGTTGCTTTTGAATGAAACTCATCCACATCTGTCTCAATCGGTCTATAGTAAAATATTTATTGATTAATTAAATTCATAGTAAAAATGTATTTTATTAACAGACTAATTGATTAATATTTAAATCTGATAATTTTGCTCATTCTCAAAAAAAATTTATATAGAATTTGGTACTTATTTACAAAAATTAGATATAAAAACAAGAATTATATAAACAAATGACTAAAGCAAAAAATCAATAACAGATTATATAAATGAGTTCATTACCTGCTTTCATTGTCATCCACATCTTTGTGTCCTTGATATGAAGAAACTTCAATTTTAGAACCAAAAAACGACTTGTCGTGAGATACTTGTAAAGCTTTATCAACATCTTCAGTCTTTTTAAAGAACACCAAGGCGTACCTTTCGCACCCTTGACCCACCACTTTAACACACGTCACTTTGCCGTGTCGTTTGTATTCATGATACAGACCATCTTTAAGACTGGTATCTAAGAAAAAAAAATTTTAATTTTTTTAAATCAGCTTTTAAGAAAATAATCACATTAATTTATTCAAAAATCAATTGTTAACTTACCACTAGACCTCAAAGGTAGATTTTTTATACAGATTGCATTATGCCTCTGTTGTTCGAGTGAAAGAGATGTTTGACTTTCTAAGTTCGGTGACTGTGCACAAATGGTGTGGGACGGAACCGTACTACTCTTCGAGCTACCATGAAGGCTAAAAACAAAAATAATAATAAAAGTATGTACATTCTCAATCAAAAAATAAACTGAAAATTAAAATATGTTTAACATTAATACCTATGGCTTGAAGAAGACTTGTCGGATAATGCGGGACCTGGACTAGGGCTACGTGGCAGCTGTGGAGTAGGGCTAGGTGATGAAGAAGAACTACACGAACTACTTGCCTCTGAATGACTTGCAGCCGAACTAGAGCTTGAGGGTGAACCAGAACGATCCTCACTACATCCCCTAGACTCACTGTACGAGCAATATAAACATTAAAAATGATAAATTTATTTATATATATAAAAATAATATTATAATATTGAACATACCTAGGGGGTTTTAGGTGTTTATTCCGGACGATTATTAAAGGTGGATCTACCCGTCTATCTTCCGGGTATGTTAAATCCGGTGAACTACAACTATTTAGGTGGTGATTGAACCTTGGGTTGTTGGCTTCAAAAGCCCAGCTACCAACACGGTGGTGGTGACCTCTGCTAGAAGTGACAACGCTATAAAACCGACATAAATTTATTATGTTTCACCATTATAATATAGACCTGTTGCTATTTCACTATAAAAAAATATACCTACGAAACATGCATGGTGCAAATTTTTTATTGTGTAACATGTTCATACAAATAAATACACAAAAACACACGTTCATAGACCATTTACGATATTTTATAAGCTTATAACAAAATGTAAATAATAAATACACAATATGTAGATAACGAAAAAATTAAAATATTTCAGAATGTTTGAAATAGACGACTTTGAATGAAAATATCGAACTAATGATCGAGAGTCGGTTGCGCGCACACACGACAATAGCGTCCAAAGAACCCCAGGGAACTGTTGGAATACTAATGGGGTTGCAAGAGCCAGGACTTTGCGCCCTTCCGCCCTCACGCCCACTCTACTCTATCGCTCGTGTCGTAAACACTAACAAATCAATACTGCTATACTATAGTGACAGTCGGTTGTCCATAAAAGCTAGGAAAATTGGATATTCACCATAATTATTGCTTACCTAAATTACACTTGCATAATATTTTAGCAGTTTTTTTTTGTTTTTACAGTTAAAATCGATTTTATTGATAATCAACATTTATACATATGTTTATTTATTTATTTATTCATATGTAATACACTGGAATAATAATACCTAAACTGAAAAATAATTTATGTAGATTCTACATTATTATTATATTATTATTTATACTGAAATAATTATGGTATAAAATTAACATACGAAATCATTGAACAAAATATTCAAGCAGGTAGTATAAAGTACAAATATATAATGGTATACAAATATACAATATATGAATAGGTAATATTGTACTTAGTTTATACTTTAAGCTTTGTATGATAGCACATTTAAGACAACAATATTATTATAATAGCATATTATTTCTAAAAAATAATAATTTTTTCATTTCAATACGTGAGTATGTCCTAATAATGGAGTAACGACACAATATATATTTTTTTAAATAAATCATTCTTAAAGTAAATTCACTATATAGGCATTCGTAGCTCATTAATTCATATAAATTCATAGTTTCTCGATATTTAATAACTTTAAATTTATCTGTAATTTCTACCTTTGATAGTATATTTAATATTTTTCTCTTTCCAATTACATTTATCATTCTTTCTATTTAGAACTATACTATATTAATATTTCATGTTTTAAAAATAAAAAGTTTGTACATTCTGAGAGCGTGATGGTAAGATGTCGCCATATATTGCATCGCTTACAAACATATAACAAAGTAAATTTTCGATCAAAAGAATCCATTTTGTGCAGTTAATTTTAAAGTAACCACAGAATAAATTCTCCAAAATTCAAATTTGTCATGTAGTATATTTGTATTAAAACGCACGCAAGTAGACATTACGTCTTTTTAATGATATAAAAAAAACTATAAAAATTTTACCTAACATGATAATCAATTTCATTAATATGAATATTTTAATTTAATTTATTTTAAATTGTAATACCATTTTTATTACAATTTATATATATAATAAACACTAATTGAATTTTAAATCTCCTACAAAAATATTAATATTTATTAGTAAATATTAAAATGATAAACCTTAGAAGCTGTCTCGTGTTATACACTACATGTTTAAATACGATATTTTCAATCAAAAACGTCAAAATAATAAAAACAATACCGTTGTGATAAATTTCTCATGAAAACCTACCACCTCACTAAAGTCGAAAAACTTAAGCAATCACCCCTCTTTGCTATATCTTTTCTCGAGATACGAAGAAGATAATTAGTAATTACCTTTCATGCGGGTATGCCCTGAAGACAGTCCTCTCACGAGGACGAGGTCGGAGCGGATCGGTCGATCCTTGAATCGGCGATACAACGTGGTAGCCGGCAGCGGTCGGTCGTCCGCGGTAGCTAGCCTCTCGTTCACGATCGTAAAAATGACTAGAACGTTCAAAGCTGCTGAGTTCCTCTAGGGGAGACCTGCGAAAAAAAGAGAAAAATCTTCAGTCATGAATGTACATCAGACTACAACAGTTGACAATTATACAAATTTATTTTTTAATGCAGCGAAAATATTGAAGGATATCTGCCACGACTAACGTCAAATTATTAGTGTTTACATTCAACATTAGTTCAATAATAATTTTGGGATAGGTAAGGAAGTAAGGGGCGTTAAAAATATTAAAAAACATAACTGCGCACTTGAGAACGACTTAATCTTATTTGCTTAATTGATATTTTTTTATTTCCAACACCATATATACTTAAAGTAAATATATCAAATTATAAATCTGTAGTATTATTAAATTATATATATATATATATATATATATATATATATATATATATATGACTTTATAGAGTATATTATAATAATATAAAATAGTTTTTATGCTATAATGCGATCGAGTAACATAGTTAGAAATTAAATAGTATAATTATTGATTATGCAAGATCAAGTTCATATACCGTTTAAGCTTATATAGAATGACACTTCAAATTACATCGCTATTTTTTAAAATGTCAAAAAAAAATTTTAAAAGCTAATAAAAATATTAATCACTTAATATTAACAACAAAAATAAACAATATAAATTTATCATATTATATTTACATGATAACAAATTTGAAATAAATGTTGTTTTTTTTTTAATTTTCAAGTAGAAATAGATCAAGAGATAGAGTTACTAGACTTGATTAATGGGAGCTGCACGTCCTTCATCAAAAAAGAGTCACTTTAATTTAGGTTTTAAGGGCCACTGACCACCAAACTTAAAAGTTATTGTGCGATTAGTCAATGTTTAGTAATTAATAGGTAGAAAATATTAATATAAATAAATAAAATACAAGAACTGAATAATTTGGAATTTGAATGATAAAAAAATTATTTGATCAATGACACTACCAATACAATCAAATAAAGGGAAATAAAAATAGTTGGCAGTCAGTTAATTAAACAATACTTTATACTCTATTATCTACATAGGTGGTGTTATTGAACACGTAATAATCCTATTAACTAATCTTACTCTAAAGTGATCTTTTAACGTTGTGATTTCAATTAATGTTTTACATAGTTCAATATATTAAAAATATTAATTTAATGGTCAGAAAGATAACAGTATTTTTAACAAATTCTAATATTATGGGTTTTGAAAGCAAAAGATCGTCACGGGCGATCCAATCGTTGACTGTTTAATAATATTAATAATATTAATAAATTATAAATTATTATAAATATTTGAATATAACTATTGTCATTGGCAATGCTTTTTTTTTTAATGAGAAATTTTTAAGTACCATAACCCGCATGTCTTCTATAACCATCCCCAACAATCCTCCGATGAGGTTAAAAAGAAAATGGCCAAGAGACCCTCTTGCCTGTCTCCATATTATATTAACCCATCAAATTAAATAGGAGGTACTGTTGATGGACGGTTTTCCTTCCTCAAGACATTCAAGTCATTTTACTACTACCTATGTTATCAAATTTACTTATTGTACAAAATGTATAATTGTAAATATGCTTAAAAAAAAAAAAAAAGTAACATAAATAATTTATATTCTATATAATTCATAGCAAAATTAGTTTTAAAATAAAAATAAACAAAAAATCCTTTGATTGAGCCGTTTAGATTCTTCTCGAAAGTGTGATAATGAGTAAATTTAATAATAACTTTACTATATTTTATAATATTACTTTATGAATAAGCTATAAGGCTAATAAGAAGCCGGTAAGTAGATTTTCAATACTCAAGTATATTATACAAACAATACATGCGGGTAGTAGGACGTTCTCTTAAAGTGATTCAGTAGAAAAATTATTTTTTTTAACTTATTGTAGGATTTAGTAATCCTAACATATATTTAAAATTATGTAATAATGAAATTTGAACATTGCACTATGTATTTTATTTATTGAATAATATGTTGATAGTTTAAATTTTTTTAAATTGAATATAGTTTGTTTTCTTGCTATTTTAGGTAATTTTTCTTGTTTATCACATATTAGGGTATCTTTTTTATAATTTGTGAACATTTACCTGAGTAAAATAATAATTTATTTTTAAACTTGATATGAAAAATTTTATTTTTGATGAAATAATATATTTTAAAATTAGATTTTTAGCCAATTTTCAAAAAATTTTAAGCATATGATGATATATTAAATTCACAGCCTTACAACAAGTACGAAAAAATAATTTTGTACTTTCAATTTAAATTTCAAGAACTTTACACATTTTCATGTTTACAGAACTATAAGTGATTATTTTTTTAAACTAGGAATAAACGTAAAAATAAGCGGAGAAGGAAATAAAACCTTCAAAACGTTTGTAGACTGATTAAGATTTTGCATATTTTAATAACACAATTTAATAATATACAAGTGAAGAGTGAAGACCATAAATTATGATATAGATATAATCGAATAAAACTTTTATATAAAATAAGACATTATACTTCAAAATACTAATATCAACTACATTTTTCGTTCTAACAGATAAATAATACAAAAATTGTCAATTTTCGAAATATTATCATTTATCATGAATAACTGAATAAGTAATATCAATATTACAACATTCATATATCATATACAAGCGTAACAAATTATTAGAGATCCCTAAATAAATTTTCTCTTTATAATTATTACGCAATAGTAATTAATTAAAAATTTAAATAATAATAATAAGCGACACCTAATAACAATCGATAAAGTAATTATGAGTGGCAATAATGGATAACACAATTCGTACGATCTATTAATAAGGAATCAATAAAAAAAGTTTGTTATGGTCAAGTGTCTAACGTGTTCTATTTAATTAAACTACCTAATATTATTTTAATACAATTAAAGGCAGAACTATAAGGGAAATATTTGTATAATATGACACTGAGAAATAATATTATATTAGTGATGTTTATTAACCGTCACCAAAAGAAGTCATTCACGCATAGGAAAAAATTATGAATTAAACCAAAGTATATTGTATACCGATGAAGCGTTTTTCTTAAAAACTAGGCAGATATGAAAGATAAAGGACAATATAAAAAATATTATAATTTGTAAAAAAAATGTAATATCTGTATGTATGGTACATAGGTACGATTTTTATCTATAAATGAATAGGTATCTTAGTAACTATAAAAAATACAATAAATAAATAAATAAATTAAAATATTTAACCTAACTACTATTGTATAAAAATTGGGTATTCTTAGAATTCAATAGTCAAAAAATAGACAAAGAAAGAAAACATTTTTTTGATGGTGCACCATTTTTATATATTTTAGCCTGACCTAGTAAAATTATTTAGTTTTACATATTTGTACATCATGCATAGGTTATGCATGTGCATAACGAAATTATTATAATTTATAATAAAGAAATGTTGTTATAATTTGAAACAGTATATACAGTTAACTGTAATAGGTTTAATAATTTTGAGTATTCAATTAAAATTATACATTAAAATATAAACAAAATCGATTTAATGATTAAAATAATAATTAATTTTTATATCACAATATACTTCTAACATTACATAATCGTGTATTTATTATAATAATTATGTATTATTGAAAAAGAAATTACATTAAATACATTAAATATTTAAAATACTATCATTGAGGATAGATCGTAAACCAATGATATTATGTAACGTTTTTTGATTTTTAGTAAATTAGAATAATATCCATTACTAAATAAATGGCATTAGTAATTCCAAATTGTAAATAATCTATCATACCAAATCCATATTATTCTATAAAAATAATAATAATAAAAATATATAAAATATTATTATTATTATTTTGAAGGTATTTTTAAAATAAAATATCGATCATTAATATAATAAGTTATTTAACTTTAAGTAAATACATTTAGTTTATATTAAATTTGGAAAAAATCCCAATATTACTTATTAATTAATTTTAATATTTTAGTATATGATTGAACTTTAATTTTATATAACGGGGATAAAGTAAATTCTCTTATCCTAACTATTTTACCAAGGATAAAAAATATTTTAAAACATGAATCTTGGTTACCTAATTTTAGAACAAAACAGATAATTTGATATCTCTTGCGAACCAAATAGGTTATGTTATAAGTACTTAAAATGCATATTTTACAGTTCATACACGTTACATGATATTGTACATAAATTTAAAACTTAATATGAAATATTCAAGATAACCTTTAGAAAAAGATAAATGATGATTGATACATTTTTATAATTTATATTTTTACTTATATTGATAAATATGAATATGAATGTTATCGAACCAAAATCCTTGGTTATTAAATAGGTATATTATATTATCTATGTACTAACTACATATTATCAACTAGTCATACATTTAATTATTATTTTATTAATAATATTGGGATAAAAACACATTTTTCAACATCACAATATTTAGTTCAATTCTCATATCCTACTAATACTAGAATTTTAATTAGGTGTTGTGTATAATATCATATGTTTTACGTAAATAAATACTTAAAAATTGTTGTCAATCATAACAAAAGTAAGCATTGTGAAATAAACAAATTTACAATTATCCAAAAGAAAATAGTTTGCTCTAATTTAAATACATGTTATATAACTAGTGCCAAAAAAAAAAAATTAGCAATATGAAGGTCATAAATTAAAAAATAAAACAATTAAAAATAACAGATCTAATAATAAAAAAATTGATATAGATACCTATTACATTTTTTTTTTTTTACTTTTTACCTCATAACTAATCTTATTTTTATTATTCTTTACATATTCAATGTATAATTTATATATAAAGTATATAAAAACAATTTCATGTTGTGATTATCAAATAGTATAAATCGTTTAGAATTAATAAATAAATTGAATATTACGTAATAACTTTTAAATTAATATTAAAATATTTTTTCTATTAGAAAAAAATTTCAAAGTAAATCATATTGAATGCTCTGGCACACATTGCTCATGATATCCATAACTGTCTTGTCGCAGTTTAGGTACAAATTACCATATAAAACGTAGTTTTAGTGAACTGTTTTGTAAAAATTAAATTATTACTACACTGAACAAACTCAATCAATTAGAATTTGGACAGGCGAGTTTCAAATCTCTTCGATTTCTAACTCATTTATGTATATAAATATATGTACTATAAGGTATTTAATACTATCGACGTATTTCCACAAGTATTACATTTTTAATGTTTTATTTTATGATAAAATTATTTTGTAAGAGAGCATTATATTTTAATAATAAACTACTACAATACTTATATACAACTGTTACAACTAATACCTACTACAATTTCGATATGTGTGTGTGTGTGTGTGTGTGTGTGTGTGTAATAATAATACGCAGTTTTTTATATATTTTTTCTTTATATATATATATATATATATATATATAAATTGAATACGACGACGACGAACCGTAAAACGTTAATTAGGCCGCTATCGTCACTCGGCACTAATGCAGAGCTGAGCGAACAAAGAGCAAGAAATACATATATATATATACATATATTATAACTCGTATAGTCTATTCGGGATGCAGAGAACTCGTAGTCTGCACAGACAAAAGCCGTTCGCCGTCCGGAATAATAATAATAATAAAAGCCGACGCGGTTAGGTTTGGGGAGGGGGAGACGTGTTCTTTTACATGACGACGGCGTTCGTCGCGACCGCGCGAGATGTATTTTATTATATAAATCGGTCAAACGGAGTGGGAGACACGAAAAGGAGGAGACAAGTAAGGGCGAGGCGTCGAACGACGAGTTTGTGCGGGGGAGAAGCATCGGCGGCGGTTACGCGGGCAACGAGTAATAAATTTTTTTTTTTTTTAAAA
>NW_020270420.1:5670057-5700255 GCF_002803265.2 Melanaphis sacchari
TTTAAAAAAAACGTATCAGCCGCCACCGACACCGATTACGGGCAACTCCAACGAGCCGCGGCGACGGGTACGGAACCAGCGTCGTGCACTTGCCCCCGCCGACGGAGGACCGAGAGGTGAATGAATCTGGCAACGTCTGCGCCGCGGTGCGATCGCCGCCCGGTCGGCGGTTAGTTTGACAGCAGTCACCGAGCCACCGTCGGTTCGGCGGTACGCGCGCCGCCGCCGCAGTTGCTGCGACGAGTAACTCGTTACAGTAACGTTACAATGGGACAACCGAACTTTAAGCCGCCGCCGCCGCCGCCGGTTGCGCGCTTCCAGCGATTTGCTCTGCGATGTCATGTCGCGCGGACGATTTTTTTTTTATTTTTGTTATTATTGTTATTGTTGTTCCGTTATTTCTTCTTCGTCACTCTGGTGGTTTTGTTCAGTCGTCGATCTGTCGAGTTTTCTTAATATCGGAGCGCGGACGCGTGCGCACCGCATCTCGCGGAACAAGAGGTGAAAGCGCTACGCAACGGCGGCAATGCTGTTTTGCAATAGGGAAAGCTCTTCTGCGGGTTCACTGGACTCTCGTTCGCAAAACAAATACGACCGCCGACCACAGTTCCGAGATCTCTTTATTGCAGCAGCTGCAGTTGCTGCTGTTGTTGTTATTGTCGTTGTCGTTGTTTTTTTTTTTTATTTAATGAACGACGGTCTTTGGCCGCGCAGGTCTCGTTTCGTTTCAAGTTTGTAATCATAACATGTTTCTCTGAGATTTCTGACGAACTACAACCTAATATGTACACGGAATTTTCTATTTCTTTAAATCGATATTTCCCTAGACTAAAAAACAACGACTTCGTAGGTCGAAAAGCGGAATGTGGTAGGTAATCAATCTATCGTATGGAAAGAACAACATTGTCGCGGGAGATTAGGCGTGTTAACCGAAATACGCATGTGCTATTGGTTCACTTTTTACGATATATTGGGGTTGAGGTTGATTCAGAGAGGTAACGTCTTACCGAAAAAAATATCATTCTGTATTAAAAGATCCGATATTTTCACTTTTATAAATCGAAACCTAACTTGATAACAGCTAAAATATTAGTATCTAAAGAAATAATTAAATGTAAACACAAAATACCTAAAAATGTAGGTAAAAGAGAGATTACGTTTAAATTATAATGTGCATCGTAGAAATGGATGATAACTAAATAGTAAATACTGCGTAGTAGATATATTTCACTCAATTATAATTAAGTTAAAAGTTTTAATATCATTTTTATTCGAGTAGTATATCCATTATTTCAGAATTGCTTCTTTATCTACTGTACACATTATATTACTATTCGACCATATTGGTAAATATAAATAAATAAAAAATAAATCATGTGATATATTAATATATTAAACAAGGCAAAATATAAATCAATATCTATAATAGTAATTAGTAAATAAAGTAAACAATTTGATTAAATTGATAATCCAACATTAAAGCATTTATCAGAAGGAAACAAGTAAAATGCACAAGTCATGTATATGGAGATAATTGTATTAGGAAACGGGTAATGATATATAAAGTTAACAGTAAAAGATCTAAAGGTCGTTTCAAAAAAAAAAAAAATGGATGGACACGTTAAAGAATAAGGTTAAACCCTGGAAAATGAGCGCAAGGAACGAAGTTGGAAATTAGTAAAATTAGAAAAGGATGGCATGAATGTTGATGGCATAGGTTCAGCGAAGATTGGACAGGCAATAACTACTAAAAAAGGAGAATTTAACACAAATACTACTTTTGTTGAATAAAAAAATAACTGTAATTTACTGTACAAGTATTGTACATCACTTAACAATGATTAATATGAATACTTTTATTTGTTAGTCATTTTAACATACTTGATGTTTTAGTCAACTCCTATAGAACAATTGAGATGCAGTGCACCATTACGTCTAGAAGCATAATTTATTCGTATGGCATCGGCACTCTTTTAAATTTTCAATGATTATTAAATAAAACTAACTGAAAATGTATGACATTTTGTATTAATATCTTACAATTAAATATTTTTAATTGCAATTATTGTTTGTCATAAATCAGTAAGAATACAATTGGTTTTAGATCATGGATATAAATAGGAAAAAATGTTAAAAATTAATGTTTTTAATGATTGAACACCATAAAGATTGTAATTTTTTGAAACGTATACACTATGGACAAATCGATTAATAAAATTCGGTAATCTATATCTCCGTAAATATTAATTTAAATTGTAATAATTGTAACTAAATAGATATTATTATAGACAATTGCATGTCGATAATATTTTGCATATTGCAAAACAATTAAGCATATACCTGACATAGGTAATTGAACATAATTAAGGAAAAATATTTTACATGACCGTCATTCAATCAGTTAATATAACTAAAGCTTGACACGAAATAACAAGGACATATTATTATGCTTATACATATGCATATTATACTAGTGTTGTATTAATCTATTATGTCCAACTAAAAATGTAAATTAAAAATTACTTACATTTTTTTCTATTTATTCGATTAGTTAATTAAATCGAATCAATAAACTATTAAATAGGTATTAACAGCAATAATTATTAAATATAATAAGCAAACCTAAAACCGAATCGAAATAAAAACAAATATGCAGCTTTATTACAAGGACATAATATAGTGTAAACATTATAAAGATTGTAAGTAAAATAGAAATAAAATATAATGCAATTTTAATATATATAGCAAATTAGTTTGTTAATCACTAATTATATTGAAAACAAGTTTTTCACTTTCGTACATTACAATTATATTAATAAATTATTTCATTAAAAAATATCGAGTAGGTACATAACTCTAAGAAAATCAACGTATTATTTTTGATTTTTTTTAATATTAATTATTTATTCAATAATCAATAAACATTATTATCATACATCATAGTTTTCTTAGGTTTTACGTACCCAACAAACCATTAAATAAAGCACCATTTTTATATAGAAGTTAAATATTTTTAAGCATACAAAAACATCTTGTGGCCGTAAACTATTTACATCATAATGAAAAAAAAGTAGCTAACATTACGAGTAAAAATTTTAGAATATGGAATATTATAATTTTATTCAACACACGCAATAAATTTCGGCATGGTTTTACAGTTTAAACATATTAACACAATTAGAAAATTTCCAAGATTGCAAAATATAACGATTGTTTTAAATTAAATTACTCGGTATGCATTTTAAATAGTGGTCATAACGTTCACAATCACCGTGTACACACCTCTTAATGCATTTTATTAAATGTACCAACCCGGCAACCTGTGTTCGTTAAAAATTAAAAACCATACTCATAAACTTCCAAGTATTTAAATATTTAATATCATTAAGTAAAAATTATTACACACAAAATGCAAAGGTAATTTACACGAGGAATTCGTGGAATACAACTTAAAAACTAATTCAAAATTTTTAAATACCTGTTTTAAAATTAGTGTAAAACATGACTAAGATAGCGTATTAGAAACCGACAACATTTACAAATAATTATAATAACTACAATTTTAGAATCAGCTTTTTTTTCTATTATTACATATGCACATAATAAGTTTATGAACGAGAAAATATGTATTTTTATTATTTTATTTTTCATTAATTTTTCGGCGTACACAACTGAAACAACAACGAGGACTCATGCGTACATAAAGCACAATAAAGTAATTAAATAATGTAATGGTTCGTTTCCGCGAGTACCCGATAACGGACTAGGAACACACGCACACGTTATTGTGAGATCAGTAGTAGTTACGTCATAAGCTTATAATATTCATAATCATATTATTATTATTATTATTATTATTTTAATAGTGACAAATGTTTTTATACGCTATCGATAATAATATTACACTGAATTTCTTTCAGCCCAATCGATCGAAATTTACAACATAATAATTATTATTATTGGGTCTATGTATAATCATTTTAACTGTTAGTCTTTATCAGCAACTGTATGTGCGCTTAAACCATCATGAACGAATTTGTGTTTATGAGTAGTATGTACATACTACTGTACATTGTTTACATTTAAAATATTTTATTGAATTTGATTTCATTAACAGCCATATAATGATTATCTTTTAAAGATAGAATGTATATACCATACACGGTATAAAAGATTAAGCGTAGCAGGTGCGCATTAGATAAGATGATGGAAAAACAACTTATGTAGAATCGCCACGGTTACTACAAATGCAAAATCATAAATTATGAAATTTTTCAAGTTTTTCTTGATACACTATAATGAAAGTACCTATTCAGTCAAATAGTATATAAAAATCAATAGAATAATAAAATTTAGCAAAAATATTTAAAAAAAATTAGTTATCTTTTCTTTATTTTTCTTAATTAATTTAGTGCTAGTTATCAGAATATATTACATAATAGTCGATTAGATAACATGTATAATATAAAATACAAATTACGACTATGATTATGAAATTGAAAGTTAATATTGTGATTAAAACTTAAGTAGGCATTTATAGGGTTGTTTCTTATTATCACAAATAGTACATTTTGTGTGTTGTAAGATACTTTTGTACAAACGTCTACAGAGAATGGGGATTATTTAGATAATATTTTAAGTTAGTAAGCTCCAAAGTAAATTATAACTTTGAATTATATTTTTTGTCGTGAAATACATACACACATTAATTAATATTATTATATTTATATTTTTGACATTTTGAGATCTTTAGCATATCTACCTAGTATTTAAATTATACGCGTCCACTTCTCTACTCAAGCAATTCTACAGTTGCCTAAATGCACAATAATAAACGCAACAAGAATGACAACGACGTTAGTCCATAATAATCAATCATAACCACTTGCGTTTAAAAGCAACACTACATTTGATAACGACGGATTTAGAAGCGAGTTGATAAAAATATATAATAGGTATAATGTCTAATTAAAAAAAAACCACCCACGAATAAAACAAAATTATAAGAAAATATGAAATATGACAAAATAAAAGTATTTGATATTTAACCATTCTTAGATAACCCTCGTATATAATTTACCAAATATTTTATAACATAGTTTTATTCCACACAGACGATGACGACGGTGACCGTCACACACACACACATCATGCATAAGCAATACGTATATATTATATTTAATTATAATCAACTCGATTTTTAATTAGACAGGTACCAGAAAGAGGTATACACCGTCGTCACATCTGGCGCAGTGTCAATTTTATTATACAGCACATGAAGGTAGGCAAAGTGCGTGCGTCCTCTCCAACTACACACACTATAATCACTCACTACCTTTATCTCTATAATATCCTATACCTTTCGCACGTTCCTCTCTCTCTATCTCTATCAGTGTAACACGGCGGGGGCGTAACGAAAGATTGTAAGCGATAAAAATATATGATATCAACTCGAACAAAATATTTCGTGTAAGACACAACGGAATAGTATTATAAAGACTCACCCGTGAATGTATGGCCTGGTGGAGGCCGGATACAGGTGCGGCGGCATGGTTGGACTGGCCGACGGTATGGCGGCGGGCTCGTGGTACTCGGTGCTGAGAGACCTATCGTCCAACTTTTGCTCCACGTTGTGAGCTTTCGAGGCAGACTTGATGTCCATGAACGACACGGTGGCGCACACGCCACTGCCGCCCAGCACCACTTCTTCCTTCGATCTCGCCAGTATTTTAACGCTCTGCACGCGTCCATACCTGTGGCAAAAAACACACGTCGATATTATTAGTCATGTCCGAACCGAGCAACAGACGTCCGGGCGACGATAACTGTATATAGGTATTTTATTATTTTATTTTTATTGAAAATTAATTGCAGAAATGTCTTTTTTCTTTTTTATTCTATTCCATTTTTTTTATGATTAAAAATACGTTGCAACATTAAATACATGATTTGTTATGGCGTGAAATTACGGGCGCCGGCGAGTAGATGACGAACGACGAATAACAACTACTACACTACTCGACTACCGGGCGGCGAACGCTAGTGAGATGATGGTGTTTTGCAGAACGGAATCGGTCGGTCGGGGCACGCGCAAAAAACCCAGCGACACACACACTCGCGGGGCAACGGCGGCGACGGGCGCAATTTAATGCACTCGACGAAATGCGCCGCCGCTCGAGTCGTGTTAGTCGTCGCTCCGTCAATCAGTGCCGCGAATTTCGTGCACGGCCAACCGGCGGAGGTGGACGTGCACGACAATGACAATAAATATACGAGTACAAAAAACTGAACACATACGTACGCCCCACAACAAGCCTGCACCGGGTTCTCCACAACTATTATTATATTGATATAAATGCGTATCAACTATATGAAGCACGGTGATACTACCCCGGAGGAAGTCGAAGGGGTTGCGGAAAATAGCAACCCCCCCTGGCCCGGAGAGAGACTGTAATATAAAAACCCCAAAAACACACGGTCGTCGCATCGATTTTAATCGAAATGACGCATGAGCGCGGGGCGTTTCTTATACCAGACGAGTGGAATTTTTACTTTTTTTATTTCCCTTGTACGTTTCTTTCTCACTCACTCACTCACTCACTCACTCTCTCTCTCTCTCTCTCGACCAAATAAAATATTATATAATAATAGGTAAGTATAGAATACAAAATATTATTGCTCAACGTTTATTAACTTTATTTACATGGATTGATATTCCATTATACCTACTACCATACACGACACATGCTCATATAAAAATACTAACCAATTTCGTAATGTTTTTGCAATAATTATAATTTTTTTTAAAACGGCAATTAAGTAAATACGTATTATTAAAAAAAAATTACGAGTCCAGGCTACACGCTACATGACATGTAAACAATTGTGCAGGCTCGGATGAGCGAATACAATTTAAAAAAAAAATTATTGAACAACGTTTATTTATAAGCAGATAAAGTAAATTAGTCTATTTCCGAGTTCGTGTTCTACATTTTTCAAATAGTGTAATACAATTAGCTATACGATGAATATATTTTAAATTATGATTTTACGACTAATTAAAATTAACTTCCTTAAAATTATAACAAAAAAAGTTTCTCGCACTTAACCATTTTGGAGTAACATAAATCAAACAATAACTATTTTTTTCATACTTAATATTTTTTTTTTAGCAATTTATTTACATAAATTCATAATTTTAATTCATTTTTGAACTATACCTTTTTTATGAATAATTATTTAAGAAGTTATTTCATTTAAGATGTAACATGCATTTATTTTTATACGGTTACACCTGGTTGATTTTCCTTGGTATTTAGTACACATCTGCGACGCATATGAAGGGTAAGTAAATAGCTCCTAGCAAAAGTAAAAGTACTTTTACGACCGCCTCCCTCATGCTTTTTATATAACCAAACTCCGTCGACAAGATAAGGTTCTCAGTTAACGACAAAAGTTCTACAAACGTTTTACACATCATTTACATAATTTTCTCGTTTATTTGTCTATAAATGGAACCATAGTCCATAGAGATAGATTACATTTTATCGATTACTAAATTAAAATTTTGATGAAAAAATGTTAAGGTTAAAAATTTGTTTTTATTTGCCAGAAAGTAGAGCTTTTATTCATATTCGTATTGGCTATACAATGCAAATAAATTAATATTAATGAGCAAATATATGTACCAACCCAAATTATAATAAAATAAATCGTACACATATTTATCGTGGTAAATACGTAAATAATTGAGTCCAATTGATGTCAACTAAATTCTTGACCTAAGAACAGATAAAAATACTACAGCGGCGATAAGAAAAACTATTAAGTAAACAAAAATAAAAACGTAAATTGGCTGTTGTTCTTAATCCGCCCCGACCTAGTCTATCTTATAATATTGGACTACTAAAAACGCTAGTAAAGTCAAAAGCTATTTATCATCTCTCGACACTCCTCACAAAGATTCTTAAATGTTTATAAATTATAAATGAAGTTAGAGACTATTATTATAGACTATTTTTACCCTATTCTTCGTATTATGCACGGCGTTCGGAAATAAATGTTCTAACTTAATTTTTTAATCAAACAATGTTAAATAGCTATACATTTATGATATATATATAATTTTTATAATTCTCACATGAAAAAAAAAAGGTATTATTTTAAACATAGCTAGATTTTGGTATTGTCTAATTTACTTTAGGAAAATTATAGTTAATAATAATATTAAACACGCCCAGTCATGATATCTTGATTATACTCAATTAGAAAATATTAGTTTTTACTGTTTATAGTTTGTATAAGAAGCACGTAAGAATATCGCAAAAGTTATAAATAAAGTCACCATGTAATTTTCTATATATAAAATAAATACTTAAAAGTTTGCAGTTTTACTGCAAAGTTATAGAATGTGTGTATAAGTAGGGTATAATTATTAGAATACATATTTTAAATTACATATAGTTTTTAACTAAATAAACAAATAAATACATCCTAAAATTCGAAATTTCTCATGCATAAAAAATAATTAAGATTTTAATTGAAACATCAATTATAATTTGAATTTTATATTTAAATAATACAGTCCATAAAAGGTCTGAAATAATTTCATAATAGGAACATACACAATAAAAAAAAGTGAAAACATGAACAAACATTATTTTTTACACCGATAGAAAAAAGAATATTTGATTTTTATAATAATATACTTATAATTTCTGGAAATAAATAAAAGTACTCACTGTCTAAAATAAAAAGTAACTGACTAAAATAGTAGCATATTACTGCATTCATATTATATTAGTAATTCAACCAAGATAGAACTGTGGTATTGATATTTTTAAATTTTCAGTATTTATTTTTTAATTTTTATTGTTTGATATAGGTATAGAAATATAGAAGAACAATTAAATAACCATATATATATTTTTTGGACAAAATCATAACAAATTTTGAAGAATCTAGAATTCGTAAAGGCCATAAAGAATGATTTTTTGTAATATAATTTACTATAGATTTTGTTAAATAACAATGATTTACCAATATCTCGTACATAACCATAGTAATTATTGTATAAAAATATAATTCGAATCAAAAAAAATTAACACTGTCGTCATTGAAAAAAATTGTAGTTAGTATAATTATATTTAAAGTCATAAATTACTTTGAGTAATAAGTTTGAATATTGAAAATTGTTTAATGTATCATTATTAAGGTTCATAAGCAATTATAACATATAATACTTTATATTTTTCAATTTTGTTATGATAGTTCGAGTATTTAAATTTTTATATTTTATAAATTTTATTTTATTTAAAAAAATATATTTACATTATTTAAACATAATTTAAAATTTTCTTGAGGTATTTTACCTTTTTATATTATACGTGATAATGTGATACAAAATTATTCTAAGCCTTAAAATATTATCCCAAAAATGTTTTATTATGCTACTACTTGTATTAATATGAATTGACACTGCAAGTTTATAATTATATTATTAAATACAATCTGTTTTTAAAATAATCTTTAGTTAGTGGCATAAGAGAAATAGTACAAAGGTAGCAATAATTGACCACTCAGATATTACCTTGTAAGGAGAGAGGGAAAGTTTAATAATACTTTTAAATTAAATTTTTTTACGTATTAGACAACAGAATGCATTTTAATAAATCACAGAAATGTGTATTAACATTATCATTAAAAAAACAAACATTATATACCACAACAAAAAGGAGAGGCATTACAATCGGATATGATATTCAAATAAATATACAAATATTATTAACTTTTTAAATGAAACTAAATTATACAACTTAATCAAGTAAAATTATTATTAATTAATTATAAATAAGATTATATGTTAATTTGGTAATAATAAAAATAAAAAATAAAACAATAATATAATTATATTGGTTTCCTTAAAAAAAAAAAAAAAAATCTTATTGAATCATTGAGAAATTCCACCGGTGTCCACCACTGATTTTGAATTTTTAAAATGTTAATATATTTGTTTCAAACTCTGTATTTATAAATGTTTAATATAAGTCCAAGTAAATTAATAATTATTCAGTTAAACAGGCTATCGTACATCGATACAGTTGTATCGAGATGTATCTCACTACGTCTTAGTTATACAAATACATAACAGCAAATTTAAGGTTCAGGAGAATTTATTTTACTCTATTATTTTTAAGTATTATTTTACCTTTTATTTTAAAAAAACTATATAAAAAAAAAATATCATAAATTTATTTTATGGAAAATCAAAAAAAGTTTAGCAAAAGCAAAAGCTATATACATTTCTTTTAACGATTAATTTAAATTTATATAAATAATCAAACGTATAACCCTCTAAAGATGTTGATTATTATATTATTATTATTATTTGCAGAAACTTGAAATATTTCACAATCATAAAATTGATATATTCAAAATGTTAGGACTCATTTTAAGTTATTTATGAGCATTTAAAATTTTCGATATTATTTAATATAATTTTTTTTTCTAATAGTGATAAAGAATTTACACTAGTTAGAAAAGCATAAAAGTTTTAAACAAGATTCTTTATAATTTATTTTTATAACACTTTAAAATACATTAGCACGATTTTTTTCAACAATGGTTTGAAATTTTGGATTGAAATGTTCATAACTTTAATCAAATCACAAAATTTTTTAGTTAGGCTGTAGTTAAAAATTAAAAAAAATTTATTTTAATAGCTTAGTTGCTTATTAGACTTATACGAGGGTTCACATATATAAATAGTTATTACAAAAACCTAAAAATCTCAAAAACACAAAACAATTAAATGTACATTTTTTAATATACAATTTAAGTTAACAATTTTGGCAAAATTGGATAATAAATTTTTTTAATCATTTTGTTATAATTCAAAAAATATTGTCCAAGGGATTCGAAACTTTTTGTTACCACGTCTATTTTTTTTTTATTATTATTACTAAGCATATTAGTTAAACATTTAAATTAATTTAAAGAAATTGATACCTTCTACAGGTATTATAATTTATAACAAATTCACGCCGCTCGTACATCATGTACTCACAATGCTATAACAGTTAGTAAAAACATAATAAATAATATTTTTTTACACACTTAATGCTATATACCTTTAAAAATTAGTTCAGCCAATTAGAAAAACTAATTAGAAATAGCGATATAAATTTAAAATAAAATATCCACAGAAATATAGGCTAACAACGACCGCTCAGAACAATTTTTAATGCAATTATTTATCATGATCTAAAATTTAAAAATCTATTTCAATGAATAACGAAGTTACACTTAATACCAATTATACAGCAGAGCGACTTCCACGGTTTATTTTTACTAATATTGAATTTATACCTATAGATATGTCGTTTTAATGAGAATATTCCCTATTTGTATACAGTCAGTATACTAGAAGTCTATAAATACGTATATAATTGTTGATATAATATTTATCAACATTATTAAAAATAAACATTAATACAAATATAAAATATTTATAAAAAATAATGTGTAGTTTTACTCCTAATATTTTTTGTCTTCCCCCTCTAAACCACACGTAAAATAGTTTCTGCATCACTCACTACAACAACAATATTTTGTACATAAATAAATAAATATACTATTTCAGTAACCATTGCGTATAGTTATAATATTCATTGTTTAAATGAGTAAACATAATAAATACCAATAGAAATACAAAGTGATAAGATATGATTACAGAAGTATCACAAAATTCTAATCTGGTATATAGTATAGTAAGCATTTTTTTCATTCATAAGAATATTTTTAATTTAAGAAATAAATAATATATAGATTAATAATATGTACGAGTTTATGTATCATAAACTATTTTTTTCCAGTATCATACTTAAAAAATATGGATTGATTTACTCCATAGTTTCAATTGATTAAAAAAATATAAAACATTTAACAATAATTATTTTATTTACCTTGACGATTTTATCTATTACATACAATCTTTTTTTTCTAACCTTATTTATTCCCTTAATATATTTGCAAATGTATAACCATTTAATTTCTTCATAATAAGGTTTTCAATGCTCTACAATTTCATTTACTAGGTATATTATTAAAATTTCGTATTTTCATGTCTACAATAAAATATAATCTTACTATGGACAAAATAGAGATTTCTTATAAAATGTGTTATACTTAAAAATCATTTGTAAACTATTGCACTATAGCCGCTAACTTGGGTACGCGAATATAAAATTATAATATATAGATCTTCTTTTTGTTATTTATCGTTATTCATTACAGATAATGGTTATTTGTTATTTTCAGTGTACTTCAAAGTACGAGTAATAGGCGGTTTTTATGTGTATGTATTTTAAGTTTTAATAGTAAAAAAAAAATGTAGTTATTTTCCCACAGGGCATCATTTCAGGGGAAGAAATACGAGACCGTCTGGACCTATAAAACCCCATGATATAAACTGTCGCGTAAAGACAATATACCAGTCACGCCTAAATAAATTAACATAAGAAAAATAATAATTATTATTATTATAAAGGAATAGACGAATCCGGTTTTCTGATGTTATCCGTTAGCGTCACAATACATATTAAATTCATATATACAAAAAGTGTTACAATATAATAACAGCGAATTACAATCTCTAGGTATTATATTATATTGACCTTAGGTCATAAAAATTGTTGGCTATTGGAACACATACATAAATAATAATATAATACAATTTACATCTTCTCGCCATTAATATTTCCGTCGGATCGACAAGGAAAAAAATTAACAGCGCGTTTACATACACACAAGGTGATATGAACACTACTACGTGTAAACGACGATAATAATATTGTATAAATATTGGATTAAATTTATTATTGAAAATCGACGACTGAATAGGTACATGTAAATACTTGCGACGGTGGTAGAAATAACAATAACTTATTATCCTGTATAAACAAACTATACACAATGATAATATGTAACAAGCCGGTAAAATTCTAAGCCGAACTACGCGTAAGTTCTTGCTATGTTGTCATTATCAGAACTGCGTAAACGATTGTTTTAAATATTGTAATAAATCATATAATATTTATAATATTAATATTATTTTGAAGTTCAGTATTCTTCCACATAGACAACGTTACTGCGTTCCTGTTAACGACGAAAAATCGGTTAGCCATGGCGCACAAAATATACTACGATGGAATACAAAATAAATCGACGTTTCCATTACAAAACGGTGAGAAAAAAGAATTATCTACAAGAACAGTATCGAGAAAAAGAAAACCCAAACGTTCAGTCGGCTCGGTCGGCGGTTTGGATCCCGAGCATCACAAGCAGCCGGGCCCCCTCCCGCCGTGCACCGTCACCACAACTACGACGGCATCGGCGGCGGCGGCCCGGCAGCGGAGTTCGCCCACCGACCTAACGATTCAAGCACGTCTCTGTGCGTGTGCGTGTGTGTCCAGGCTGGCCCCGTACGCTACGATGCCAAACTGTGCATGCGCGCGCACGCACAGACACACAGCCATACATAATAAAACTATGTGCTCCGGCGGCGGCCGGGCACGGCTTTCACATCGATACCAAACACCGCCACCGTACCACCACAATGACGACACTACTATTACAACCCCTCAAACATACACACACCCCCACTGGTCGGCCCAAAAGTTTTAAGTCATTTCATTCGAGTTTTTCGTTATAAAGTATCTCTAGTTGCAGACGTGCTCACTTTGCTTACAAGTACTAGTCCGTTCTCGGGGTTGAACGAGTTTTATTTGTTTACAGTTCACTCTCCGCGGTGTATAAATGATTTCATTCATCGATAAATCTATTCAAATTTTGTTCACGGGAACACTAAAACTGGAAACACAATCTCACAACACATATCGAGTGAAAATAATAATATTCTCAACTATAACTATACAGGTTGTATGGATCGTTAGTTTTCAAAAAGTGTTCACAGTTCAATTTTTAAAGAAAAAAAAATACTGCACTCGTATGCACAACAACCGGTTTGACGAGATTCGATGGTCCTCTTCTTTACCGACCCCCGTCGTGTATCCCTTAGCGACACACGTACCACGTTAACCAATAAAGAAGACCCACTTCTTCCCTCGTATTTCCTAAGAAAAAATACCTCGTGCGATCCCCTAGCGTTTAATGTAATAGTGTAACACTGGAACACGACATTGTCGTCTCACGCACACGTTTATTTTATCCGACGAATCGAGCACCGCTATTATTCGTTCGTTTTAGACTTTAAGTGCGTTTAAAATATATTATATTATATTGTACTCGGTTCGGGGAAAAGATGTTGCAAAATTTCACCCGAGCAAACACCGTTATAACACGTGTGTGACACACATTCGTATTGGTTTCCTTCCACAACGCTTAGTAAATTTTCTCGATCACTGATACACAGTTCACACACCCACATACTACAGTATACAACAGTTGCTGTACACGACCGAGAAAAAAAGCATTTGATCATATTTAATGGAATAAAAAAAATGTCGATTGTATATTATGCGCGCCAAGAGTCTTGTCGTTATAATAAACACTCGTCGTCGTATAATGGAGTATTAAACTACAAAAAAACGAATGATGAAAAAAAATTATAAAAGATGATGATGGTCGAGAAAAAAGAAAAATGAAGTGTTGTATGCGTAAGAGAGAGAGATGAAAGAGATGAACTCTACTACTAGTAGTACAACTACTACAACTACTACTACTACTACTACTATATACTACTACTACTACTACTACTACTACTGCCACCCGCCACACCGAGGCGTGGGCATTGTGTGCGTGTGTGTGTATCGCTCCAACGGTGCGGACGAAGGGAAAGAAAGAGAGAAACCGAGTACGACGACAACAGTAGTGCGGCGTTGCCATTTCGGTATTTTGATCCGTGACGGTCGATCCTACTATACAAAAACACCACACGCTCACTGCTATTATATTATTATTATTATTATATATAATAACACGTTACTGCCGACACCTTCAACAACGTTCCTGCTGGGTTATTCACCCACAACAATTATTAATTTAGAACGAGAACGACGGCTTATATTCTATACATATATAAAATAAAAATGCTGAACAACAACAACCGGCCGAGCATTAAACAAAAATATAATTATCCCGAGGATTGGGAAACGCGTACTTCACGCCGAACGGGAGGTTGATTTTTTGTTTTCGCAATACATGCTTCATCGACGAAAAACCAGGACCGCATTACAAAAGTTTTGTTTTCATTTTCAAGCACAACTTAAATATAAGCAAACGGAAGTGCAATCACTGGATGATTCCTTCCCTCACCACTCTTTTTTCATTTATTAATTGCTTGTAGTACATATCATATTCTTATAACATCCTTGGGCTGGGCATAAATTGTACATTTGTCATAAAAAATATATTATAAAAAAAAAAAAAAGGCTCAACTCAAATATTTCATTGTCATTATTTTGGAATTGAATATACTCGATTACCAACGCGCGTAATTAAATAACCCCACGCTACCATCGACTTACCACCCCTCGAACCACCCGAATTAAATTTGAGAAACAAGACGTCAGTAAGAGAAACGGAATACAGCGAATACTACCGCCGCTTTAGACGCCCACCTGCCACGATGATACTTAATAATAATAATAATAATAATAATAATTACGTGGCGAGCGCGCCAATGCAAAGAGGCGGCGGCGGCGTTTACCCGGACAGCATTTTCTCATTCCGTTAGCCACAGTTGTCGATGCGGTGTATTCTCGAATCTCGAGTGCGCGCGTAACAGTTTTAGGTTTATTACTGTTACATGTACATTGACCCACATTAAAATAAACGATTTTACCGCAATTCGTAGTATATTACGTTCAATATAAATATATTATTAATGCCTTATACAAACGATGTTAATAGCATCATAGAAAAAATATTATATTAGACCAGGTGTTACGCACGCACAACGTGCCAATTCAACACAATATTATAAATAACATATCACTACGTTTGTACGCGCCAAAAAAAACTAACGACGAAATAATAGCGGCAGTGCGCGGGCGCAATGATGAGATACTCGTTCATTTCCTTAACAGCCACCGTGGTATACCACCATATTAATACTATCATAGCACCGCCGGACGGGTTAGGTTATATATATTACAATAGTAGTTCACGTGTTGCACACGACTTGCAGACTGCAGTCTACAATATTGTCTAACAGAGTACTACTACAGCACCATGAGCAGTATACAAAATGTTCCGGTAGGGCTATTAATGCATTTAATTCCACTGCAATCGGTCGGAGGAAAAATATTATCGTTTACCGTTATTAATTATTTGTAAACATTGTCGTGTTGACACGAAAAAAACATCACCGTTATATTTAAGGCTCACGCGTAAGGCCATATTGTGTACCGTCGAATATAGTCACATACATGATGGTCGTGAGAGGAGGGGGGAGGTGGCTGATTTTCCGGACCATCAATTCTAATATTTTTTTCCGCCCACCGCAAATACAAAAAAGTTTTACCGGCTACCCATCGGAGTCACGCACCTCGACAGCAGATCGAATTCACCGGGAACGTCATCGTATTATTGTTGTCATAGATTTTTATCGATTACGCACGGCAAACGCGTATTTTAATAACACCTCATCTACCTGCAGCGTTATTTTCCGTGCAGTACGACTTGCACCACGTTGCACATCATGACGGTATCGTGTTCGATACGGGCAAGCCCCGTCTCGAAATAGTGTCCGCGCCAACCGCAAGAAAAATCACATTTATTATTATTATTATTATTATTAAAACGCGTGTTTTTACTCGGCGTGGTGTGGTGACCAAAGAGAAAGTACGCCGCGTTACCTGGGAATATATTATTATTAATACCAATATTATTAAGGGGATTTGCGACGTTGTGGCGTACACGAAGCATCTTAAAGTGGTGTAAGCGTGTGTGGTGTGGCGGCGAGGCATGTTTAAACACCGTCGCACACACATGTAATATCGCATCCTGATGGTTATGTAATAACGTTATTAATGCAACCGTGTGTATTACAATATTTATCGAGAACACAGTACGTACATAATACATATTATATATAAATAGTATATACAGAGTGATTCACCGTGTACGCTCATCCCCATTGTTTACTTTAATAATGAATAAATATCCAAAATTAGATTTTTGGAATACTTTTGAAGTGGCCTGTGGCAGAAATAGGTGTTGGATATTTGTACATTATACAACCTACAGTACAATAACAACAATATGTATTATTATTATATGGTATTATTTTATTATTTATAATAAATTGATTTGAATGGCGTATAATTCGAATAATTTAAAAAAAAAATAATTATGTGATCACATTTGCTGTTGTCTTAACTACTGCCCTCATCAACCAGTTCGTTATGTTAAAAAAAATTTTTTTCAAGAAAATTTTGTGGTCAAAATAAAATTGGACGTGACTTAAACGTTTAGTTTTATTTTGTTTACTAGCTCCTATTTTTTCCATTTTTTCATGTTCTTATTATTTTTTTCACTGGAAAACGACAGTTGGTCAAATTCCAATTTCCTTGTCCATCAAATCCTCCGTTGCCAAAATAATGGGGCATAATAACCTTTCATTAACGCGTTATTTTCGGAAACGCATATTTTTTTTACACAAACGTTGGCAGTATAGTTTATTTAACAACGTTCGAATACAGTTCAACGGTTACTGTTGATTAGACAACAATGCACATTAGGTACAAGGAAACTTCACGACACGGCAATAACAATTTTTTTTAGCTTTCATTGCGAGATGATAACATTAATTTTTTTAAGTTATACGTGTGATTTATATAAAAATGATAAGACAACGGTGTACACCACGTACGTGGACACTAAATAAGGCTAAGCTATTGGATTGGAGTATTTGACTATAGTTTTATTTATATTTCAATAACGTACTCCGTTGGAGACCTTGATTTATAACGAGAAAAAATTATACTATTTGAAAACCCCAAAAGAGTAGTATTTTTATAAGATTATTAATGCCACACTCGAAACCCAAACAATAAGTGGTAACGTCTACACACAGTGGTATCAGTATAGGTTGCTCCATATGTTTGCAAGTAATTAACTGTTGGCAAATTACATTTAAGTGCCATTAATACCCAGATAAAAAATAACGTGGATGGACTACACATTTAATACGCAGCAAAAATTATTTGTTCATCAATATTTTTTGTACTTATATAATATGTATTATAGAATGTGTGTGTGTGCGTGTGTAGGTTTAAAATATTTATACATGATCAAATAATTCACGCGGTTCTGCGATTTGCTACCCTTTTCACATTTTGTCGTTCAATTGCCACGAAATAACACTAATTTTCACCGTTTATCAACGCCGTCATAAGTTTCTTTGTGATTGGTAAAAAAAAAATTAAAAAAATAGAAAGATAAAAGCAATGGAAGGAGCTATTTTTTAGCAAACTGAGAAATACTAATTCATGACCGGAACAACAATGAATACTGCGATACTCTATAACGAACAATTGCTGCTTTTAAATGTTTTATTTTTCTCGGCAAAACTTTAAATACGGGCGCATACTATGTTATAAGTATACCTACCTCAGACATTAAGAGTCAATGGTTACTAATTAGTAAGTATTATTTATTATATAGTGTAGCTGCCGAATGTTGACTCACTATAAAAATATCAAATACGAGAAAATATGAGAAAGAACCAGGAAAATTTTAGTTTCTTCTTTTCAAATACATATTACATACAATATGTATAGACACAAATCCAGATTTTATTTTCGTTAATGCATAATATTTAGTAACATGGGCGATAATTTGCACTCGATTTTATTTCACTTTTAGCATAATATTATCGATTACGATAAATTTTTGAATTATAATAACGAGTATAATAGAAACGATTTACGACAGGACGACATTCGTGGATAACCTCAACAGAATTAGCGGACCTCAAAAAAGCTCGACAAATCACCCGAAAATCTTTCCAATAGAAAATGACGAGAAAGCCAAACGCGTGGACTTACATTGTCAACAAACGACCGTGATGTTGATGACCTACTCTACCGCATATGACAGCGACAGAATTTCATTGAAATCGCAATCGTTGCATTATTATATTCATTGTCTCGGAATCATATAATTTACATTTATAAACCAGGCTAGACGGGCGACACCGGTAATTTTTAAAGATTATTCTAACAACGAACGATACTGCTGTGGGCTCTTCGATAGCTATTATATACCAAACAAAGTTCAATGCCCTATCATAAAATGAACCATAAGATGATGGTTTTTAACCAACATAACTTTCTACAACCCATTACGCACAATCCCAATAAAATTGCACTATTTAATATTTTATTAAAATAAAACTATTGATTTTGTTTTATATTTTCTATTAGGTTCAATTAAAATGCATTAGATAAATAATATATAATAATAAAATTAAACATAACATTTTATTTACCACAGTCATTATTGTAAATAATATGATAATTACAATATTATCTTTGAAATTATCACACTATAACAGAATATTGATTAAATCCACACAAACGTATTAGATTTTATGTCAAATTAATGGATAATATAACACGTCAGTCACCCACACAGAAAGTCTGAAACCAGTATGCCACTTATGAAAGATATATTTTTCATACTAATGCATCGTTTTGTAAATAAAATAATAATTGTCTTAGTAGTAGTAGTTTCTCAAGGCATACTACCGACGGTTCGAAAAAAAAATTAAACACGTTGCCATAAAAAAGTACACGTATACCTAAACCGGTTTAATTTATTTTTGAACCAGTTCGTGAATCAACCACTTGTCGTGCAACTCGCGATTACGGTTGCAGCTTAATGTCTACATTGAACTTCTTGAACACCTGTTAGTGCTGAAAACCAAAAATAATGTTCGCTCTTCTAGAACCTATTATAATAAAAATTATAAAAAAAATGTTATAGTTACTAGACGATACTATTTACGTTGGTCAAAAATATTGAAATAATCCAAAATAGTCTTAAAGATATAACTTCAATTCTACAATGTATAAATTACTATATTCAGATACTAAAATTAAAAAATAATAATATTACGTATAATACTATTAATATTTAATATAAATCGAAATGAGATAGATTATTTATATATACATCAAAATAAAATATATTATACTATGATCAGAAATCAATTTATTTCTAGCATTTTTTTTTTTTTTTTTTTTTATAATATAAATATCATTATTTAATCGCTTTTAATATTTATTATTCTCATTATAATTATTTACTTAAAATTCGTATTAATATTTTCGCAGACGATAGAAGTAAATTGATTACCTACTATAATATAGTATATTTTATTTTGATGTTACTACCGAATTTTAAGTAAATAATTAACGAGAACAATAAAATATATTAGTAGCGATTAAATAATGATATCTATATAATCTATCTTTATTATTATTTTTTTTTAATTAAAGAAAACCATTTAGTTAGATAAGATATGTTTAACATAAAATGAACCTATAAATTAAATACAATACGCAATGTACATACCTTCATATTATGTATTCATTTGTATTATTATAATACGTTATATATTTATGACTATCTATAGGTAGGTACATGATTTAAATAATAAATATAAATAATCGCTATCACTTGAATAGTATATGGGTACTATTTTAAATTAATTAATTTAGTCTTATACTATAGGTTATTTTTACTTTCAACAAACTTTTAGTGGAACTATAAAAAAGCTTTTTATCAGTTCTGTATAGTATCTTATTTTATATAGTATACAGGATTATAATAAAAGCTTTTACACAAACTACTCTATCAAAAAATTTATAATGGAATTCCTAAGAAATTTTTATGGAAATTGAAAAAATTCTAGTCGAAAAGTATAAGCAAGCAAAAAAAAACATGCTAACATTTCTTAAAATAAACATTTTACAAATCTAAACTCATTGCAAAATTTGAAAATACACAATAATCTGATGATAATTATTAATAGTTTACACCGACTACATTAATTTGGGATACAACAAAGCAAATAAATAAATTTATTACTTACATTAATTTACACTGATACTCTATAAATACAATTATTGGTAAAGTACATTGTTTTTTTTAAATGTATTTAAAATTATTCAAACTGTAAATAAAATCACAATAAACAGGTTATATTAAAGAAATAATAATAAAAGAACATTAATAGCAGTGTTATTATTGGTTTAAGAATTTATAATTTAATTGCATACCTAAGATTGAGGTTAATCCTCCTTTAAAATAATTATAGTTTAACATCATATTATACCCAATATTTATGTTTTTGGGAATGATTATAATTTATAACAGTAGGTACTTAGTTTATTCAATTACTGAAATATAGAAAATATACAAAGTATTTCGAAAATTCGTTTGCAGTATTTGCATACATAATTGTTAAAATGTAATTAACTGAATAAAATTAATGAATAAAAATAATTAATTAATAGATATATTGCAGTACAATATAACATAAGTAAAGTTATCAAAAAACAGATTATATTCCTTAAATTATTCTAAGTTAACGCGATCAAGCATATTATCAACTAAAAAACAACAAATCTATTTATCATATTACAATATATTCTGTATTTGTGTAAGACTAGTTTTAAAATAAATTAGCAAGTGATTGTTTATATTTAATATTTTTTATTATATATTAATATTAAGAGAAAATAATACTTACGTGTGTTTTATCCGTTTGACTATATAACACTAAACTCATAAATCTATTTTATTCTATTATTTATTTTTTTAATGATGCGATAAAAATTTTTTTTCTAATATATAAAATTTCAATGTAAGAATATTTTACCCGGGACACCTATATTATTTTTAATATTTTAATTTTTATGTAAATTATTAGCATTTTAAGTAATATTTTTTACGTGTTAATAATAACGCCTCCAAAATTATGTTTTTTAATGTTGTAATTTTAAAATTATATTTAAAACATTGTTAACCTTATTACAATTTTTATTTCATTATTATTTGAAATAAACGATCTAAACAAAAAATATCCAATACGCTTATACCATTGATTTTAAGATCAATGATAATACTAAAAATAACGAAACATGATAATATTTTCTTTTTATAACTTACGCCAGCTATTTTTTAAAAGTTTTAAAATGGAAAAATCATTTTCAAGAAAATTGAAATGAGTTTAATAACGCTTATGAAAATGCATATAAAAGGTGCCTTCAATCAATAATTTCTATATTAAAATAATTAAGTAGTTAGGTTACAAATATACGGTCTAATCTACATTATAGAAAGCTTGGATTTTATTTGTATTAGATTTGTTTGCAGTGCCTAAAAGCTGTAGTTCAAAAGTTTAAATTGGCATATGGAGTTATATAAATTATTATTTAGTTTTTAAACTGATACTATTTTATATCGATTATGCTTAGATCGTTTAGTTATCAAGGTTGAGCCCCAAGTACCTGACTGTATTAAACGTAGAAATCGGGACGTTATATAATTAGGCACTGAGTGTGAACATTGTGTAGATTGATTTTTATTAATACTCCATTTGGTATAAAACTTAAATATGAGATTAAAATTAATTTATAAGTTAGATGAAGCAGTTAAAAAATTTTTAACTAATAGACAAGA
Source organism: Melanaphis sacchari (assembly GCF_002803265.2). NCBI lineage: Eukaryota > Metazoa > Arthropoda > Insecta > Hemiptera > Aphididae > Melanaphis > Melanaphis sacchari. Next base: position 5,692,771 of record NW_020270420.1, read on the forward strand.
TGACTGTAGTCCAACTGTAGTCTATATAATCCACCACAATAGTTTGCTGTATTGTGGATTAATTAAAAAATACAAATATTGAAAATGTATAACATGCAGTAATATTCTAGCTCTCTTATAAGCAAAACTAAAAAACTAACTAATAAGAAAAATTATTAACAAAGTTGTCTGGAGGATTATGAACGTAATAAGTTGTTGGTAAAATTTTCAATAATAATAAAAAAATAAAATAAATAATACACTGAAATATGCGCTTACTATAAACAATATTTTATGTTTGACTCAAATGGGATTAAGTATTTGTTTTTAAATGATAAAAAAAAATTAAATCATAATTCATAATTTTCTTACAAAGCTTTTAATATTTACAAAAAATATAATCGAACTATTTGGATCTTGGCCCAAATTAAAACTGAATTATAGCATATCTAAAGAAAATAAATTAATATAATTACTATTCTATTTCATATTGTCGTCAAATTTACTTACTATATTATATTTTATATATACTGTAAATATTTCGAAGAATAATATTTTTTAAGTTTCTGTTTATTAATGCATGTAAGAATTTGAACACTAAAACAATTTAGATAAGATATTTGAAAACTGCATACTTATTATAATATTATATAATATAAAAATGCAATGTCCACTCAATAATTCGTTATTTTATATTAGATGCTAAGATAGGGTGTTTACAACAGTGGTAAGAAAAAAAAGCATATTTCACGTACAAATCAATTATCTGCCCACTATTTTGTGTCCAATGGAATGTTCTACGATATCACGAGGGGAATACAAAATAAACATACAAATGCAGACGGCACACACACCACGGGGGTTGGGTCGACACTCCTCCTCCTCCTATGGTTATATCATATAGGTAATATTGTGTATTATTTTACAAGGCCATATTTGCCGAACGTAAATAAACGGTGTTGAATTTTCGCACCATGAAATGCATGTTTAGATTGGAACGAGACCGAATAAACAACAGCGATGAAATAAAAACTCGTATTTATATATATAATATAATGTACCCAACTGCAAAACTACAGCAGTACATCACGAAATTCGTCTGCGGAACGACCGAAGGCCTCGCATTCTTATGGAAACGTAAAATCGTTCGGTATCGTAGGTAGTACAACTGGCATTCATCATTAATGTGCACAGTATTACTACGATGAAACAAAAATAATCATGCGGTTAACGAAAAACATAAAATAATAAGACTGGCAATCAAATTCTTCAAACAGATATTATTATTCTTAAATGTTATTAACATTATTTTTATTATTATTTGAAAAAGCAAATATTTTAGGCCTGCGGCGTGTGTGTCCAGGTCCCGCAGCAGTAAATGAAAGGGATTGTTTAACACACAATGCGTGACTATATGTGTGTGTATATATATATATATATATATATATATATATATCAAGTCTCCGGGTTTGTGCTGATGCAATATAGTATAGAGAATAGTCGCGAGGGGAATGTATTATTCTTTTATCTGCGTACAATATAATACATGGGGTTGTCCCCCCAAACGCTACCGCTCTGCTGCACTGTTGGAGGAGGCGCAATACGTATTACGACCGTAGTGCGTATACGCACGCACACGCACACACTTTAAACTCGACAAAAGCGCGCCCTTTTACGCAGCAGCAGCATTCTCTCTCGGACCCTTCCGACACCCGCTCATCCCATCACAACGACGCACTTCGGCTCGAGAAATCAATAGACGTTATCACACGCGGGAAAGGAGTTCACCGCCACGTCGTTTCGACCTGTAAATTCCACGCAGTTCCGACAAGACGTAAATGCGACACAACGATCCTCATCACCTTCCCATACCATTCCATCACGTGTTTCTTTTGGAATATAATAATAATATAAAACGTATAGATTTTTTTTTTGAGAGGGGGACTCACTCGTGTGCTACAGTTGCAACACACACGCGTTACCAACGGATAAAGTCAATAAAAACGTATCCAACGTGCTGCAGTTTTTATTATAGTTATATAATAATATAATATACTAATATTATTTTTAACGAGTCAGGTCAAAGACTGGCATAGCAGTAGGTTTTTATATCATAAAACAAAAACGACGATTCTAAAAACCGGAAACAGACAGAGAAAAAAACGGACGATGATACACAAAAGACGATACACATCACCTGCCCGGGAATTATACTGTCTTATTATTAAATTCAAAAACATACTAATAGGTCTAGAACAATTACCCTCCCGTTATGACGTTTTATACAAAAGAAAATTACCTCTTCAGTTTTCAAACAAACATACGGCATTATTACGTTCAAGCATTTATTTTTATTCCTATTAACAATTTTACAGATGTGAATAAAACTTTACTACTCTCTATTATAATACTACAACTATTACGACGTTAGTATAACACATTATGCGATTAGGTCGATTAGGAACCCATACTTTCGTGACCTCTGTGCATAACTGGTATTTTTCGTTGACATAATATATCTAAACTCACGCAGATAGGCCATGTTGCAGTATTATAATTTATAACCTTCGTTTTCAATCGTCTTGACCACGGGTAACCGTAACCACGATAATATACCGAATAGGAAATGAAGAATCTCGTGTTTGTTTTTATTCCGGTATGAACCATAGCCCACGTCTGAAAATTTTTGACGGTAAAAAACAAACGATTTTATCTTTCAAAAACACGTAGTTACACGGTATGTGACTCGTATTTTTACCTACATTTTTGGCAACGAAATCGTCAGCGAAGGGACATATGCCAGGAGTGAACAAAAATTAATAACTACTCGTTAGCCGGACGCCCACCTATTGCGGTGCGCGTCAGCCGCTACGGCCCAGTGGACGAGAACAATAGTCATTACACGCTAAAAAATATTATTGTTTTACAGTACTAGGTACGTCTATTTTTATCAAGAACGCCGATTGTTGTAATATATATTGAAATAAAACATGTAGGTACCGTATAGATTAAAACATTGTCTTCATTTTCGTATTACAGTGATTAGACCTATCATTATTTATTAAATTCTTAAGCCTGGGACTGGTGGTCGTATTTCATAATACCTGCGATTAGAAAGACGTCGGTTTTAAAAATTCTAATAAACATAGCTCTGCATCGCCTACGAACAGACCGACACAAGGTTTAGCATTATACGCACGTCGTGGTGGTGCCGACCGTACGCCGGACGAATATACACGAGACATCGCGCGACAACAAACGTCGAATAATAAATATAATTTATTATAATATTTATTTCGGGAATAAGAGACGCACACGACGTGTTTCACAATCGTCATTACTCGTTACGTACACAAATGTTTGATGCGTGATGACAATAACATTCGGTTTAGATATTTTGTTTTGGTTCTGGCAGCGATACCGCCAAAAAAATATAAATTTATTTTTGATAAGAAAAGAAAAATAAATCCTATCGTTTCACCGCCCGAAGAGCACTATTATTTACTGGTTACTCAGTGGAGGAGTTAGTTTGTTTTTTTTGTACACGAACAAACCATCTTACTGTTTCCCGTGAGCGATATCATTATTTTTTGCCGACAATATCTAAATAGCCTCACGGAACACAGAGAAAGAGAGAGAGTGAGAGAGAGAGAGAAGAGGACCGCGCGTTTCTACTCTATAAAATTGATTTTCGCTACGATTTCGAGCCGAGCAAACAGGTCGCGTCCGCCGCGGTGTTTGCGCAAAATCGTTGTCGTTAAAGCACACACATTAAATGTCATTTTGTTTAGCCGCTTTCTTTTTGAATCGGAATATTTGTGTTTTCATTGGGAAACAAAAAATAATAATAAAAGCATCGCGTTTCCACGACGTCCTTGTCTACGGCGAATACACGAAACATAAGTGAGCGTACGCACGCAACGCCACATTTTCAACGGCGGCGCGTTTAAAATAATACGTAGTACGTACGTCTAGCTAATAATAACTCGTTAATAAAGTAGGAGTCATGTGATGGCGCGTCCGCCGCAGCCACCCGCCATTCGAAAAACAAACACTCGCGAGCGGCGCTGAACAGGTTAACCTCGCACGCGCGATCGGACTACGCGGTCAAAACATGCGGCTGTCGCGCAGAGTCGTTTCGTCAATAACAGTGACAATAATCAACACGTCCGAATTAAAACCACGAAAAACGTATTGATAACAAAAAGCCGCGAAGAGCGAGCACCGATACGCTACGGACGGTGTTCGTTTCCACGGACGTTCGCACGCGCGTGTGTGTTTTTTTTGTGTTCTGACGAAGGGGCTGAAATTTATATCGCCCTCACGCGCTCGCCCTCCCCCCTTAGGTCGGCGGTAAACGAGAGAAACGGAACGAGTTTTTTTGTGTGTGTGTGAATACAAAAGGGCCGATGGAGAGAGCGTGAGCGAGCACACGCAACATTTCCTGGACGACAGACAGCAGAGGGAGAGAAGAAAACGTGTGTTGTATATGTATTATACTAAAATATTTTCCGTGTTTGTTCGATGAACACGTATGGCGGGCGGGAGGGCGGGCGCGAACAGAAAAAACGAGCGATCGGTTGAAACTTGAATGGGCTGCGCGTAACGATGAACGAAATAGTATTGTTTATATTTAGATTAATAACAACACACGAAATGTCTATACATATTATTAATGTTTCAATGTACGTAAATGTATATCGTATATCCGAACGTAGATACAAATACACTACTGGGTGCGCGTACACACACGGTACCTACATACTAGCTGAATAACTGAATTGCGGTATTTAACGTGGAAAACAGCGGCGACCTTGACATTTGAACGAGTTATTATTTTTACGAGAAAAAATGTACGTCAACATTCTCCCCTTCCCTGAGGTTCCGACGCAAAACTGACCGTGAAGGTATCCAAAAAGTTGTGCGATATGGTAGATAATACGATCGATTTCACGAGACTGAAAGCAGTAGTGATGATAGTTATTGTTTTTGGCAAATGCAGTGTTTCAACGTCGCCTCGGGCAACGTGTGCAAAAGAGATGTGGCGCTCGTAACATACCTACGTAATAAATTGAATTTATTATCGTTATATTGTAGATTCGAAATGAAATTCAAGACAAGTGTTATCACTGAACGATTTCTTTTAACTAGACTCATTCGTGTACTGTTATTATTATCTACACGCGGGTGCCTGTTTATTCATTTACACGTTGTGTGATTTCAATTTCAAATAAATGAGAATAAATAGAAAAAAAAATTATCGTTACACAAATGCCAACCTTGAAACGGTTTATCAAACGAATACAATCGAGCAACAAACGTTTTCAGACCGACTACGAGACGACGGCACTCGTACACTGTATTCTACTGAATTATAATACCGTGTCCGGAGACACGACCCACCACCGTCGCTATTATTATACGTTTATACATTATCATGTTATTATATACGCACTTTTATTGAGACGAACAACAAAAGGTGAAATCCACAACAATATTCGATCTCATACCTCTCGCCATTCGCAGGTAACCGCACGAATAACGTAAACGTGGTACAGGTCATAAAAACGACAACGGGTGGATGCACAGCAGGACCAAAAAGAGGAAATCGTTTTGTTCAGACACGTCGTTGCACGTTGAAGCAAACCCATACGTGACGGTCGATTACAATAATAGGATTTTGCGAATCGACTCATCGTGCACGAAAGTCACCATCACACGTGTCACACAAACAAGCCGACCGATTCGATGACGTTGGCCGACGATCAAGTTTGGCTAGGAACTGGCGCTTGTGCCGAGAGGATCACATGACGATGACGTTCGTAACGTGTTGTACACGCCGGGGGTCCGGCACATTGATAACGCGCCAGACGAGCCACGAGGAAAAGTCGCAGGTTACCAATGATTTCTGCTGGATAAAAAGTGGATGGGAAGATAGACCCATGTTCATACAACATAACTTAACATCCTTAACTCGAGTGTTAAGGCCTGAACCAACTGTTCTGTTTTTGTTATTATTATTGTTATTTATCAATAATTACTACTACGTCATACATCATTAATCATTATCGTTATCGTGGCGTCACCACCAACCAGTACATATCAATAGTATATGATTTATACACTCTACAACTCACCTCTTGAAGTGTTCGCGTATTTTCTCTTCGCGTATATTGTCCGGCAGGTTTCCGACCCAAAGATGGCGAGTCTCCCTAACCATTATGTCGCCAACTCTTCATCATTCGGGAACACGCCCAAACACACAGGTCGCGCACGATTCCACCGCGGTCCAACGGATTCGAGAATGGAAAAATCACACTTGCTCACACGCACAAGCACACTCGCACACACACACCAGAAACGGCGGCGGCGGAAATGAAAAACGAGTGCTTCACGCAAACATCGCGGTAGAACCAAACTCGCGCGCGATCACGACGAACGATGACACAATACTATGTACGAAATCACACGCACACGACTTGCACAGTGCACACTCGAGACACACGGGCTGTGTACATTGACAATGACGATTGCCGATTATCCGAACAGAACACCAAACCAAACTGCACTAGAATATTTCACATCAGCACGTCCGTTTCGGGTGAATTAAAAAAAAAAAAAAAAACACGAAAAAAAATTTAAATTAAATAAATTAATAATAACGCACACAGACGCAAAAACGAAAATTACACGAGAAAAATAAATTTAACACCGGAGATTTATATTATTTTTATATTTATATACGAACGTATTTATACCATAATATGCGTGTGTATATATAATATAATATATATATAGCATGTATATATATCGTTGAACGAACCGACTCCTCAGAAGGATAAAATGCGCGACACGCGTGCTCGTGTGTATCTCATCGGCGAATGCGGCGGAAAGCGTAGCTGCCACGGTTTGTTGACGGGTCCACTCCCCCACCAACCGCCACAGCCGCAACCGACGATGCCGACACCACCGACGCCGATGCCGCGGCCGCCGTGCGCCCCACTGCCGGCCGTGGTACGGTCGGCCGCCGCTGGGCGCTGACGTCACCGCGAACCCGTCGTCGACCGCCGTCAGCGCTCGGCGAGGCAGGTTCGCGGGTCGGAGGGCGGCCGGCGGGCCGCGGCACCGAGCGCCACCGATCGAAACCGCACGAAAACAACACTCCTCCCACTTACGCGCTCGGAAATCGGGCGAATCCATCGTCCGTGTTCCGCGGGGTACGGGACCGTGTTCGGACACCGGTTTTTTGGACGTGACTCAATATCTACTAGGCCACCGCATGGGTTTTTCTCGCTCGCTCCGCTCACGCATCCGCGCACCGTTCGGTCGTCCGTCTCAGTCGCTCCACTCGTACACGCACGAATAATAATAATAGTAATCCGTACAAAAGCGGCCGGTCTCCGTACCCTACCCCCGCCCGACCGGGTCGGCCGCGGAAGCCACCGCGCCGATCGTTAGCGCGCGCTCAGTCGGGCCACTCTACCCGTCACGCCTAAAAAAGGACGT
>NW_020270420.1:5705057-5736719 GCF_002803265.2 Melanaphis sacchari
CGCTCAGTCGGGCCACTCTACCCGTCACGCCTAAAAAAGGACGTCGTCGTCGTGTGGCGGGGACGGCGAGTGCGTTGTGCCTCAGGATCGGATGAGGGCGATGAGGCCACCGCCGCCGCCATCTTCACCGTCACGAACTATCGGACTCGGCGCTCGACCGCTCGTAGTCCGTACTTTGCGCCAGAACTCCGCGCGTCGTCGTCGTCGTCCGCTGGGCGCCGGCTCCGTACCTCGGTGGTGCTCTCGCACTCGCACGCACCATCACGTACCACGTACGTCTTCGCCGCCGCCGCTGCCTTCGTCTTACAGCACTACGTTTGCGGTCACGCACACGCACGTACGCGGATGTGCGCGCGCTTAAGCTCTGCCCGGTAGTGCGCTGTTACGTTGTATGCGATTCGAGTCGAGTAGTCGACGCCGAGGACGGATTTTTCACACACTCCGACTACGTTACAACGCTTTTTTTTAAACAAAAAAATTATTTGTCTATGTTATTTTCGCTTTCACATCATTGTAAATGTCATAAAATAATTATTTTAATATTTTCTCGTGTGTATGTTTACAGCTACTACTATCGACCAATCGCGTTGTCGCTCGTTTTTAACACTCCGTCGTTCATATCGCATGCAATCACTATAATGATACAATAATGACTAATTAAAATAATATTTATAACTTATAACTCGGTCACTCGGATATGTACATTGGTTTCCGTATGCATTTTGAGTGTTTAATAAACGACAGCGGTGTTCTCTACCTACAACCCTTGGACGTCAATGGACAATAATATTATACCTATAATAATATCATGATCGTAATGATTTTTTGCTACAACCATCGTCTCGGTCGATATGGCGCCGGTCCCGCCGTCACTTAGGGTCATATTCCGGTATTTGTACCTATAGGTAAAAAAAAAAAGGTCGATCGGAGGCGATAATCTGCTGATTATATGGCGTGCAATCTTGAGATTGTTCATATTATTTATAATACGTTCCACTGTGTGGACATGTGTTTTTGTGCGACAGGTTTTTAAGGCACCCCAAAATCTTGGTTGCGAGGACGGCATTCCAGCAGGTAAACCGAGTCGAACATTGTGTGAAACGGCGAATGTTTTCGTGTTGGGTGTGTAGGTGAATGCCATCACTACCGAGTACCGAGAAAAAATGTATTATGATATTATGTTTCGTGCAGAGTGTGTAAGAGAGGGAACGTGACGTAGAGAATACGACGCAATAATACTAAATACCGAAAGACCTGATGGTATTCGGTACGAGACAAACGATAAGTTAATAATACATTAAACATTTTGAAATCCGCTATAAAAAATAATTCTTTGTATCGTGTAAATTTTAATGATGTCGGCTACGTTTCCGCCGATAACAGGTATTCGCCTTGTTTGGAAAGGCGTTTCGTGTAAGTAAATTATACAGTGTTTGGGAATCTTATTAAAATATTTAAAATATTATGTTTTGCAGAATTTTAAAATTGCAGCAATACGTATTATATTGGTACGCTTATTTTAACCGTACATTGTCCATTAACATTTCTGAATTTCAAAACATAATAACATCTCGTCAGCAGTCACTGTATCAAAAGCAAAAACTTATAAACTATATCTAAATAATAACTAATACTTAAAACTCGTTATCCATCTGGTAACATAGGTCTTCCATACCAACAATTAGTATATTTACCTATGGTATAATACGAATGGATAATGTTTAAGTACTAATCGCTCGCCTAATTAAAGGGCTTGTGAGGGTAAATCATAATATTATAGAACTTGAGATATGATGACCCGCTGACGATCAAGACTAGATTATTTTATCGTAAAATAACATATCTATTATATTTCATCCAAACCATATTATGCAGAATCGATTAGTTATTTTTGACATCATCAACATCTATCCGCCCGAATATTATATTACAAAAAAGTCATGTCCATCTTGAGTGTTGTTCATATTTCGACGTTCGTACCGATGTTTTCAAAAACATTTTTTTATGATCGCGTCTTTTAATCGCATAACATTGTGTGTGTGTGTGTGTATTTACAACCGTGCCAACGCTATACAGTTCTTCGTGTCAGCCCCACCTGAGGAGAAATTATTGTGTACAGTATCGTGCGATTATTATTATAGCAAATGTGTGTTTTTTTACCCAATAAAAATGCTATATAAAAAAAAATAATAATGATAATGGTTATCAGGAAACAGACCGTTTCTCGTGGTAACAACATATACCTATCGCGTGAAAGTTTGCAGTTTTTGTTCACGCTTTTTTAACAAGGAAAAATTTGTGTATACATAAAATTGATTCGTTCAACCGTAAAAAAAAACAATGTAATAATACATTATAACGCGATAGTAATTATTGTCAACGACATTGATGAATACACGTCAATATTAGGCCTATGCCTAATGAGAATAATATTTTATATAATTTTAAATGACATTGTACATTTCACCATTCAACGTATTTGTATTATTACTGTTATCGTTATATCTCTCACGCCAAATCCCAAACATTTCAAGACTTTATAGCTAAGTTTGCGTATACACCTACAATAATATAAGTACCTAGTCAATTGGCATATATAAGACCTATGAATCCTGATGTATTTGCTCAGTCGTTTTGGTTTCAAAATGTAAGTATGTAAATTATAAAGTATGTTGTATGTACTTGCCCTAGAGTTTTTTCGTTAGAAATAATTCGTCTTTCAAGATTATTGAGCTATTAACAGACTAAAACCCCCGAGAAAATGTAGATTAGCATTGTATAAATTGCATAATGAAGTCTGAAATCTCAATAACGATAACAGTATAAAATATTTGAAGCTCTAACAAATATATGAGCGTACCACTATCACCACCACCTAACGATAATTTTAAAAACGTTACCATAGTTGGCTAGCTCGCCCTAGCCAGTGTTGGGAATAGATAATTAATAATTTATCTAGATAAAGATGATTGTACTAATTTTTATCTAGGTAAAAATAAAGATAATTACACTTAATTTTATCTAGATAAAGATAAAAAATAATACATATTTATCTAGATAAATATCAGATAATTTCATTAATTTTGAAAGTATTCAGTGATATAGGTATAAATATTTGGTAAGAAAATATATCATTTAAAACATTTTAAAATATAAACGTAAAATTAAATTGTTTATTCATTAGAGCATATGAAAAGTTATTCTTTGATTTAACGATACAAAAAAGTCTAAATTTGAAAAAATAAAAAAGTTAATTTTTGAATAAACTTCTTTAGAAGATAACAAATCAATCTCTGAGTTTATAAAAATTTTTTTTTAACCCATAAAAGTAAATTATCTAGATAGGTACTCATAGTCCATAGATAACTAGAATTTTATCTGAATGAAGATTAATATAAATTAGTTGAGAATTATCTAGATAAGATAAAAGATAAATCAATTTTATCTAGATAATTTATTTAGATATTCCCCAACACTGTCCCTAGCTAGTATATTGATAGTTCTCCGGCAGACTATTAATTTACCAAATATCATATATTTTAACATGGTATTTGATGTGACTATATAAGGTAGTAATACCACTTAGATTATTTTCGTAATATTATACTATAATAAATTTATAGTAAGTATCTATTTTATACTGCACGTGTGAGGGTGTAACTCAAGAGTTAATCAATAATACACTCGATTTTATTGATAAGTGATAGTATTTACGGATATCATATTATATAATAGGTATATATTTAAATTATATATATATTATATATATTTAAATATATATAGTTAATACATTGACTTTGGCGTATTGGTAATGATTGTTTTCTTACAGTATAACAATTCTGATATTACTAATATGACTTATTAATCCAATATTATAAAAGTTTCACTAATATATTTTTTTTTTTTTTACGAACAAAGTATTTTTTTGACAAACTCCTATTCCAACTTAACTTTACTCCATTAGTCAAATATAAGGTAGGTTAGAGGTTACATTACTTCCATTTTAATATTATCTATTATCTTTACTTAACCTAACGATAGATGAAATGCTTGTAACTTAAATGTCTTATAATATGGTTATAATAAAAGCGATGCTATGTATATATAAAGTTATATAATATGTAAAATATGAATATAATAAATAATAATAATGCAACGATAATCCACAATAATATATCAATGCTTCATATTTATATACCTATTATTCTTAATTATAAACCTTGTTACGCCGTTACACGATAGTGCAATAAGTCAATACGTGACTATTTTACCAAGATATACTTTAGATCTTATAAATGTAACTTTAAATAATCACTATTTATTCAGTGCCTGGTGTATATACACTATGTCATAGAGGTATATATCTAAATAACGCCAATAACAACAGTAGAAATGTATAAATAAGTAAATAACTACTAAATACGTACCTACAATTAACTTAACCTTAATACCAACTAGTATAGCTGATACTAAAATACTATGCCTTTAAAATAAAATTATTAGTATACAGTAATAACTAATAAAAAAAAAAACTAAAAATTATTTAGAATAGATTCCATTCAACTATATTTAATGATAGATTATATCTAATCCTTAATGCAATTAGTTTGTGAACTGAAAGATGCTGAATACTGATATTCATAATATTAATATATTAAATGTTAATTTCTCTTCTATGTTGATTATTAGAATTGTTACATTTTAATTTTATTGATTATACTATATATAATAAGTAATAACATACTTATATATAACATTTACTAACGTACATTTATTTTTGATAATTCAAAATAAAAACGTATGACGCCCTTGACATCACATTTTTTTTTATTATATTGTACAATAATGTAATTTGTTTTTTAATTCTCATAATAATAGAACCATTATATTTATTACATTATTACATATACATGAATATTTAATAATATATGCCGTTATAAAATAATGTACCTATAGTTATTATTCGTATGAAATGCGTAAAAATTGCAGTGAATAATGGTACTAAATTTTATCGTATAATTTAAATCAATATGAATATATATACAATTTTTGTTTTTCAGAATACTCAACAAATAACCTACACAGAAAATTTAAAATTATTTTAATTAATATTATTTATTTATTATTTTTTTTTTTTTTGTCCTTGAAAGTTGAAGTATTATAATTTAAAACATTATGAGCTATATGTATATTATATTATATGATGTACGTTCGTAATTATATTAACTGTTCACTCCACCTCACAGTTAAAAAATTTAAATTAGCTACCAATTTTAGTAATAATTAATCTTATAAGATGAAAATTGTTCTAATTATTTATTAAATCTCAAAACCCTCGTGTACAGTATATTTTATACCTTCTATATTACTTTAAGTTTACATTATATTATATTATTATAAATAATAACTGTACAATAGCTGAATGTGAATATACATAATCAATATTCGATATTGTTTGTCGTATTATACATATCATATATTCATCATTTATAATATACATCTCAGTTTTATCGTGTATATGATAGGAAAAGGAAAGGATTTCCTTTATTTTACTCATGGTCATATAATATGAATATTTATATAGTACACACGTTATGTATTGATATACATATGAATGGTTGTGCGTTTAGTGAGTCACGACCAATAAGTGGAGGTTATCGATTATTAATATACTTTAATAGTTACTAGTTATATAGTGTCTATCTATATATGATTATTAAGTTTATTATACACATATATATTAGAACTAGTCAATAGTTACATCGTAAATAACTGTATAATATTATATTTATATATTTTAGTAAATATTTTATATTATGTATTCAATATAATATTACTTTATAACAATTGCTTAAAACAATATTTATTGCTAATTGTCAAAAAATATACCTGCATTGAAAATAAAAATGTAACCCAGTGTAGTGTCCTATATATATATATTCGAAGGTACACATGGTTTATAACTTAACTTTATCAATACTCGATAAGCATAGGTAATATACACGTATACTTGTTGTGAAATTACATTTATGATTTATAATTTTAATATTATTAGCTATTTCGTGATGGACGATATTAGAACTAGAGTATAAACTTTGAATCGGTAACAATAAATAGAAAAATAGAGACAGCGCGTTCCATTTTTAAAGCTTATTCAAAAAAATATTTTATTTTTATTTTTTATAGAATAGTTTTAAATGTATTCCTTTAAAATTAATTATCATCAAAGATTTTTTTTGAATAAAAATATTGAAAGTGTCGATTACATGCATGTTAAACAAGTAAACGAGATATTTAGGGAATATAGGTAATTCTTTGGAGCAAGTTTAAGTACGTTATGTAGGTATTATAATTATTGTAAACTCAAAAATAATCAACTTTCGGACTCATAATCTGTAAAAAATATGAATGAGAATCATCATGCATATGTAATAATTACTATTTATTGATGAAATTTAGAATTGTAAACTAAGTATAGAAAATAAATGCTATAAATACCTGCAACGGCAACGTTTTATGTCACGCATTCCCGCCTAATTGAAGTAAATTAATTAGTAAGCGAATGTCAAGATTAAAATATTGAAATAAAAAACTTATTTATTTTAATAGGTTACTCACATACCTATATTTGTTAATCATGTTATCAATGGTTAAGTCATAGCATTGTAGCAACATGTCCTATATATAAGTATACAGTGCTGTAGCCAAAATTTTTGAATGGGGGGAATTAAGGTTTAGGTATATATCAGATATCAGGGATGGACAACTCAAAATTATTAGATGTCCACTTTTTAGAAAACTGAAATCTAGTGGGCTAGAACATATAAAGCAAAAAAAAAGGTCATTCAAAATATGCATTTTAATTAGAATTATTTTGTTTATAATGTAAAAGTATTTGAACGTTATAACCATAGACTTATTGTTCTTATCAAATAATTAAAAATATTAAAATAATTATATAAAAATATATGGGAGGGGAGGGTTACAACACCCAAAATCCCCCTGGCTACGCCACTGTAAATATGTTTATATATTTAAATTATAAATGAGTAAAACTCGCTATACATAATAGCTATCAACTAAGTTATATGCTCAACGATCTATACCTACATAAACCTATATTAACTATGTTTATAGTATATACAATCCTTTATGCTATAAATATCGTTATTGTATTTGTATATTGTAATATATTATATTTACGGGAACGGATACACCATTTACACTATATAATAATATTATATACACACGTCACACACACACACATATAGTGTATACAATAAACGACGTTACTGTTCAAAATTATATGACAACCCTGAAATAAAGAAACATCTGCAGACAAGGGATGTTGGATTTGGCGGGAAACCGAAACTGGTGATGTATACTGTATACACAATACAACACGTATGTTTCTCGTTTATATTGCCCACGTGTGTGGTCATATAAATTTATCTATAACGTACGCATAACATACTACAACACCGTGGAGTGAAACTCTAATTTGTATATTATAATTTAAAACCATTGATATTACATTAACTTTAATTGTTTATTATAAAATTTGTAATATAATTAAATATAAATAATAACTATTTTATGTTTTCAACGATAGGTATAACCGTAAAGGTATCTAGATACTAATTCTATTTTGAAACTTACTAGTACTTATTTAACTTAGTCGTAAATGAACTTATAAACCTAAGTAATAATAGTGTAAAATCTTTGATAATTTATCTAATTTTTTAATATAAGCGCCTATAATTATATACCTAATTATAACTTATAAATTTTTATTATCAGGTTGAGTTTATGAATTATTATAAACATATTATAATCTTTGTATTATATGAAATTTATATCTACTTATTAAAATATAGCGGCGAAGACTTTTTATCATTATATTATGTGCATTGAACACAACGACAACATTAATTTGAAAATATTAAATCTAATAAATGTTTGAATTACTAACCGATTACAGTTAATCCATGATTTTCACCTAATATGGAAAGGAACACGAGAAAGTAACTATTAATACTTATATTCCAGACTACATAATAATATACTCAAATACTCTTTTATATTATAAAAATTAATTTTTGCACGAGAAAAATCAATTTTACCAACTATATACAAAATAGTTTTTTAAAAGCCAGCGCTTACCTTCGGACTTCAGTAGTCAAGTAAAATTCCACATAGTTTTACAAAAAGTTTTAAAAAACTTGTAAATTGCAGCACTACAAAAAAAAAAAATCTTCACCCTGCGGCCTACACCAAAAAAAAAAAAAAACAAAAACAATAAAAATAATTAATTTCAACCATTTGTCGACTCGTAATCGCAGTTAACGCAAAAAATGAACATTAATGGTTTTTGACAAAAATTTTTCATTTTCACAAACCACGGACAATACATTATAATTATACTAGCAACTAGTTGCAAGTCGTAGTAATTGAGCTTTGCGTCGATAACACGCTCAATTGACAGCCTTTCGCGCATATAATTTGCATTTATTTTTTGGTTGTACCAACTAATGTTTGTTATACAGAAGTTTCTATGCATTAAACAGCTGATAAATACATGTTAATACATTATTATATAATAGTTTATATCATTGGGTTTATATTTTAAATAAAACTACATCTACAGTCCTACAGAAGTATAATATATTATAGACATATTATAGTCATCATTCATCGAGCAATAAAATTACAATAATAGGTACACTAATAGCTATTGTATCTCTATAAAACGAATTCCTTAGCCTTAATATAGCCTAGTAAATAACTAAATATTTACTAATTTGTATTATTTTGGACATTACAATTATTTTAGATTATAAAGACTTATTAAAACATAAGCTCAAAAAATAACTATTATACCTTTTATTATTTTTTTTGAATTATTTTTTTTAACGATTAACTTTTAAAGTTTTTTTTATCTTAAAAATTGACTGATTGAAAGTGAGTTGAGTTACAATTTATGAACTTCATATAGATATATACTTAAAAATATTTTTTACAATCTATTTATGATTTTACAGTTAAAGATGATTTAATATAATTTGTTTTAAAACATATTGGTATCTAATATCTGTTAAATTATAAATATTACATATATTATAATTTATAATGGTTATTTTTATTACGGTTAGGATTTCTGAAAAACTTCTATTAAATATGTTTTATAACTCGTTTGAGACAGATATTTCTTTTTTGTTTACGATATCAAGCTTTAGCAAAAAAACAGACATGGTAATGTCATAAAAATACAGTAAGAAGTTATGCTGAACGGTATATCCTAGTTGACCAGATTAATTGAATTTCAAAAAAAAAATGTATTTAATAAATTAAATTACGTTAATATTAAGTCTTTTATATACAGTAAAAAAATCCTGAATCAAATTCAAGGTCATGCATTAGAAATATTTCGTGTTACCTTTATGTTTGAACACTATTTTACTGAAAATCATTTAATAATGCAATACACATAATGTATATTAAATAATTATGTAGTTTTATTTAGGACACCCGTAGTTGG
Organism: Melanaphis sacchari; assembly: GCF_002803265.2. NCBI lineage: Eukaryota > Metazoa > Arthropoda > Insecta > Hemiptera > Aphididae > Melanaphis > Melanaphis sacchari. Next base: position 5,714,596 of record NW_020270420.1, read on the forward strand.
TTAGCTTGTTGTAAATATATAGAATATAGTTTCCTGTTAGCTGTTGGTAAATATTATCCTATTGTAAAATAAAATGAATAACAAAATAAATGGTTACATGTAAATTTAAGTGTACCTGTAAGCTTATACCTATATAGGTGTATAAAATATGTCTTATAAGTTGTTATGAAGCACTTTTAGTATTGTCATATTAGTGAGTGTATTGGTGTGACTTGACATATTTGTTAATACTTATTACTTCATTGGTAAGAAAATGAGATTGATTGTTCACGGTGTAAAGCATTTTTCTGCTTTGAGTATAACAAATTAACACTAACGAATGCCACTAAATGCCATTGAATATTGCATGAACTACATTTAAATGAATTTACTTTTTTAAACAGTTTAGATAGATAAGTGAAAATGTATGTAGTGTGAATGAACAACTTCCTATCGTTTAAAATTTAAATGCATTAAATTTATTCAATTCATAAATTGTTTTTAAAAAGTTCGTTTGATTTGAATTATTTTTTACGAAATACATTATACTATTTTACGGTCAAAACTTAAAATAAAAGTTATTATATTCTATTCAACACGGTGAAAAATAGTACGAACTTATATTGAATCGAATTATAATTAATAATCAATACAGTTTCATCATATTATTTATTAATAATTAATTTAATTCAGTAATAAAAATAAATAAATTATTTGTATTAATTGGCTAACTTAATAAAATTTAAACATGTATATAATTAGAATTAAATAATACATATTACATTTAAATACAATAATCATAACAATAATTTTAACCTGTATAAAATATAAATATATACCAATGAATATTAGAGACCTTTATTGTAATATCCAATTTTTGAGTTGAACTTTTCTGCTGATTTCTGTAACATTAAGATAAATATAAAATATAAAATAAATAATATACGAATTATGAGTGATTAACATCAATTAATAAAATAATTATATACATATATGTATTTCAATCTTAACAAATTAACATTATGAAATATTATAAAAAAAATATATCGGTATGCTTTATGAAGTATGATATACATATTGTTCGATATTTCATCAAACTATTTATCTATAATTATTGTATACATTGAAATTAGTTTAGAAAAACAGGAAATTATTTTAATATATTATTAATATTCTTCCAAAGGTGAATAATTTTATTGCGTAAACATTAATGTTTTAGCTAAATTATTATTTACTAACAACTTATCTATAGCAATAGTAACTACATGTATTATCGAGTATTTTGTATCAATTTTGAATTTACATTAAATATTTTGAAAATTTCATTGTGAATAAATATAATATGATAATTTTTTAGTAATGGAATTCTGCTAGAATGTTAAAGTGTTTACTGTAGTTAATATGTTTTAAATTACAGCAAAATAATTAAAGAATCGTTATTTTTTATTTTAAAAATTCGATTAACAATAGAAATTCTATTATACATTTTTGGAGAAAATGAATAATCTACTCTAATTTATTTTTGAATTATAATAAAATGACAAAATTCATTTTTTCAAAAACTGATATAATGTAAATATTCCTTAGTTAGCTTATTTTTCAGTTAATTCCAATTACCTTGAAAAGCATTGGGAATTTTCTACCTAAACCACCCTCCATGCCAAATACCAATTAAATAATTAAATACAATTTGTTAACAGAAACTACCTTTAAAGTTAAAGATTGAAGCATTTCTTCTATTCCAAAAACAAATACAAAAAAAAATATATAAAAAAAAAAATTATTTTAAAACCTTTGCTCCACGTTAAGAATTTAAAATATATAACATATTTATATATACCTAAACATTATTTATACGATAATTAAATATTATATCATAGTAAATATTTCTAATCTTGGCATTAATTTAATTAAATAATTGTAAAATATACATATGTAGAAAGGCATAAGTAGATGTTTTCATGTATAATGAACATTTTAATTGATTATACCTGTAATTCAGGTTCAAGTTTGTCAATTGATATTGGTGATACTTGTGGATATAATGCACAGCACATCGGTGTTGCAAAAGTCAAAAAGATTCCACATAACGCAATTTGTAAGGGTGCTGGAGCCCATTTCATATTTCTTAACAGCCCTTTCTGTTCTATTGCTTCCATTATTACTGGTGATATTACTAAAAATAAAACAATGTTTGTAGGCGTATACACTTAAATGTATAATATTTAAAGTCAATTGATGAATATATCATTTATATATATACAATATATAATTTATAATAATTATGAAAAATACAAAATTGTTTAGTTCTTACCCATTCCTGGAGCGGACATTAAAACGCGACTCAACACCACAGCTGTAATACCTTGCCTAGCCGCTAATTTGGATTCGCCTAGAAGATTTTTATTTTCATCGTACACTTCAATTCCATTATCCAGCTCTCTAAATTAAAGAGTTAGATGTGTTTTTAATATAATTAAAAAGCAATTAATAGTTTCTTATGTACTTAATTCTCATAAGAGGTATGTTTATAAAATTGGCTGCAGCAACAGCTGCAAATGGTACAAAACGGCCAGCAACAGTTGGTAATCTCTAAATGAATGAAAATACAGGCTTATTAATTATTACAATTATTTCATATCATGACTGTATTATTTAAATTTGTAATACATTAAAAAGATATCCATTTATGTTGGTTCCTATGTGATATTTTAAAATACTACGACTACTCATTACATGAGAATACCTTTATCTATAAAAATATATACAGGCAATAGTGCATAAAACATTTCTTAGTTTCAACCATATTATAAAACACTTAATTAAAGGAAATTTTAATAGTTACTATTCCTTTTAGTTTTTAACAAAAATAAAATGAAATAATGACAATGAAATTATATTTTATCTATATAATATCTATCTTATAAAATTTCGAAATCAAGAATCTTTTATCTTTATATTATTTTTTTTATACCTATTGATTTAATATTAATACAATAATAAACCTACTAAAAATACTTTATTTATTTGATTCATGTTGGATGAAATATTAAAATTATAAATTCACTATAATAATCATAATATTATAATTCAATATTAGAATGCTTATAAAGATAAAAATATACAATTTTATAATACAATCAATATTATTTATTTTATGTTTTCGTACATTTATAGTTAAAAAAATGTTAAAAATTTAAAAAAAATAAGCAATCTTCCAAAAAAGCTTATATTTTTGAATTATACAACTTTTTATAAAATTATTACTTACTTTAACCAATTTGTTTAAACCGAGTGCTGTAACTAAAGCGCCACTTGTAGCTAATACATAAGACTTAGCTACTTGACTTTAAATACAAAATAATGTATAATTAGAGAAACATAAAATACTTGGTGTTATTAAAAGTTTAAAAATAATAAAATAAATCTTTATACTCAAGAGGCATAGGTGCGGTACCACTCCGATTGGTGTAGTTAACTAAAGCATTAAACGATTGATTGAACCATTGCCAAAAAATAACTGCTGGTGTGGTTCTGTTTAAAAAAATATATATAAATAAGTAAAAAATCATTTACACATAAATAATTGGAAATTTAAGATTTTAGATTTTAAAAACTGACTAAATTTTAATTGGATCTGAAAATAAATTTTATATTTTGATGCTGTAAAAGAAATATTTGGGCATCTTTATGGACATTTAATAATTAAGTATCAATAAGATTTTTAAAACAATACCGATTAATAATAAATATTTTATAGAAAGTAGTGTTTTAATGTTTACATTTTTTTTTAGTAGTCTATTTTTAATTTAAATATTAAAATATTTAAAATATTTTACAATATTAACTACGACCTACGTTGTATATAATTTTAAATACTTTAATTTCATATTAAAAATTTAATGAAATATTATTATTAACTACTACTAGAATTAAGATAATTTTTACTTATTCAGATAAATATAAAATGTACTCACTTGTAAAATGTGACCATACAACCAGTTATTAGCATATTCATAGGCACTTGAGCTGACATCCTCCCAAAAATAATCATTTTCTCTCCTGTCTCAGGATGATATGCTGAGTCAACTACATCCTTAGCTTTGTAAATGTCTTCTAATGTTAAGCCATCGGGTGTACTATCACCTTTTCTAAATAAATAACGTTTTAACTTCCAGTTTTTTTTTAACGCTTATTTGTAAAGTTTATACTTTATAAAGTATTATATTTTTAGGATAATTACTTATAATTGTTGACGATCTCTTTACACCTCTCTAATTCAAAATTCGACTTAAAAATATTTAATGGATTGGTAGTGGTAAAAAAGTACTTAACTCGGCCCCAATATTGAGTTTGATCCCAACGGGGTACGTCCAAATTTACTCGTTCAGTCATATTTAGTGTATTAACAGAGTTATAATATAACCCAAGTAAAGTAATATTCAAATAACAAATCGTACAGTCTACAAAAATTTAACACTGATTAAATATAACATATTATGTGTATAACTAGTTTAAGTGGGAAGTATAATTAAATATTATCTATAAACTTTATAGATAATAGTATAAAGTTTATACTATTGTAACTGAGAAGGTCAACAGATCGTTAAAAATTTATTTATTATCGCGTTTTGATAACAATATATAATGTTATTTAGCATCTACTCATTAAATCTATCGTGCACAATACCGAAAACTTGTACAGTATCATCATAAAATAAATATAAAGTAACAACTTCCTTTACAAATATCTAATTAGTAACTAATTAGGTAAATGTAAAAATGTGTACATATAACTTAAAGTTAAATTATTGTATCTAAGTAAAATATTAAGTCAATACAACAAACGTAAATAATTTCCACTATAATAAACAAATTGCAACAATTTTATTATGGTATCTAAAATGCAAGTAAATATAACATCAAGAAAATCGATTTGACTATTCAAATAATGAATATATTTAGTTAATTTCTAGTTATAATTAACAGGCAATACCACCAATTTCTATTTGTAAGAGTTTCAAAACTCGGAAGTATCTTAAAATACAATATTCCGATAAAAGAATCACTAGATAATTTATTTAGTTTGTTAATTAATTTGTTAATAGAAAAATAACAAGTTAGTGAAAACGCCTTAAAAATAATTATATAAGCAAATAAAACTACACATATTTATCATTATCGATTATAATAATTATGATTTAGATACTATCTAATATTTTAAAATAAGATACACATATAAAACAATTATTTTTTCATGATTTTTAGCTTGATATCATTATTTTAAATTATTTCATACATTTCGTAGGTGTTATTATAGAGTATGTTTTTATTTTATTTTAAAACTATGTAGACACTAAATGTATTGTTTTTTGTAGATTCGAATTTGTAACATATGATTTATATATAATATACACAATATGATCAGGAAAGTTGAATTAATACTGTACTAGGCGATTTTTTTATTATAAATCATTCATTATTTCAAAAACGTCAATAGTTTTTGTATAGCGACTAGACAATATTTTTTCAACTTAACAGTTAGTACGATTTCAAAAAGTTATAACCAGCATTAGTGCAAAACGCACTAAATTTGTGATAGTTTTTGAATTTTTCAATAATTTCCGGTAAAAATTTAAAAATACAATAAAAACGCGTAACCTACCAATTTTAACAAATGTTTTATATTACTAGCATTTATAAAAACTATTAAAATTATTGGTACATTATTATTATTATTTTTTTTTTTTTATATAGATTTCGAGTAACTTCGTCATTGGATATATTAGATTTGTATTCAATAACAATTAATGATTGTTAACGAAAAACGATTCTGAGCGGTAACGGTCTGTCAATCTATATTTATTTTTCAATGATTTATTATACTTTCTATTTTTCTATTAGTAATACGAAAGATGGCACAAATTTTTGTCCAAAAATATTACATACCCCAGTCCGGATTGACGTACCATACAAACGTATAATAGTAATATTCTAATCATCTGCAACAGTAGAATAATTGAAATATTGATAATAAATAAAATAAAGTTATACAAAATATAATTTAAATGAAATTAACACATAATTATTTATTCGATATGGACATATATACAATGAATATCTTATACGAAATACCATACAAGTACTATTTAATAGTTTGAAAAGGTTAGTGTTACTTATACATTATTTAAAACTAATCCAAATTTTAAAATATCATAGTGTGAAGTGAAGTTTATAATAAAATATATTTAACGAAAATATCTGTCTATTAAATTTGCTGTAGCTGGCATAGTTAATTATGACTTTAAATTATATCAAAATAACTTAAGTATAAAATTGTTATTTTTCGTTCAAATAGATATCCTATTTCGTCAAAATTTAAACTTTATTTATTTATACCAAAATCGTGTGTAATTTTTAAGTATTTAATAAAATCAGTGATTAATATTTTCTTAGATTTTCAAATCTTGTAATTAAAATTAAAATATTGCAAATTTTTATAATAACTATGAGGTATTCATTTTCGATTTTAAATTTAAATTTATGAGAAAAACAGTTATTTATATATTTTTAAGACTAAACCCTTTTATAAATAATCAATTTAAATATAATACAATAAAATATCCTCGTATAAACCGTGCTTCTTCACTTATTTTTCATGTGCAATTATTTATCATTGAATTTAATTTTTAAACATTCATACCATTATTCTACTCAATGATAAGATAAATTCTAGTCCTATTAAATTAAAGAGCGATTTTCTTGATTATTTTTAAAATTAGTTATAGGAAATAGGTGATTTCTAGATTGATGACTGATAAAAAAACACACATCATTGTAAAATTAATATATTGATCACTTCGATTAGAATCTAAAATGAAAACCTAGGTAAAAAATCAGTTAGTTATTTATTAGATTCTAATTATTTCAAATTATATTAAAACATTATAATATAACGATATATATTTATAGGTACGTTTTGAAATAATTAAATCATAAGTATTTTATTGAGGAACAAACTAATTATTGAAATAAAGTGATTTATTTTTATTTTAAGCTTTTAATCGTCAAGTCAGTATTATATTTACCTATTTAAATTATTGTTTTAACGACTTCGGTTATTAATAAACTATGAACAAAGAAAAAATAAAATGTACGGATAGGTGGGTTACCTATTTTTTCTATTTATTGGAAATGGAGGGTATGAAAATATTGTCAATATTATACCTAATATAATTTTATAAATTTAAATTTTTAAACAAGTTATAGACTGGTTACCGGCTACGTTTTACCTTATAATCTATCCCAATATCCACTTAATAAGTAAATACTTATTTTAATTAAAAAATACAAAAGATAAATTTAAAATATTCAAATTCAGGAATAGCTGAGATGATTTTAAAATTTTTTTTGTCGTTTATCCAAATTTAATCACTTAATACAAAACTACGTATTACGAAAATACGAAATGTAGATAAACAAATGCATAACTGTCTAACGAGAAGATAGGTATTACTGTATTAGGTAACAACTAAAATAATAAAATATTGTACAACAGTATAACGGTCAGGACTAAAGTGTTAATAATAAATCATATTATGGCATATCAACGGTATTGTTCATATAAAGTAAATTTAGATAAATGCAATAAATAATTGAAATAAAAACCCGTCTAGTGGGAAAACAGTTTAAATATATAACTTATCCCACAATTTATTAAATAGATCCAATGGCGTATTTAGGTTTTTTTCATGGGGGGATATGACTTTATAAATGAAGATACCAATTACCAATGAAAATATTGTACAATATATTATAATATTTTAATTCTTACAAATTTAATCAATTATTGATAAAAAAAAAATAATAATAATAATTTTTTAAACAATAAGATAACTATAATTATTTGTGTGTATACAGCCTATGGGAGGGGGATTTATCTCCTTGATCCCCCCCCCCGTAAATACGCCACTGAATAGATCTAATCTAACACAACAATCTTGAATTTAAGAAATAGGTCTATTACATTCTCTGATGTGTTGTACCTATAGGTATTTTTGTATCATTCAGCTGATTTAAATATGTTGTACTTAACTTGATTAATTTATACTTACTTCCCTAATTATTTTTTTGTTGTTCATTATTATCTAATAGATACATATTTGGTTATTTACAACTATTATTTAAAAAAACCTAGATTATTGTTTAAAAATGATGACATTTTTACTAAAAATACGTGAACATGTGGAATATTACAATTTAACTTTCAGTTTTTCGGATTTATCGCAGATAGTAGTTTATTGGTAGATCACACATTGGAGTCATTAGACCGGTCCCACAGAATATAACATATTACAAGAAAAATATTTTATTCTAATTTTAGAAATGTAAGTACTTACTTACCCAATAAATTTGAGTTAGGAAAACATTTTCGAATGTAGGATATTAAAACACATTCATTTAAATTGTAAAATATAATATATTTCTAATTAGTATTAAAATTAGATCATAACTCATAATTCATAAGCAATAAATAATATCTATCTTAATTCTTATTATTCTTATTTAACTACATAAAACATTCTAAGCTATTAAAGGTAGATATCAACCCTTAGAAAAATACATTTATTTTATTGATTGTTGTTAATTATTAATTTAATCTTAGGCGATAATTAATAAAAAATTATAATTATTCGTTTTAGTATTCTGCAATTTTGCATTATAGGTACTATTGAAATTAAAAGGTGTACATTTTTTAGCATAGACGGTTTTATAGTTAAATATTTAAATTTTGAGTTATTAAATTAATAATAATGCAGACTATTAATAAATTGTTTACGTATTTTAAACAATTTGTATCCTGTGACAATAATTTCATTGATATTTAATAGTTTATAGTTACCATATTTTATAAAATTAATATATATAAATAATACATACCTAGTAGTAATTCAGTCACGATTTAAGATAATTTTAGAATATTACATTATATTATTTAATATTATAATTGTAATTTTTTATTATATTTTTCTGTACTTCTGTACATCGTGTGTTCGATGAATTTGTTCATACCATTTAAAATATATTTTTTAAATATCAATAAAAATAGCAGACAAACAGTTCTCAAGTTGGCCATATTGTAGGTTATCAATGTGTTACCTAATGAAATGTATACAACAAATTCCAATATTACAAATACTGAATATTGTATTACTGTCAAAATACCACAGATAATATTAAAATTACAATGCAAATACAATGTTTTTAATCTTCTATAATTGTATAATTCTATCTTAGTATAGATTAAATTAATCTGTATTTTTTGTAGTTTTTAAAAACTGTCATATATGATAATTTTTTCATCTACGTCGATGATATCTTTCATACTAAATGACTGACATTTTTAAAGGTAAAAAATGGGCGTTTTTATTTTATCTCCTATTTAATATTATATTTATATTTTTATACATTTTATTTATTAGATTTTAATACATTCAATTTTAGTTGAACATTGTTTAATATCAGAGCTTAAAATAAAATTTATATTTATTATATATATATATATTATAATAGATAGGTAGTATGTTTAAAAGTATTTTGTCAATCTAAAGAGCACATACTTCAAATTGAAGCGATTATTTCAGAAATACGTCACATACGCCAAAATGATGAAAAATTTGGTTCAGATTATTGTTTTATTAAATAAAACACTTTGTTTAGTGCAAAAACCCGTTAAGTATTGAAACTTTATGGCTGTTTAATTTTGGTCAAATAATGTGTTTAGTTCAGAAACCCATTAATAAATGACATTTGACGGCTTTCTGCGGCAAACTAAGAATTTTAAAATTTGTATTTAACAGGTTTCTGAAATAATCGCTTCAATTAATAAAAAAAATCACGTATTTACCTACTTTTAAAGTTCTAACTTTTGTGTTTTAAAAAAAAATTTTTTTACAGCTAGGTAATCTTGTCTTACTTTGTTGATCATTTTTCTGAATAATGATAATTATCTTAAGATAAACTTTGTGTATTTTCTAAAAATCTTGGAGCACTGTAAAATAATAATTTAGATTTTATATAGTTTTTTTTTTATTATAAATGTTAAATTTATATCTTCAAAAAATATAAAATTTACATAAATTAAACTAGAATTAAAATATAAAATAAATATTTAATTAATCATTAGTTATAATCAAACATCAAACATATAAAAATATATTTATATTTCTCATAACTTTGAGTCAACCATAATTTGAGTTTGCTATGACATACTGATTGAAAATTATTGTTGTAGATACTAAAAGGGTTGTGTATGTCTTAAATTATAAATTTGACCAAATTTTCTATGCATTGCTTAATCAACCAAGTGCTAACTACTTCATAAATTTTTTTTAAATTAACATGAGATACCTGTTCCTTGTTAGATTTTGTATTGCATTAGATATATATTTATATTAGAATAGCAGTTTCTTATTAACTAAAAAAGTGTCAAAAAATAATTATATTCTTTGTTTTTAGATTTGAGTGATATTTGGGATAGGCTGTTTAGCCACCGTCCATTCTTACAAGGAGAAATAAAGTATTTTTTATCAGAATTTGATGTAAGATTGATTCATGTGTAGGTAGATTATACGATAATAATAATTTTTAACTAAAATCAATTCTAGAAAAAATCATATAGAGCTGATGAAGAAAATTTAAACAAAATCGGTGAACTCATAAGTGATATAAAAGATAAAAAAATTGAAAGATTTTTGCAATCAAGCGGTGAAAATTTATATTCATTAAATTCTACCATCAGTAAAGCTTTGAATTTGAGTCAAGAAATTTTGGATCAAGAAAATAATATAATTTCAGTAAATTAGTATAACAATAGTTGTATGTATAAAAATATATTTAAAATGTTTGGTTTGATTATTTTTAGGAAGAAGACTTGAAAACTAAAGAAGAATTGCATGAAAGACGTCAAAAAGAATTGGAAACATTTAAGTCTGATCTGAAAACTAGATATGAAAGTATAGATAAAGATATTGAAGATAAGGTAGAAGCAATTAAAATACATTTTGAAGAAGATATAAATAAACTTATTGCTGATAATCAGTAAAAAAAAAAATGGATTATAAAATAAAAATAAAAACTGATCCCCAGTTTCTGGATCTGTTTAAAAAAATTGAGAAGTCTAAAGTTGATATTCCCACTCATGTCAGTGAATGTTTTTCTGTTAAAATGTTAGACCTAGAAGCCTTTAAGTGGTTTAGTGAGAATTTGAAAAAAATTGATGGTCCACCTTTACATACACTAATCACTAAAGAAAGTATAGTTTTACCTAGTCCACCTATTGTTGAGTCCAGTTCAGAGTACAAAGAAAAAATGAGAAAATTAGAGCAACGTTTAAAGAATAAAGAATATGATGCTATGACAAAAAACGTAGATTTTCGAAGAGTTAGACTACCCGAAGATACAATTTCTTATCAAAGTGAGACTAAATTTAATATAATGAATTTAAACTAAGATTTTTTCTCTTTCGTGTTCCTTCTAAAAATTAATTAATTTACAATGCCTCAAAAACCTGTAAAAAATTGATTTTTACCCAGTTGAACACATTAAAAAATACATAAATATTTAATTGACCTATAAAAAAGTTCATCTAGTTATTTATGTTGGACACAAATTACAATATTTAAATGTACATACATATAATTTGAGAAATTGTACTTAATGATTTTAGCCACATTTTTAAATTTATAATTTGTGTATTGTGTCTCTTGAGAGTGTGTGAATTTTGGTCAAATATTGTATATCGATCATTGTTTATTTATGGATATTTACTAGTTTTATTATATTCAATGACGTGACAGTCATTAACGAGTTGGTTTACTAGTAAGTTATTTTATATTATAGTAATGACATAATCTAAATTTGATACATAAAATAAAATAATTTTTTTTAAAAATCAAAAAATGTATTTTTACAATCCAGTTACATCTAATGTTCATTATTTGTTCACTCTATCCTATAATATTGCAAAAAAGATAACTAATACTTTAAAAATGTTTAAAATCTTTTCTGAGCATCAAGTTTAAGTATACTTGTTATAAGAAAAAATCAATAGCTTAATAAAATTGTAATGCTGATCAAATTTTAGTACATTTAACTATAAGAGATTTATGAATGCATGAATTTATCAATTGATGCCATTTAGAATATTCAACTAAAAACATTTTTTAAATTGTTCCACTAAAATAAATTTTAAAAAAGCAAGGAGCATGAAAGGGACTGATCAAAACCATGTATTATGCCAATTTTACTTTTTAAATGCTGACTCTAAAGCATTCAATTATTAAAAATTAATCGTTTTTATGTTTTCAGTTAAACAAATCAATAGACAATTGATAGCAGTTCTCCAATTTGTGATTTCAACTGCTGCTGGTTTTTTATTTGGATTTTTAGGTATTGAGTTGATGCTAAGTACAACCTTTGATTTGGGTTTTAAATTGTTATTGGGAATCATATGTGCTCTCATTATAGCATTAGCTGAAATTTACTTTTTGGCCAAAAAATTATCTGAAGACTATGAACCATTTGATACAAGTGGCAAAGTTCATCAAGATTAATTATTGTAATTAATTTTTGTATAAATATTTCTTATTTTCCTCAAATTACTGAAATATTCAAAAATATATTTAAAATTATATAATAAAAATAGTTTATATTTTTACCAATTTATTTATGTATACAAATTAATAAAACATTACTTTACTAAGAAAAATATTTATTGATTTTAAATGTTGAAGATTATTTAAATACTGCTTTAAACATATTTTTCATGGATATAGTTATGAAGTTTGCATATTTAATCAAGGAAAGTTATCATATTGCGTATAATATCTTTAAATGTTATAAGTTTTGTATTAAAGTGGTTTAAATTTATTAATAATGGATTGATTTAAATTAATATTATACATTACATTAATTTCTATCTTAAAATTGTATTATCTTGTTTTCAAATTCATTTTTTTAGTGTAATGTTTTGTTTATTACAAAACAATATTCCAGTTATAAAATAAATTTTATTTTACTCGTTAAATAACTATCATTCTCAAGTTTCAATTAAATAAAAAGTTGATTTATATCTTAATTATAATTTATAAAATAATATTAATTCTTATTAAAATATTTAATTATCTATATTAAAACCATAATAACTATAAAACTTATACATTCTCTGTTTTACTCAAAACTCTGATACTGTAGTCAGTAGACATGATTTGTTTTCTGAACAGTGTAATGGTAAAAGAGTGGTATTAAAAATATTTCAAAAAAATTAATATTTATAATAATTATAAATTTTTTATTCTGTTCAATAGTTGCAAGGTGTCTTGGAGCTTTTTCATAAAATCATTACTTTTTCTTTTTCTAAGATGTTTTCACATTTAACAATAGTCTAGTCCATTAAAATCTTCCTCAGTCATTGTTGAATCTTGATAAGTCTTTAATCTTTTAGAGTTTAAAATGTATACTTTGGCATAGCTAAAGTTATTAAGAATTGTAAAAGTAATTTTTACTTGGTAAAATATTTGTATAATACTTCTATATTTCTGTAACTGCTGAGTTTTGGGAATCTGTTATATGTGAGTAATTCATTGAAAGTTTTCAGAATCCTTTAAATTAAAATTTAACTGTTAGGGAGCTTCAAGAAAGATAGTTCAAAGAATAAGTTCTATAGCTAATATCTTTTAATATTAGACTATTACAATACAATATTAATTATATTATAAAAGGTTTTTAACTTTTTAAGTATTAAAGTCATCTAGAGTTCTTAGAGTATGGGTTGCAATATGCTAAGAATTATTGAACCTAACGTGTTTCATGTATAATATGTATAATAAGCATTATTCTTATAATTCCTTACTATTTATGTTCATAGTTGTAATGGTATACATGGACGTGATTTGTTACACATCTATTGCTGAATCAAGCTTTTATTTTTTTTTTATAGGTACTATTCATTTTCCATTGGTTTGTCACACAATAAATTAAGTTTTAAAATTTAAGAAAGTATTTACAGGTTAGGTAAAAAGAATAAATATTCTTCATAGTCACTTTTAGTTGTATTAGAACAAATTAGTTTGTCTTCTACAAGTTTGAGATATTTAACTTCAACATTAACTTTTGAAGAAAATAAGGTAACTTCTAGAATATTTATAATAATATAATTTAAAATTTTGTAATAAAGTTACCTTAGCACTACATAATTTCTATAAAAATATAAAGTAAGAACCAGGGCAATACATATTTTTATATTAAGTAAATGAATCAAGTCGTAAAATTTTTATTGAAAATTCACTATTCATAAATATTTTATTTCAATAGAATATTTTAAAACTTGTAGGTAACAAATCATTAACCTAATAGTATAATGAAGACTATATTAATTTATTAACAACTTTTTGAATAATACAATATTATCTTTTACTAAGTTCGTAGGATTAACAATTCTGTCTTTATTTTTCCATTTTGGAGTCATTTGATCCCAATTTCTATTATCAATATTTAACTTATTTAATAAATGATCAGCTAGTACAGGTATAATAGGCTGTAAAGCTAACCCAGAAATCCTTAAAGTCTCCATAGTTACATGTAATATACATTTCAATTTATCAACATCTTGTTTAGCTAATTCCCATGGTTTATTATACTCGAAAAATCGATTGCAACACTTTAATGTGGCTATTATTTCATCAATACCTTTGTAAAAATTCAATTCCTCATAATGACTTCCAACAGTATCTGCAAGACTCTCTAGTTTGTTATTTAATTCAATGAAATATGAATCAGTAAATAGTCTTTCAAATTGAATTAAATCTAATACTGGGTAACTGAGATTTGGATTAATGGCTTTTCCACAGCAACGGTTCAATAGATTTCCCAATGTGTCTGCTAATTCAGCATTTAATATTCTCCTAATTTTCAGATCACTGTAGTTACCATCACTGTGAGCTGTACCTTCTCTAAGCAAAAAATATCTTAAACCAGATTCAGTATACTGGCAACCAGCATTTATTGGATCTACTACATTTCCTTTGGTTTTAGACATTTTTTCATCATTAACTTTCCAATGAGAATGTACAAAAATTTGTTCTGGTAATTTTAAACCTGCAGCTATTAAGAATATAGGCCACAATATTCCATGAAATTTCAAAATATCTTTGCCACATACTTGGACATTTGGAGGCCAAATTTTGCTGTTTGGATAACCAGAAACAGTTAAATAATTAACAAGAGCATCCAGCCATACATATATAGTCTGTGTATCATCTCTTGGTACAGGAATACCCCAACTGACCCGACTTTGTGGTCTAGACAATGATATATCATATAAATCATTTACTTCTCTATTTAGTATTTCATGGAATATCTTTGGTTTAATTCTATCAGGTTTACTCAACCAATATTGAAGATCATGTTTGAAAGGACGTAGATCAAATTTATAATTGTCTTCTTCAGCCCACTCAACTGGCCGGCCTGATTCTTTACTAACGCGTATATTGTTAACTAATTCTATTTGATCTTGTGACAAAAATGTTTCATCAGCTGTACAATACCAACCAGAATATTTTCCTTTTTTAATATGTGGTTCTAATTTACTCCAAAAATAATTAACACATTTTTTATGGCTTTCTGCTGTTGTTCGAATGAAAGAAGTGTGACTAATATCAAATTTATTAAATGTAGTTTCGTAACTATTTGAAATTTTTGTACAATAGTTTTCCACAGATAATTTACAATTTTCAGCAGCCTTTTGTACTTTCAATCCATGTTCATCTGTACCAGTACTAAAAATAATATTTAAACTTGGGTTAAGTAATTTTTGAAATCTTGCAGAAGCATCAGCTATTAAAGCACTGTAAAGGTGACCAATATGTGGATCTAAAATAAAAAATACATTTGTGTATAAATATATTATTTAAAAAAAATTAAGAATAGTGATATTCTGTATACTTTTATTAAAGAATTATATACCTAGCTGTTTTTTTTTTTTTTTTAATAAGCAATAAACAATCCGTATCATTTGTTACAATAAGAATATAGACTAAAAGTAACAAATATGTCAATTTAACATTATTTTGATAAAAGGAGTAATTCATTGATGACACTTCCCAGAGTTTCTTAGTTATTATAAATTTATAATATTTATACTATTTTATAAGTACTTTTTTTATTTTATAACAAATTATGACACCATTTGTGCTTTAGGCATTTTGGTAAATTGTTAGATATAATAGAAGAAGTCAAATTTTTAATAAGAAGATTCGGATACATGCTTAGATGGCTGTGTACTCTTTTATAGAAACATTTAGATTTATCACTTATTGTTTTTTGTTGTAGGTCTGTATGAAGAGAAAAAATTGAGACTTAAGAAAGTACATTTATTAATTTTTAACTTATTTAACTTTTAGCTGTATTTTTGAAAACAAAATATAATTGCTCATTATTAGAACCCGGAACTTGATGCATTTGTATCCTATTTTCTAATGCATTTATACGAGATTTTTTCTTACAGAAATGTGTCTTATATTATTAAAATATTTTTATTTGGCATTTTTTTGGTTATACAGTCATTTTTTACTGATTTTGATACATTATTTACATTTTTTACATTTTTATTTTATATTATTTTTACAAAGCTAAATATTTGAAAAAACTAACGTATTGTACAGCCCAGTCCTTCAATTATTAGTATAAAAATACTGATTTATTTTTCGTAATTATTTTGTATTAGTGACATTATTTATTATCTCAGTTTCAAATTTAATTTAGGCCCTGTGTCTGTATAAAAATATTAGCATTTTTTAAATTCAAATGAATAAAATAATAAATAAATGATCAAAAATATTAATTTAAAAATTATGATTTTTGATGATTTATTATTAAAAAAAACGTAATTTTTTAAAATGTTATGTTATCTTTTGGTATTTTTAAGGTAATTTTTTGATGTTTATAAGTAATTTTAATACTTTTTTTGAGTGCAATTTTTTAAATATTTTTAGGTTATCAAGTTCTGGGCCTTACTCATTATCAAATATATTGTAGTTACTAAACTATATTCAGATTTATGTTAAAATGACTGCAAATGGATTATCTCACGGCCCTTCAAGTTAATACTATACATTTATTTAGAGTTGAAAATCATCAGTTATCAGTGGTAGTTATTGATAATCAGTGTCGATACTCTTACTATGTGTACAAAGAATCATAAATCACAGCAAGGCTGTTAAGTGTTTAGGTTAAGACTCAACAAGTTTTAATCGGCCAAGTAAACAAGCGATTCAATCTTAAATTTAATAGAATATATTAGATTAAAATATTTTTATTTTGAGCATTTAAATTTTATTTTTAATGTTACAGTATAATAATAAGCCAAACTACAGATATAAAAAAGAAAGAATAAGCATTTTGTAGATATTTATGATTATATTTTAATATAAACAAAATAACTAACCAACAGGTTTCAAATCTGTTAATAAAAAATATTTGAATGTAATTATACCATGAATAATCAATAACTCAAACATAACTACTATCATGAGAAATTAATTGAGTGATTTTTTTTTTACAAACATAAAAGAAGAATAGGTGGATAAATTATGTGTTGAAGAGTAAAACCTTGAGAGCAAACCCTGTTTTCAGATTTTAATGAGTATTAAAAATGTAGAAATGTAATTTTATTTGATGGGTTTAAGTTATAAATAATTTATACTTTAAGTAAATTTTGCGTTATGATGTGACTGAGTAAATATGAGAGTGTTCAGTATTCAATTTAATTTATTTAAGTATGTATAATTTGTATAACTAATGGTTATTTTCTTAGGACTATTTTTAGTAGTATAACACTTATACAAATCACTTACACATCTGAAATGTCAAAATCATACCACAAATTACAATAAAATAATCATGTTATTCATAAATACAACTATAGAATTACTATAATTATAAATTATATATGAAATATAAATACTTACTTGCATTTACATAAAATATTGGTGTTGTAATAAAGTATGAAGTCTTTTTAGTTATATCTTTGAAACTAGTACTTATTCGTGACATAATTACGGTTTTCGTAATATTCGTAATAATGTCTAACTAAAAGTATAATAATTGAGTGATTCTATATTTCTTGTAATTTAAATTTATGAAAACATTATTATAGTTTAATATTCGTTTAATATCTATGTATTTTATTTTACCGGCTGTTATCACTTATCAATTTAACATAAAAATTGATAAAAATGATAACACAAATTACCATCTCAACGAAACGAGGATAAAACGTGAAACATGAAACGAAGTACGAACGACATCTCAATTCTCAATCATCTTATATTTTCATGATTCACGTTGTCACATTCGTGATTAAGTACTTAATTCAAAATTGTATTAAAGTAAATGTAATTTAAAAACTTATTACTAGTTCTAATATTAAAAATAAATAGATTTAATTTTGATGATTATAGTTAAAAAATGGACTACAAAGAAGAGCAACAGAATGAAATTGATGCATTGGAGTCCATATACTGTGGTGAAATGACAAGTAAGTATAGATTTATGAAAAAACAGAAATTTATTATTCATAAATTCTGTAATATTTTATAAATTATAAATAATACCCAAATTTGTTTTTAAGTTACTAGTACAGAACCTTATTATCAATTTGAAATCCCAATTAAATCTGACGAGTTTGATAGTGTTCAGCATGATATTGGCCTATCATGTTGTTTAAAATTTGAATATGTAGAAAAATATCCTGATGATCCACCTATTGTAGAAATTGAAGATGTTGTTGGGTTTGAAGAACAAGAAGATGAGTTAAAAGAGTATTTAATACAACAAGTAATAATAAATATAGCTTAATTACATGAATAAAATGTTATTTATAAATTATTTTTAAGGCTCAGGATAATGTTGGAATGGTGATGATATTTACTTTGGTGTCAGCAGCACAAGAATGGATGAATAACTATTCAGATAGTGAAAAACAAAGAAAAATAGACGATGATGATAAAAGACGCGAAAAAGAAATGGAAGCTGAATTAGTTAGTATAGACTTATTTAATATTATGGAACACTATATTCTATAATTACTTTAATGATTTTGAAAAGTATATGTGTTGAATACATTTCTTTTCTTTTAGAAACGTTTTGAAGGTACCAAAGTTACAGTTGAATCATTTTTACGATGGAAGTTTAACTTTGAAGAAGATATGGGAGTTTTAAAGAAGCGAAATGAAGAGGAAAAAAATAAGAAACTTACTGGGCGTGAATTATTTATGACTGATAAATCACTGAATGAATCAGACTTAAAATTCTTAGAAGAAGGTTGGTTTATTATTAAAAAGCTTAAATATATTTTTTTAAATTTTTATAAAGAAATATTTAATCTAGATTAAATCATAATAAAATTATGTGCTACAAGGTTGCTAAAATAAAAAAAAATATGAGAGAAATATTCACCCAGTGATAGCTATATACTTTTTGTTGTTTTTGTATGTTTTATTTTATTTGTTATTTATTCATTAAGATACACCAATTCCTTTTCAATTATTGCTGGAGATTTTTAGGAATTTAACTTATGGCTATAGCAGTTTGGAAATTGGATTAGGAAGAGAGTATATTATAAAATAGTTTATCGTAAGCTTTTGCTTCATTGTGAATAGTTTTAATTTTTTAAGCCAGTATTTAAAGAAAAATTAGAAATATATTTTTCAGAAAATTTATGATACAAGATTTTATTTAGATTAGATTTTTTGATATTATTTTAGAGTTGGAAACCATAATCTACATTGACTTAATTAAGAATTTATAAACAAGTAGTTTGATATTTAATTTAGTTTGTTTAATGGATATTAATGTTTTAAACACATTTAAGGCAAGTTATTTTTTATGTAATGAAGACGGTTAATGATTATGCCTAATTACTTAACTGATAATGAAAAATAAATTAGGATGTTTTTTTAGAACATGGAATAAGGCGAAGAGTGAGATTAGTATGTTAAGATTTTGTTTAATTTATTTATCTACCAGTTAAACATTATGTGAAGGTGATTTTTGAAATTTAGAGAAATAATACATAAGTATTTATGTATGGCTGTAACTTATTATTTACAAAATCAGCTACTGGTGTGTTTGTAGAGGTAGGTTGATAAACAGCATATGTATTATGTAGGATAGGTTAAAAAATGTCACCTGTATGATACTCCTACACTAATATATACAATGTTTGAAAATGAAAACTCAAACCTGATTTGAAAGTGATGGTTGTTAAGGTATGATTTAATCAACAAATAGTATATTAGGAGAAAAAAAAGATTTTTTATGAAGTGGCTTCTCATGTCAAACTCTTTAAAATGTTTATGATTTATCTAGGAGTATTTGACATCAACTAATCTATAAAGTTATTTTATAATGGGAGGTCTTAAAACTAAATTGAGTATTAGCCATTAGGTAGGATAATACTGAAGTAAATGCATGGCAGGATTTATTTAAGATTAGTTTTCAAAGATTTTGGCAAAGAAGGGTAAGAAACTTCAATATTGATAGTAGTAAGGTTTATCACGAGGCTTTTAGATTTTGTGAATAATATAATTGCTAAAAATGTCTAAAATAATGGAAAGTATACCGATCTTGAAGCGGAGTAGCATTAAATAAAACTGTTAGTATAGTGATTATTTTTTTTGGCAGACATGTGACTACTTCTATAGTGATTTTGTAATCTGTGTTATCTCTGAAAACTTCTCCTGAAGTTAAGTAAAAAAAAAAAGTAAAGTAAACAAATTTTTCTGGTTGGTATTTAAGATAAATACTAAAAAAATTTGTAATATTAATTGAATCATTTTAAATTATTAATATTTATTATGTTATTAAGTTTTATGTCTAACCAAAGCCAAAAGTATCTTAATATTCATTGATGTTTTGTTTATTATCAAAAATTGAAATGACTTATTTATTTTTTTAGGAGATTCGGTGAAAGTTGATGAATCATTATTTGAAGAAATAGATGATCTGGATATTGGTGATGATGGAAGTTCTGATGAAAGTTGAACATTTTTTTTTTAAGAATTATGTGCAAAACTCAAATTGTAAATATAAAATTCTTTTAAAAAAACTTTTATAAAATGTTATGAAGTATATTATTATTATTATGTATTAATTGTTTCATGTATTACTTGAATCATATATCAATTAATAAATAATATGTTTTATTTTTATAACATGAAATAAATAACTTATTAATCTAGAAGCAATTACCTACCTAATTATCTAATTAAGTTCAATAGAATACTTGTTTTTCAAATTATGATTATGATATTTAAAGTTGATTTGATGTTGATGGATGGTACCTAGCTCTCTTTTTCTTTTATTATTTTATTCATGGCCCAGGTTGATTTTGATGTTGACAAACATAGTAAACTATTTAAGTGTCCATCACTCAAACAATTTCTATATTTATTTTCAATAAATGTTAATTTACTAAAAGCTGATTTGCACAAATATGTTGATACAAAAAGTTAAAATTGCTCTTATACTTGTTAAAATGGAAGAATACTGATTTTCAATTAGTGTATTCCAAAATTTTATAGTTAAAAATATCCCTTGTGTTAATCAAAGGAGTATTATCTTCTGTTTCTATTAATATTTGCTTTTCAACAAACCAATATCACAATTAAAAATATTAATTTCAGATATATTATAACAGTATAAGTGTATTTTCAAAGTTGCTAAAGTTCCTACCTAAGTCATAATTATATTGAATAATTGTAAAATCACAATAATAAACACTAGGTTTATGTTTCAATGCTTGTATACTTGTATCATAGAATAAATGAAATAAATATCCAATAGCGTATTTTTGGGTGTTTTTACTTGTAAAAATCGAAAATCACTTAATTTGAGGTAGTAGGATGTTGAAATTTGCGTTTGAGTTAACCAAATATGATGTAAACGGTGTCGCTCTACATTATTATGTAATGAAAAATATGATTTTCCAAATTCTAACAACCGTAGGTCCTAAAAACCGTTTTGAAAACACTTTCACTTCATGCGATATCTGGGGAATAAAAATTTATCAATTTTCATATCCATCA
>NW_020270421.1:0-14729 GCF_002803265.2 Melanaphis sacchari
AGCGTACAGTGTTGCTACGTACCTGTCGTACCCTGTACCCTTTTAAGACTATTATAGGAATAGGGACGATTAAATAAATAATAGGTATACTCCGTAGTGTGCTTCGTGCTTGTCTGCGTTGCTTACACAACGCTTAGATACTATAGCTGGAATGTCGCCGTCTCGGTTCTGTTTCTTTTTGCTTGTCGTTCTTGATTGGATTGGATGGCTCTTCACTTGTCTCGTGTCACAATCTCACGAATCTTGGAAGATTAAAAATAGTGCATTGATTGTGGCTCTGGGATGTATTTCTGTGTTTTTGCGTGTAACGTTGTATAACGGAGTTATGATATTGTTAAGTATGCTTTTATGACTGTTACGAGTAATAAGGTTTCCGAAAGACATGGGATCGATGATATAAATTGGCATATATGATGCTTTTCTTAGATTTATATTGTACTGGTGACCAAAGGCTTCTTTAATTCCTTTTCGTATCAGAGTTGGGGTGATTTGTAATATTGATGCAGTCACAGTTTATTTACGAAAAAAATAATTACAGTCTACAGAGAAATGTTTATTTCGGTCATTATCCGAGGTACTTATATACGATTCCCGATATAACGAAGAAAGAACATCATAACTGTGGAGCGTACCGTAATAATACGCGTATAGAGCAGTAGCATCATGAATCTGCACACGAACACAAATAAAACATACACACATTCATAACGTCCATATATATACGACACATCGTCGAAGTCTCTCGTAAACAATAAAATATTGTTTCCCTTTTTGGGAGATGATAAAAAATTATATATATAATATTCGTCGGGCGCGATTCGTCAGTTTTTGATGGTCGTCGTTAAAAATGACTACTGTACCCCACGAGATCAAACGGATGTACAGTGTAATGTTAACGAAGAAGGAGAAGCAAAAAAATAATAATAATAATAATAACGTTCAACTGTATCGTTGTGTGTGCACAAATGCACGGGAGTATATATGACATATACGTGTATATGTGTGTATGATTGGCAACGAGGGACGCGAACGATATTGGGGGACGTCAGAACGGTCGTGATTAGACATCGTAAACACGGGTGCGTCTGTACGCGGAGAAAATTTCCAAAAACAGTTATCAATACGATAGTATAATGCGTGTGTATACATCACACAAGCTCGGGTCGTAACGTTTCGACTGTTCATCGGAGGATGTACGCGAAGAGTCGAGTCCGACGATATAAAAGGGATTATTGCACTCTCCGCAAGTCGTTTGTGTGTCCTCGACGGGAGTTCGGATCTTTGTAATCGGTCCGTGTGATGTACGAGTGCATATATACATATATATATATATATATATATATATATATATATATGTATCGAGTCACCGAACTTTTTTCGTGTCGGCAACAATGACTAATAGATACGCATGGGGGAGGGGGAAAGAGAGTGTAATAACACAAATAAGGAAAATATAAGTTATTATTTAAAATCATAAAATTATCTTTTACAAACATTATATTCCATACAATTAATTTTCAAAATAAACTTATTAGTAGCGGATTTTGGTTTTTTAACACCAGTTCTAGGTCTACAACGCATAATATCTTTTACTTGAATTAAACCACATAAATATGTATCTTGTTTTTCTTTTTCTCCAATATTATTGAAAATATTCAAAAGACTAGCCCTGTCACCTTCGGATACTTTAGAAAAACATTTATTTTTACATGTACAAGACCTACCTGGTTTCCTGGTACCAACCACTTTTCCACTTCTACTTGTGTATTTTAAACCAAAAGCTTTACTGGTTTTGGCTTTATTCCTATTCCATAGACTTAATCTTCGTCGGTTCTTCTTACCTTTTCTTTCACTATCAACTATATTATCTTCTTCATCAGTGTTAGATGGTTCTATTACACATAAAGAAGTAGATGGAATATTATGGTTTTGTTCAAAACCATTAGAATGATAATTATTGTTATTATAACTTTCACTGTCATAAGCTAATATATTATAAGAGGTAACTTATTTATT
The DNA here is from genome assembly GCF_002803265.2 of Melanaphis sacchari. Classification (NCBI taxonomy): domain Eukaryota; kingdom Metazoa; phylum Arthropoda; class Insecta; order Hemiptera; family Aphididae; genus Melanaphis; species Melanaphis sacchari. Next base: position 2,017 of record NW_020270421.1, read on the forward strand.
AATATTTGAAAATGTGCATTTATTTGAATTATTATTGTCATTAGCCTTTTGATAATTTTCAATTAGTTTTCTATAGATTTCCTCATCAAAATCAGACACTGATAAACTGGAATCAGTCCTCATTCCATTGTTAATAAAATCTGGATCAGAATCCGTGTCATCGAATACATTTAAAGAACTATCACTCATTTTGTTTATAAAAATAAAATATAATCATAAGTAATAATTAAAATTTTAGGATAAAATATCAGTTGTAGGTACCTAATTATTTGAAAATTATTAATAAGTAATAATTATTATTTATTAATAATAAGAATTCTGATATATTTTGTTGATAGTATAACTAGATTCATATTGATTAAAAATAGTGGTACCATTACAAAAATACTTATTAATCACCAAAAAGGATAAAAATACAGTATATTATTATAATAAAATAATTTTATTTCATTAAAATATATTTTTATTTTTATACTACATCAAAAAAAACTAAGTCTTTATACTTGGTTATTGCAATGGATAGAATAGTAAAATTTGAATAAAAGTGTTGATAGCAATAACCAGTTACGTCCGGACGTATTTGGTTTTTGTGCCCAATAAAAAAAAAAAATGGATATATACTGTATCAACGGATACGTCCAGACATACCTGGTTATTGCACCCAACAGAAATTTAAAAATCAGTTGTATCATTTTTATTTCAATACTATTCGTTAGACGTATTCGGTTTTTGCACCGATCGATAGAGAATTTTTTTTCTGATTATTTCTATATCAAAACATGATTTTTGAAAAAATGTGGACGTATCTGGTTATTGCACCGGGGTCTTCAATTACACAAACGTAATTTAAAATCTTTTATTATTGTTAACACACCAAGTCGTTATGCCCGTTTATTAAAATTGTCTACTCACTAAAGACCGACGGAGATAGTCACCACCGATCATGTAATATGACACATATAATTATTATTATTAATGTAAACACAACGTGTGATATACCTGTATAAATGCTGAATATGCAACAGTTACCTACCATGTAGATAGGTACCTAACTATTATATAACACGAACGCTGGTAATAAACTCCAAGCACCGTGGATCATCCTTCCCGCGGTACTGCGACCCAAAAACGCAAGTCGTTTATTTTTTTCGTCAGCCACAGCCAAAAAGACTAAAACTCATTCGTGTGCAAAAACACAACTCAATCGTGCACAATGCCCATGATAACGATAGAAACCGTTTTCAAAATAATCTAACCGCACACATATTATTGTCTGCGTAGTCCCAAATTTTCGAATCTGTAATAATAATTGCCAATGACGGAAAATAAAATTATTAAACTCGCACACGACGGTTACCCGGTTTATGGGTTACGCTTACCTCCATGGTGACCGTCCATTAGCGAGTTCGGAGTTGTGCATTTGTGCTATTCGCGGGCCGCGCGTCGACTAACGGCCAACGGTCAACGGATCTATTTTGTCTACCCACTTTTACAAATTCTCCCTGGTATTTTACCAATTATTTAACTTTTCACACAGTCTTTAAAATTAATTACGTTAACCAGTCCCTCAAAACTGCTTAAGCAAAAACTTCATAGTAAATTTAGCTTCCACACTAATCCCAAATTCCCAACATAAAACACATCTCTTCAAACTATATCCCTGACAATCCGCAAAGAAGGCTAAAATAAAATGGTGAAAAGACCTCCTCTAATTTTCTAAACTCCTCCACCCGTCTCCCCGTTAATCAAAGTAGATACTTTACTCCACTGGGTACCCCTTTAAATCGTGTTTTTCATCCTATTGTTTGTCCTTCTTTTTTTTTTACCACTGTTATTACTCTTTATTTGTTGTACCTATCTACGTATTAAAAAAAGAATTTCTTATCACTATTATCATTTATCACCGGCGTCCCGTCACTCGGTGGGTGCGTGCATACTGCATAATAATACGACTTTTTAATGACTACAATATCATGGATTTAAATTATAAATTAAATTATGATATTGTAGTCATTAAGTTAAGATTCATAAAATTTATAACAGTAGTTATAAAAAATAAATAATTAATTGGTATTAACGACTTGTCGAAAATAAATTCGCGATAATTATAAGATTACAGACAAAATTATCATCACTATACTTTATTATAGTAATTAGTAACCAACGGGTGTTGCCACAAATGTTTGCTGGTCGAATACTATTGAAACAGGCATTCACATTATTCGTCCAAACCAGAATGGCTTCGTCTAGTTCTTCAGGTAATTATTGTAAAACAATATAAATTATTATTCCATTTAGCCATCATGACATCATGAATACTTATAATATATTATATTAATTTATTGTTTATATCATAATGTATTATGTTTGTCTTAGGTTTTCGAGTGGCCTTACTACAGTTGACCGTTACCGCTGATAAATCATCAAATGTAGCCAATGCAGTGAGACGTTTACAGCAAGCAAAATTGAATGGCTGTACATTAGCCATATTACCTGAATGTTTCAACTCTCCATATAACACTGGTAGGTAAACCAGATAGTCTGATCTTGAGTTAATTAAACATAACAAAATATTTAGTGAATCAATTATTATACTACAGCTAATTTGCATTTAATCATAATATTGTGACACATGATTTGAAAATTATTAAAATTTTGTGCAACCCAGTATAAATTCTAAATAGTAACAATTTTTATGATCCCAATTTATGTTTATTAATAATATTTTTTATTTAATCATATATAAATCCAATCATTTGACAAATACCTCATATGCTGTGATTTTAATTTAATTTTATTACTACTTTTTTAGCTTTGTTCAAAGAATACTCTGAAGTTATTCCCGGAGGTGAAACATGTAAAGCTTTGTCTCAAGCTGCAAAATCAAATGAAATGTATATTGTAGGTGGTTCGATCCCAGAGATATGTGATGACAAAGTGTACAACACATGTACAGTTTGGGATCCGAATGGAAACCTGATAGCTAAACATAGAAAAGTACTATAAAAAATTTATATTACATAACCAGGAGGTACTTATAAAAAATAGTTATAATACTATGAATTGGAATCATAATTTCCTAAATAAAAGATTTCCGGTTCATAAGACTGCCCTAGTTAAATGTTTTTATAATACTAACCATTTATTTTATTTTTATGATAAAATAGACTATAGCTCAAAATATCAAATGTAATTTTGATTATTAACTAATATTATTTTACAATTGTTACAATTTCACTGTACTTGCTACTATATAATATGTATTTAAAAAAAGAAATATAAAATTATAGGTGCATTTATTTGACATAAATATTCCTGGTGGAATTTGCTTCAAAGAATCTGATGCTCTAGCTGCTGGAAATTCACTAAATACATTTCAATTAGGAAAATTTAAAATTGGACTAGGAATCTGTTATGATATACGATTTGCAGAAATGGCAACACTATACCGAAAACAAGGTTTGTTGCTTATTTAATGATTAATAAATATTATATTATTATTAGTATTACAATAGATTTTGGTTTTTAGGTTGTGATATGTTAATATACCCCAGTGCTTTTAATATGACAACTGGACCTTTACATTGGAGCCTATTAACTAGATGCCGAGCAGTTGATAATCAAGCATTTGTAGCTGTTGTTTCACCAGCCAGAGTTACTGATTCTAATTATGTAGCATGGGGTCATTCCATGGTTGTGGATCCATGGGGTAAAATTTTAAAAGAAGCTACTGAAAAAGACATGGATTTATATGCTGATCTTGGTAATTATGGTTTTTATTTTTCTGCTAAATTTTAAATTAAAAATATTATTTAATTTGTATAGACTTTGGTGATCGTGAAAAAATGAGACTGCAAATACCCTCTGAAAATCAAAGAAGAACTGACTTGTATGATACAGTTGATTTTAAAAACAAAGTTTGAGCAAACATCCAAACATCTATTTATCTTGAAATAAAATATGACAAATTATTCTAAAACGTTAGTAAATAAAATGTAATAAATGTTTAGATTGATTACACAATTTATGAATAAATATTATTAGTACCTTTATTGTTTAGTTATTTTTTAGTTTTTGTCAATACCAATAACATTGAATATTTCATAGTTTTCATGAATTTTTAATTCTGTAAGGTATAAGATAAATAATAAAATACTTGATTATGAACCAAGGCAGTATGATATGAAAAAAAATTGTGGTTAATAGAATTATTTAAAGTTTATATAACTATTAGTCACGCATCTAACATTCTAAAGTAGCATCAAAATTTGACTATACTTATTAATTAGGCTTGTGATTTGCTATATATTATCTTACTACAACTAGTCTACAAAATACAAACAATTCCAAAAAATAATTAACTACCTAACTAATAAATAATAACCAATTTCAGTTTTCATTTTAATATTGATTTCTCACTTCAGTTCTATAAAGTTAATTTTATCCGCAATATCTTCAATTTTTATAATATAGAATAAATCATTGATAAGTTATAATTTATAACATTTTAAAATATGATTCAACTATAATTACTATGAGTTTATTTTAAATTTTAATGATCACTGATTAGGTGATTTACAATTAAAATTTAGTGTTTTTGGTTTTTGCATACTTATTTTAGTTTATTCATCAATTTTAAAAACTTATCTATTGATTTTTTTTAAATATTTGGTTATTTAAAAAACAATAGAATAAAACAGTGATATACTATACATGAAAAATTTAATTATCAATTTGGTATGTGTAATTTTAAAGTTAAAAAAACACTGATTGTAGCTTTATTAAATGAATTAATACAATACATCAATACAAATAGATAAAATTTTAATAATGTATACAAGTTAAACTTCTTAAGAACCACTTGATTTTCCTGAATTTTATTGTATACCTACAATGCCAATCATTAGACTCTATTAGAATCACATGGAATGTCACAAATAGAATTTCTCTTCTAAACTGCGGGGACGCGAGTTTTCTTAGTCAAGCAAAATTTTTGTTGATGCCAAGTAGGACATTATTTTGTATCTTGTTTTTCACTCGTACGAGCATAATTCTGTCACTAAATCTAAACTTCTACTTTTATAACCCTCGGGGTCTAAGCACATAGCACGTGTGTTTTCATCCCAAGAATAACCATTTGTATATGTATATTCACACACTCACAGTTTCTATTATGTATAGATTGTATAGTACAGACGTTCAACTTTATTTCAATTTTTAGACAATCAAAATTTGTCTAAAGCCATTTCATTTCATCCTATACTCTCATCAGTCGCGTCGTAACATAAGATATTATATTACAATGGTACCATAGTGTAAACAACGTGATGACTAAATGAGTAGTTACCAATACGACATAATGCTTAATAATTATGCTTCGTCTAGATATAACTAATGATTCCTTTTTCTAAAAGAAAAAAAATACATGTAAGACATAAGTTATGAATAAATAATAAATAATATTGTATCAATATATTATGATTCAGGATGATCAATGATAAAAATAAAAAACAGTGATATTGTTATCAGTATTTTTGTTGTTATTGATAAAATAAATAAATGTTCACAGGTTGTAAAATATAGTCTACTTTCTATTTACTTATTGTTTATAGTATACTATTATATTATACACTAAGGTCTACGTTCATACTACTGTATAAACTGTTTACTCCTTAAATTTTATAGCAGTTACTATTTTATAAATTTCTAACAAAATACTCCGAACAATATGTCGGATAAAGCGATGCTCGTTCTGGGTGAAGCTCCTGAATCTGATGATGAAGAGTTTCAACACATTGATGTAAGATCTACGATACATTATTGTTGTTGTTATGTTTAAAACAAACCTTATCATTTAATGGTAATAATTTATTTTAGAATTCAAAAAGTGGAATAGCCGAGAGCGACCATAAAGATTTTGATACTGATTCTAATTACCTGACCAGCAACTCAAGTAAGTCAAAGCAGTTGTATATGTGAGCATTCATTTTTGAATAATCACAAGTTTTTTGAATAGTTATTTTAATTTTATTTAAATTTTATCGTGCATCAACTGTTTTTCATAAATGATAAATTTTGTAGAAAATAGAAAAAGTCGAGTGGGAAGGGAAAGTTTTGCTGGCCGCTCTGACAATTTCAAAATGTCTGAAGATACTTTACTGCATAGAAAATTAAGTAAGTATGAGTTGCTGATAAATATCAATTATAATTCATGATCATTTGTTTAATTATGTTTTAATTAAATTTGTTTAGAAGAGAAAAATATGCAGTTTTATTCAAATCTCACAACATTTAACAAGCAAATGTATATAAATGCTATGAATCAAATGAATGAAACAGACCAACAGCTAGTCAAAGCTCAAGTATTACTCCAAGACACTGTGACTAACTGGAAGTATATTGAACAAAATTTGTCACACATTAAGCGGAAGATGACTGATATACTGGCTGAGGAGTATATTCCTAAAATTAAAATCTAATCCATTTTTTTTATTAAAAAAAAAACAAAAACACTTGTTATCATAAATGGACTGTAATATATGTTATTCTATATTTGTATACAGAAAAAAATTGTATTAAATTATATTTTTACACTATAAACAATGATTGAAAATAATTACATTTTGAATAGCTTAGTTTAATAATAGGAAATGTAACATTATTATAGGATACAAATTGTTAATTTCATATACATTATTAATAATAATGTTAAAAAAAAAAAAACATGATACATTTTTAAATAAAAATGAATGAACTACATGCATAAATATATATTTATATATCATAACATCTGAATAAATAAAATTAGTTGTTTAAACAGCAGCTCGACGTTTGATAGACATTTTACCTTTTGATAGGTAAGACAAATTAATACGGAATTTACAATTATCTGACGTTTTCTTTACCCAAATCTGTAATAAAGAAATGATTAAAAATTTTTTCAATAACACTATTATTTTCTAAAATACAGAATATAAACTGTCTTCATAAATTTAATGACTTACAGTTTCGTTGCCAATGGCAGATATAATAGCTGGGAATTTTGCCATTTGTCTTCCTTCGACAAAAACAGGTTGTCCTCGATGATACCTAAAATTAAAATAATTTACATCTTTGGAAACGATTATACTACTAAAATATTCATACCATCTCTTTTCAAACAGTAGTTTTCCATCTTCAATTCTTGTATCTGGTATTGCTGATGATCCTTCAGTATCTGAATTCTGACATTTTTTAGGACTCATATTACCTGTAGTTGATGAACTTGTACTTGGAAGAAATCCTAAAAAGTAATTTAAAATAAATACCATCACTAAACAATTGTAAATATTACCTACCAGGTTTCCTAATAGACGAAGAATTAACTGTATCACGTGTTTTAACTGTAGGAGTTGTTGTGGTAGAAGTAGATGGTATTGAAGCCAAGGATTCTTGGATAAGCTTAACATCATGTTCTATTTCGTGATCTTGCAACAAATAGTAGATATTTGATACTGGAGGTGGCTTGCGACGTTTTTCTTGGGGCGCCGGCACTACTGGATCATTTGGTCTTCTTCTTAATTTTCTTGTCATAGCAGGCTTTTGATCTGACAAATCTGGAGCTGAAAACCACCAAATATTATAAAAAGGATGAAATATACAATAAATTGTTTTACGTACAAAGTTCTACGTTTAAATTTTCATGTTCTATAGCTTTTTTTCTCTCATTTAATTCTGATATCAAAGTTTCAGTTAATTCAGCATTACGGTCTTCAAATTCTTTATGAGCCAGGCGTCGTTCTCTAATAAATTCTCTTTCAATAGCTTCGAGCAAACAGTCACGCCAGAGATTGTTCATCATTAGCCTACGAGAATATACATTGATCAAACACTATATGGATTATGATTTTAGTGGTATGATATTATTTAGAAAAACAATTATAAACTCACTCATTTTTATGTTGTGCATCCAATTTTTTCAATTGTTTTACATATTCCACGTGCGTCCCATCGCGCAACTGTTGAAGTTGCTTTTGGATACTGGCCAATTTATCTTGATAAACTCTAAAATGTAGGGAAAAAATCAAACATAAATGATAAATTGAATATCAACCATTAACACAAAATTAAGTCGTGTGAAAATTAGCTAACTTACTGCTCTTGTATTTCAGTGTGTTTCTCACGGTTTTCTTTGCCTTCGTCTGGAAAACAAAAAATTGTGACAATAATGCGTAAGGTTATTGCTTAAAACTTAGTTCATACCATCGGAGTCGGTTAAATCTTTGTTTTCGATTTTCACACTGATGTTGTCGTCATCGTCCATCGAGAACGTCGAAGATGGCGACATGTTACTGTCGTGGAAAGACATTGTGTGAAAATAACAATCAGTGCCAACTCTAAACGCCACACGCGTCCACAATATTGATCCAAAAACTCGACTGAATAAAATTATAAAAACAAACAACGAACGAACGCTTCGAGCTATCCAACTAAAAAGTAAATATACTAATACTATTTTTTTTAATAATAATAATAATAGATAGTGAATATCTACTATCTACATTATTATTTATCAGTTCATTACGATCAATACAACGACGGTTGTTATCATCATGACCCCTCTCCCCTTATCGCTTGATAATGCACAATGCACTACGCATCGGTTCACTGCTCTGAGAACATTTTTAGATTTTGCAGTTTATTCATAGGAAAAGATTTCTATAGACATAAAAACAGAGAGAATAATCTGTATTATAACATAATATTATGGTTTATCATTTAATTATAAGAGGGTATAATGGGCTATCGCTTATCACTATTCACATTTTGTTTTGTTTTCTTCGCTGAAAAAATTATATTTTAAATTCTACTTAATTTGAGAACCGATAACGTGCAAAGTTGTGGTACCTATATATTAATTTGAAGTATTATCCAAAATAGAATTTTGTCATGGTATTATGTGGAATATGATTGTAAAAAAAAGGTTAATTAAACAATTGATATTATATTAGAGTACCTACCTATTAAGTTTATAATGAATTCAATTAAAACACGATTTCGAATGTAGGAGTGAAGGAAATAGTGAACCAGTATCTATATATTTTGTTTGAGGATACATTTACATCACGTATATTTATAAAATTATAAATTTCTTAATTCGGTGGTTTATTCTAAATTATACTAATTATCATGGAGCATGGATGTAACTAATGGGAGGCTAGGGAAGTTTAGCCCCGCTAAAAGATTATATTTTTTAGCCACTTTTCGAGCAGCCGAACTTGTCGTTAGAACCCACATCCAAAAAATACAAAAAATAAATTATTTTATATTAAATAATAGCTAATTAAATAAGACAACAAAAACGTTTAATTACGTCCAACACAATTTTTAGTAGCTAGTAGCTACCTATCGTAATATAAGCAAACAATAAGTGACGACCTGCACTATGCGCAGCATAATAAACGGTGGAAAAGTCTTTTAGTTCCTCTCCAAAAGGAACGACGTGAACTTTTAACTTTGTATACTACAGGCAGGACCCCTGTAGGTACTTACTTCACTATCAGAAAAGTCTGCTGAAATTTGCAACGGAGTGCCCTCTATTTCGATAGCATCGGGCGTCATGCTTATCGAAATGTTCGGCATTGATAAACATCTTTTTGTGGGTAGACCGGAAACATCGTACTTCGCCATACCCAGTTTCAATGGGCTTTTTTCTAGTTTCATACAACCTGCTGTAATGATGACGAGTAATGAGAGGACTGAATCTTGACTTCTGCAGCTGGGGCCATCACTGCAGCATTTACTATGGCAATCATACGCCTCATCTGCGGTACAGCGCATAGTTTGGCAACAGAATTGGTGATGGGCAATACGCAGGAGATGCTTTTGGCGTCTGTTGCACCGAAACTGAGAAAGGCTCAACTTTATCACCATCACAACCCATCGTCATAATATATATATATTTGACATAGACTTAGGACTTACAATATGTTTTATGTATTAGATTTGCGAGTACCTGACTTATCAAGGCGTTCGTTGATTGACCGTTGAATTGGTCTTTGGAAATGGTACCTATCTATTTCAATTAATGCATTTTATCAATAAATTATATTTATGTTCCTTTTTTTAGGGCAATTAAACAACCTAGACTCTCAGTTACTAAACCAACCAATGCCCATAAAGATTGCAAGTCGCTTTCAAATAGTATTACACTAAAAACTCATCAAATAATGAAAAACGATAAAACAGTTACTAATATTGATTTAGCTATGATTTCTTTTTCGACATCACATGCTGTAATCCAATTTAATCAGGTAATCGCTTGTGTTAAGTCTTAAAAGGAAGACTTACAATCAGAAAATCCAGAATTGAATTGTAGGTAAAGACAATTTTCCACATTTATATAGGTAATGATAAAAACGAGAATGGATCCACAGAAAGTATTGCTTTTCCGAAAATCAGTCCATAATGTATCATATTGGCAATGAAAATTATGACGTTACAGTTACTAACTCAAACTGGTAATTGCTTTAAATTTATATTGCATATAGTGAAAGTTAAGATATTTATTTATTTTGAAATCAATTCAAAACTTGAGTAGATATTAAATGTTTCAATACTATGAATATATTCCAATAAAATGTTTTTTTTTTATAATATAATTATTTTTTATATCATCTTTAATTTGATTTTACTGGGAAGTGATTGAAACACGAATTCGTGGTGAAATATTTGAAATCAGATAACCTTTCGTAATGAATGAAATCATTATCCCTATAAGTACTGCCTTAAAAAAAGTTAGTATTATGACTATTGCTAGGATTTATGTGCAACAGTTTATTTTTTTTGCAATTTCTGATTATTGCTTTTGTAAGTAATGTCCACGAGTCACCTCATGATGAGATAAACAGTGGTGATTTTATTTTGAATATTTTGGACAAAATGTGTATTATTGCATATTTCGACTATAAAAATACGAAAAATGCATATTTTAGAGTATATTTCGTTACTAGACGTTTTTATCACGTGACAGTGTATGTATTGACGCTGTTCAAAAATACCTATTGAAGGTATACCCATATTAAGGTCTAACAGAAGACCGTCCAGTTTTAAAAATTTAAAAATTCATGTAATTGTTTTATGTAATACATTTGAATAGCATGAATAGTTAAGAATATTATTTAATTTATTTTAAAACGTATGATTTTTTTTAAGTGTATATTACATATTATTTTTGCGTTTGTAATATTAACTGCATATTTTTGTATATTTTTAATAAACCAAATGCATAATTTACAATTTTTCATAGCATATAAATTTTAGCCATCATTATGACATATAAACTGCAGCTATACATAACTTATTAATTTATGTTAAAGGGATTGCTAATAACTTATCAAATAAATTGTTAGCATATAAATTTTATATTTTTTTATGTACTTTTTTTCTTGGAAATAAATTATTTATGTTTTTTCATGCTTTATTTTTTTTTTTGGCAATAACTAATAGTAAAATAATCATTAGCATGTAAATATGTAATGTCTTCATTTTTTTTTCATTTTTTTTTTTTATTGTGATAATAAGTTTAAATTCATCTATACTTGGACGTGTTGACACATTTCATTAGTTTAGTATATTGTATTATAATAAACCATATTTTAATTTATGTAGCATATAGGTCCATTATAATTGAGTAATATATTTTTGTCATTTAGTGTCTTATCAGTAGATGATGATATTATGAAATTATAAACATATTATAATTTTATTTTTTTATAGGACATGACTGATGAAGATTTTGATAGTTTCCATAAAAATTCAAGTACCTTACAGTCCTCTAAATTTAATTGGTAACATAATTTTTTTTATTTTGTACTTTTCAAATATTACCTGTAGTTATTAAAAATTATTTTTTATTATTTAGTTCAATTTTCACTTCTAATAGTTCTGAGAAAAGCTCAACTTGTCAAAATAATATGTAAGTTACAATATTTATAATTTTGTTAATTTAAAGTTAAATTGTTAGATAAAATTAATTTTTTGTACCAGTAATTCAATAAATCATACCAATCAAGTCGACATGAACAAATTTCATAAACAAACAGTCATCCCACAACAGCAATTTATTTCGCCACAAGAAACGTCCGGTCTCATCTCCTTATTGTCATCCGAAGATGAAGATGAAGAATTCTTGGAACTCATTAATACTAACATGAGTCAAAACAAGGCATTAAAGAAACAAGTGAAGAATATGTTGTATGACTATACATAGTTATAATTTGTTATTTATGAAACGTAATACTAACTCATATTTTATTTTTAGTGAACCATAAATTTTTGGAAGATTGATTAAGCAGACTTAGAAATTAATAGTAAATGATTATCTTATTTTTAAATTAATTTTATAATTTATTATAAAGTTAAAAAATAAATTAAAAACATTTGCTTATTTTACCTCTTTATTCTTAATTGATACACTAAATCAAGTTTTGATTATTATATTTATCTTTGTACCAAAATCTCAGTATGATTCTGCTAAATGTAAATTTTTCTATTTCGTACCACAATCACAATGATTTACGTTTTGATTACTCAGTGTTCTACTGAGCCTACACTACAGCATTCAGACACCATAACTGGTAAATTATGCATCGAGATGTGCCTTTTCAACAGGCTGGGTAAGCAGCTTTGCCAAGTTTGAACTAGAAATTTTGAGCCGTTCTGATCGAATGAAA
>NW_020270422.1:0-8992 GCF_002803265.2 Melanaphis sacchari
CGGATCGTCGTATATTTAGTTTCTATTTTAAGAACATTTTTTTTTTTAATTGTATATAGTATAATGATAGATTTAAAATATGTTAATAAATATTTGAATTAATATTTACTGTTTTATAAAATAATACTTTTTTATGATTCCTTATTAAACATATATAATATTTTTATAAAATAAACAAAAATAACTTTGTAAGTCTCGTAAATAAAAATAATAATAACATAATATAAATTACAAATCTTCAGAATAGAAAATAACTTTGGAACTTTTGTAAATCAAAAAACAATAAAATAATATAAATAACAAATCTTCAGAACAGAAATAAAAAATTAATAAAATAAAATAAAAAATAGATAAATACATTATAAATTGTAATAATAATTAATAGTTATATTTTTTTATGGTATTCTTCGAAGCAACTTTCAAGACACAAACCTGGTTTTTCTTTGCATTCCATACAATAATATATTGTATCTCTACGAATGCCTTTTCCAGAACAAATTTGACAACGTTTGTATTTGTATTTTTTTTTAACATTTTTTTTCACTTTTTTGGGAAAATGTGTTTAATTTTTTTTTTTCATAATTCGAGTATTAGTATCGAAAACAGTTTGATCATTAGGTAATAACGATTCAATCACTGATAGTCTAAATTCATACAACGATGTTTTTTTTGCATACTTATTATATAAAAAATAAGAATTTACTAACAGCAAATGTATACAATGTATACCGACTTTTTTGTACCATCTTAAAGTCTTCCTTTCAAATGGATAATAGGAAGTCATCTGATCTTGGCGATCTATTCCAGACATATGTTCGTTATACTTAAGAACTGAAATTGGTTTTTTTAATATGTTTCTATTTTTTTCAATGTCCATCATTGAATGGGGAAATTCAGTACTTATTGTCAACACTTCTCTTTTATCCTTCCACTTCATAACACAAATGTTATCCTCTGTGTATCTGCATATGGACTCTCCTTTTTTTAGTTTTTGAGCAATTACTTCATTCGGATTATGCTTACGGTTAGAGCGTAAAGTTCCAGTAACATAAGTTTTTTTTTTGTAACAGTTTTCGAGAAAGTTGAACACTGTTGTAAAAGTTGTCCATGTATAATGAACGACCTTTGTGATGTAATCCACTCATAAGATTTTCGACAACAAATTCTGTATGAGTCATTGTCTCGGAAACATCATGCCCTTGTCCGGAATAAATCAACATTCTGTGTATAAATCCCCACGATTCTGTAAGCATGTACATTTTAATTCCAAACTTATGCTTTTTGTTTTTAATATACTGTCGAAATATTAACCGTCCACGCCATAAAACCATGGACTCATCAAGTGACAGATTTTTAGTGGGCTCAAATATTTCGTTCATCCTTGTATTAAAATAATTTACAATAGGTTGAATTTTATGTAATCTGTTACGAGGAACAGATTCCCCTTCAGCTGGGTTGCGGGAAAAATGTAATGCTCGAAGTAATAGAGTAAATCGATTTCTACTCATATATGTACGAAAAAATGGTAAATTAAATAATTTATTTGTTTTCCAATAATCCTCTAATCTAGGCAATTTAATAGTTCCCATATGAAATAACAAACTTAAAAATGTTTTCATTTCCGACCTATTTGTATTTACCCATCCACTGATTCTAGCTTTGTCAGAGACAGAATTTAAAAAAATTTCGATGGCATAAATATTAGTTTCCTCTACAAGCATGTCTAATAATTCATCAGTTACTAATAAATTAAAATAATCAATAAGCTTGTCTCCATTTGGTAAACATTTAAGCCCAGGTGTAGCTGTAAATTCAAAATGGTTTACATGAGGTGAATCAGTCGACCAGTTAAAATTTGTAGAACTATAAATTTCAGATAAAACCTCACCGACTTCATTCTCTCCAGAACCCACAAAATCACTAATAACAATATTTTGTAAATCGTCACCTTCATTTTCTACATCATCGCCGTCAGAACCATAACTACATTCATCAAAATCATCATCAAATTCTTCGTCAGACGATATCCATTTATCATTTTCCAAAATATCAAGTAGCTCAGCATCCGATAATATATGTGTCTTCATATTTTTGATAGGACTTCGAGAGCGATCAATTCTTGATGGACCGATCAGTCAGTACCTAACCGTGATTTGAAATTTTTTGTTATTTTTTTATTCTTTCTGTGCACGACTCAAACATTTTTTTCCGACGACCAACAGTCTTATCATTCATTTATAATTCATATATAATACATATATAATTCGCCCCACGAGATGTCCCGTCCCGCCTCCGCGAAAAGGCGAGCACCCAGTTCGTCTCACGATGTATCCCGTCCCTCACTCCCGGCTAGGTGGGTCTTAGTACGGAGGGCGTTCGACGGTCCTGTGGGGGCGCCGTCTTAGGACCCTTGATCCGGCTATCGGGTCCCGCTTCGCCTGCCACTATCCGGTACTTCGCAGGCTTTCACCCCGCCGCCATCGATGACAGTGACGGTCGTTTCGGCTAGACCCACTCGGACGATTTGTGCCCGCGTGGATAGGGGAGACTGTCCCTATGTCTCTGGCAGTGCGCCGTGTCCTGCACATACGCCCTCTAGCCACACGCCCGTTTCGGTTTTAAAATCAGGGGTCCGGGTCGTGCCCGCGGGATCGCCCTACATCTTTACGTTCTAGGACTTCCCGGGAGAAGTTTTTGAACGCAAGGAACATGGCCTCCGTGGAAGTCATGGTATCGCAGTCGCACGGCCAGTCCACACCTTTCGCTTGCGCTGTGGCTGCGAGCTTGCTTCTTTCCTGACTATATGCTGGGCAGTCGAATAGCACATGCTCCGCGGTTTCCTCTGGAAGACCGCATCGGCAACGTGCCTCGCCTCGAAGGTTGAAACGATAGAGCGAAGAATTGAAGTAACTAACTGCGAGATGTAGTGATCCGGAATGAACCACGGCCTCTCCAGTCTGCGCCGGACATCCGGGAACCAAATCGCCGTCCGCCTGCCTTTGTCACTGGCGACCCATCACTCCTGCCAGAGGCGTATGGTAGTGTCGTAAACTTAACTAACGAACCTAACTAACAATATTTCTCCGCGAATCAAAACTAATAAACATTTACAGTCATTAACCAAGTAATGTTGATACAAATTATGAGAGTAAACAATTTGGTCGAGATAATACAAAGTGTCAGGTCCGAACAAATACACCCGAGTCTAATAAGTACGAGAGATTTGTTAGAGTAATTTAAAAATATTAAACTGATTTTACCTAGTGGGACAAATATGCCAATCGATGTATTATAGATTAATGTTTACGATTTAGTTAAGCTAGCAGAGTACTGCATAAAGACTTGAAAATCCACACAATAAATGAAAACATAAACTCATCAATAAACAAATTATTTCATTCCCTTATGAACTTAAACGGAGCTACTCACTACAAGCTTCGTCCTTCCAAACTGACAGTCGATAAACACAAATAATTATTTGTATAGATCATGAAATAATGCAAAGCTGTTTCTCTATAAACTATTAAATATAGTTTCAACATATCAAGTGAAAGAGTAACTATGAAGTTAATATAAATAAATTAACCATTGAATATTGATAATAAATTTTTTAATTATATTAACATTTACAATAATTGAGGGTTTACTTGTATTACATATTACTTTAAATTAATTATTATAAGAATAAAATATTATTTTTTTTTCTACAATTTCATAAAAAAATAACAAATAATTATATTATATATTATGGAAAATTTAATTGAATATAAAATGTTATAGTTAAATGAAATTTAAGATTGCAACATAGTATATAGTGATTAATTAATTATTAAAGTAACTATAAAGTATTAATTTTATTCATCTGTTGAATTATTCATAGATAAATCTTCAGAACCCAAATTATTCTGTAACATAATCTAAAAGATTTATTAATATTTTAAATCGTTTAAATTTTAAGAAATCGTTTACTTATAGTTATTATTACATACCTATAAAGTATAATGTATGATTAATTTTGAAAGTTAATAATCTACAAAGAATAAAGTTACTATTTTATTTTAACGTACGATGACAGTAAAAAATGAGATATGTGAACAGTTATAAGTGCCAAGTAGGTTTGTAATGTACCTAAAATAAAATGTAAAAAATTCGTCTTGCTGTCTAGATAGGTATATATAATGGTGTATTCATTGGGAAATGTATTATTTGAATTTGAATCGGTATTGGTGAGTTTCGACCCAGTTCCAAAATAACATACGAGTTGCGGCCCAAGTTTATAAGAGATTTGTACGAATTGCGGCCATACAATAAAATGTATATATACGTGGCAGTGGGATGTAAGATTATTTGAAGAAATTGCTTCATGTTTGAAATAGAAGGGTTAATATTCAAGTCCGGGTGGGTGTATGATTGTAAGATCTCAACATAAATATCATGACAAATATTATAATTAATATAATATAATATAATAATATGCTATTATGCGACCAAGTCACTGTGCCGACATTCGTGTGTTATTGTAGTTATTTTAGTTTTGTTTTATCAAATCTAACAAAAGATAACACATTTTTAAGTTTAGTTAAAATATAAATGTATGCCACTAATATATTAATTTTAATTTAAAACTTTATTAGTAATATAATATAATGAATAATGATAATAATACAACTTTAAATAAATATAATATTTTAATGTACATTTTTTTAGAATGGAAATTTGCGTTAAATTTTTTATTATTTTAAGCTGTTGTAAGGAATTTCATTGTTTTTATTTATTTATAATTTAAATTTTAAAATGTGTGAAAAAAATTGATTCTCATTGAGATGGTCCGTAATGTATCGAGAGTTCTCAAAGTTCATCATTTTATGAAGATAAAGAATCTACTACCCTGGAATCTAGCTCTTCTTCTATTATTGGTAATGTTGCATTTTTTACTATGCCAGATCGCATTAGTTCAGTAGAAGTAAAATTGTTTTTCTTAAAAAATTATTCAATTCAACCAGTCTCATTGGATTCGAACGATAAACTTCTTTTTTAGTTTTATTTTAAAATAACAAGTAACAATGATAATATTAATAGAAAATGGTTGTTTTATTGTTCATGTTATAAAAATATGTTTTGTTCTACCTATATGACTTTTGGTAATATCAGTAAAAATGTCAGTAATTTAATAAATTAATTGTTAGTGGATAATCCAAAAAGTAAAACATTACAAATATAAACAATTATTAATGCCAAGTAGGTGCGTAATGTAAAAAAAAATGTAAGAAATTTGCCCTGCTGTCCAGATAGGTAAAGATGTCGAATGTATATCGCCACTGAACAGGCAATGGTGTACTCATTGGGAAATGTGTTATTTGAATTGAATGATAAATCAATGTAAGCGAAAAACTTTCTGTTCAATTAATGTCTTCTACCTTCTAACTATATTTATTAATATTTTATAATGCGTATATTTAAATTACTATTAGAAATAAATATTTTAATTAATAATCCAGTAAATTTAACATATTGTTATAAAAACTTATCACAAATAGTTTATAACTGGCTGATTTGTACGGCGAGTTTCACTGTTACAAATTAACCCATCACTGGTCTCGAGGGGTATTAATTATCTCCAAATGTATTAATACTTGTTTGTTTTTCCATAATTATATATAATACAGATTTGTAACTCTAATAAGCTTATCAAAATCATATCATTATTCCATAATAACATTTACTTCCACAAAAACATTTAAATTTATTCGGTACACGCCTGTCAAGAACAATTTATCCGTTTGGAGAATATTTACCCCGTGCGACCGAAAAGTAATTTCTCATTTTACATTTTTTTCAATTTAATTTTCTCTTGATTCTCATTATAAAGAAAAAAAAACCATTGACAAAATTGAATGACGGTGGATCACGTGTCTATTACAAAGCATTGAAGAAGATAATTTATAAGGCGGGATTTCAAGTGATGATAATGATGATAACACCAACATTTGAACCTCGTAATTAGAATACGAATACAAGACTGTCAATGTCTAGCGTGAGTTCTATTAGTAATATTTTTAATGAGTTAGATTAGTTGACTAAAAACAACAGTGTGATAATACATAGTGCTTGTTAACCTCTTACAGTATTTTATTCTCTACTCAATATCAGAGGACTAAATTCAATAATTGTGTATCAAGAAAAAACGCTTGAAATTATTGATAACATTAGGTAAGAAGCTTATGGAGGATCATCTAAAGTACATAATGACAATTATTAGCAATTTGCCCAAACAACTAAAAATAAGACTTCTAAATATTATGTAACGGTAATAAAATAATTTATATATTCAATATTTTTTTCAAAATGTTTTCGTATAATTATAGGTTAAAAGAAAACTGCTCTGTCAAAAGTTAAAGAATTCGAACCGGATATGCTTTTTGTGAAAGAGAGAAAGACAAAAAATAACTTATGTGTGCACCAATTCTATAGGTTAGAGATCACTTAATAGAAGTTTGCTTAGATTGTTTCACATAATAATAATATTATATTACCTAATAGTTTTTATTATTTTTTAAACTATAATTTTATAATGCCATAAATAAATGTTTAGTTAAGTTAGGTAATTAAAGTACACTTATTTAAGTACTTTAAATGGCACCGAACATGAAATACGTGAACAATATAAACAAAAGGAATGAGAAATTCATTAAACTTTAAAATATCACAATGGACATTTCTACTCAAAATAATTTCTCACCAAGTAAATAAGTCATTAAAATTTGAAACTAAACAGTGTATTTGAATAAAATTAAATTTACTTAGCATTTATTTATGATATCACACCTTTATAGTGATCTGTTTTTTTTTTTTTACTCGGCCATTTTTGACACGGAGTTCAATGAAAAGTTTTTGTTAAAACTATACATATGAAATGTAAATTATATAATAATCAAAAGTAAGTATTTAAGTATGTTTCATACGACAGAAAATGTTTACCCTGTGCAACCAATTGTAAAAAAAAAAAATATGCTACCAGAAGCGAGTTAAGTGCTTATAGATTTACGCATCCTTTGATTTTGTAATATGCTAACTGCATAGATTTTCAACACAGTTATAAGGAATTTTTAGTAATTAGACTAATTTTAATCTCTTCAAACTTTCTTGAAGTATATTGTATACATCATGAACCTTTTTTCAACAATTTAATCAACATAACATCAATCGTACTTAAACTATCAACCTAATATAAAAAATATATAAATTATCTCTAGTAATATAAACTAATTTACTATGTCAACTTAGCTGAGTTTATGTTTTCACTGTTTTTTTTTTTTTAATACATGATAATTGTTATTTACTATACCAATTTAATAGTTACAAATTACCACAATAATAATCATTTATATTGTTATTGTTATTCATGGTAATTACAATTCAGTATTTCAGTACATTAGATATTATAAATTATCACCTGTTATGAATTATTAAAATATATTATAGTGTTTCTTATAACATTTTACGGAGTATAGGATTCCTCAAAAACGTATTAAAAGCTTCACTGGCATCTTTGTTTTTCGCCTAAAAAATAAAAAAATATGTCCTTAAAATTAAAATTTAGTGATGCATAAAACATATTTTATTGCACGTCGATATTGTGTTTAATATATTTATGTATTAAGCTCTTTAAATTCAAAGATAAAAAATTATATTGACTGCTACTTCAAAAAAGTATATACAAGATAAATTACAAAAATTCACCAAAAAAGTGGAAATTTTTAGAAATTCATAAATAGGGCTCGGATTTTAAAGCAAATGCTTCTTTTTATATATTTAAGATAGAAATCTATTTTTTATACATAAATTCGTTTCACGTTAATCTGATTCGAAATAAACGAATTTATTTTTGCTTTTTTTTTGCTTTTTTTAGTATAAATGCTTTTTTTGCTTTTTTATTGCTTTTTTCAGTCATTCAAGCTGTGGAATTTTCATTTGTTTGTTATGCTATGAAAATAAAATAAAAGTGTTTATTTACTTAATAAGAAATGTGAAAACCCGCAATAATGACCGTGACCGTACCATTAGTGCGAAACGTCATTAAATGTAATGATTGAAATGTATAGATTATCGATCTACAGATAACTTATGGGTCGATAGCTTATCGACTATTGCATATTGTTAGAACGATACGAAGAAAAGAAACGAAAAAAGAAAACACTCTGAGTTTTTAAAGTTTAACTATATTATAACAAAAACAAAGAGTGCGGAAGAAGCTGCACGACGCCACGACACGACGGAGCACGACAGGGGAGGGGGCTTATCGAACGGTGTGTCGACCGATGCAATGCCGGAATTACTCTGACTATTGCACCACAGGGTAGGTGACTGATCGATGCAATGCCAGAATAACTCCAACTATTGCACCATTGACCGAGTCACAAACCGTTCGACAAGTGAGGTCTGGGAGGCCGCCTTTCCTATTTGCGCAAGTCTGCCCGGGTGGGTCTTACTACAAAGTCGGAAAGACGGAGAATGGTATTGATGGTCGTGTCGTGGGGCCTTTTATACCCGGTCTATCGGCAATTACATCGGGTCGGTCCCGTGTTCTGTGACAGAAACACGAGAAGATACCCGGTGAATCAGTGATTACACCAAGTCGGTCTCGTGTTCTGTGACGAAAAGCACGGAAAACCCAATCGCTAACTGCCGATAGACGTACATTTTTCGGGATTAGTGCAAATGTCCATAATCCTCCACGCATATTACCCAAATCATAATTCAGATAATCATGCGTGGAAAATACAAACACCTGCACTTATCGCGCACAGCGCATAATAATTAGATAACAAATTTGTCACACAACGAAAACAATAATATAAGAATACAAAGGCAAGAAAATAATAAGAGTATGCGTAACATATAGTTTGTAGAATCCACGTCAGTACTCGTATAACATCGATATGACGTGTTTAAAATTAAGTTTAGCAATACGTAACCGAACGAAGTACACTTT
>NW_020270423.1:0-8796 GCF_002803265.2 Melanaphis sacchari
CGCGGTATGCTGGTTCAGTTACGGCCTGCTCTATACCAAAGTACGTCGGCGACCGTTATATAGGAGATACTGCTGTGTCGCCGGCGGACCGATCTTGCCGCGATCGAAATTTCCGTCATTATCGCATGACAGAATAGAGCAGCCGCAGTCGTTGCGATAACGACCGCGATGGTTAGACGACTGGGCCGGTGTAATCACGGAAAATTTTGATTTTATAACGTTGACCGTACAATAGTCATCGCTGTTGCGCGGCCATTAATCAAGAAGTTTGAAACGTTGTCGGCATCAAACCCGCATGATTGTTCCGCGTCGATGTTTGAACTTTTTCTCAGCAGTATTCCATCAATCGATAATCGCTTGTATGCTTCAAAACGACGGCGCTTGTCGTCGAACGCGAATGCTCGGATTACACGATTGATGCTTTCGTACGTTTCGTACAATTCCAGCGATATTTCGATTTGTCGTGTCAGGAAAACTTTTAACTTGGAGCCATTTTTTTCAATAAAATGTAAACACGGTTATTTGCAATAAACACTCTAATCGACAAAGTATCGGTACCGTTGCGCATTGTAGACACGGGTAACTTATTCGGGTTTTGGCGCAAACTTTACAGTGTACGCAATCTCGCAAAGTCTGGATTGAATTACGATCGATGCGCGTTTATAGATTCGAGAGTGGTGCTGTACAGCGAAACGGCGTCTGCGGTCGGCAAACCAGTGACCAATTGTTCAGATGCTGCGTTGTCGGAATCCATGCACTCGCTACGAGTACGAAATGCTCCCATCAAACCACAACAATTTTCAATTCAGCCGCGACCGGATGGTGGAACTCTAAACGAACCCGACGCTGTTGTATACACTAAAAACTCCAACACTCTTGCCACCAACCAGCGTAGACGGCGCCGCGTTGAGCGATCGTCGTCGCGCATCTCGACATTAACGATGTCGAAATCAACTGTGTAATTTAATAGTACAAATTAGTAGTGTTACGTAACGGTATAATGTTTCTGTTTTTTGGTTAGATGTTTTTAGATATAGTTTAAGCTATAGTAATAATTGTATTTTTTTACAATGGTTCTGGTCACACTTGCAATAAAGTAACTGATTAATAATACAATAATGACTGCGTTTATGTTTGCCAACGAATTTGAAACCAGAAAATCGTTTGATTTTCTGAACAAAACCAAAAACCCGAAAAGTTCTCAGTTTTTGGACGTTCGACGAGACGTCGAACCGCTCAACATTAGCAAAGAACTGGGCACCATTACTCGAGAGTTTACGGGTAACGTGCATTTCAACAATAGCACAAATTACACGGCCATGTTGTCGCTATTCTATGTAAATAAAAACTCGAAAGTCAAATTTCCAAATAGGCGTACACCTTATAGAAACCATTTTTGTTTGTACACCGATAATTCCGGAGGCGTGGTGATTGTGCGCAGCGAAACTACTCGTAGGTACAAAGACCGCGATGCCGTATTGTATTACAACGTAGTAACTACCACGGAGAAATCTTTGGGTCAATGTTGTGTAGGCAGTTGGTTCGTATCTTTTGACAGATGTACGCATACGGTAATTAAACCCGCGTCGTTTCGAACGTACACACTGTGTTGTGCCGGTGAATGGTGGTACTACGAAAAAGGAGTTGTTTTAAACGGTGTGATTGGCGACCGTTCGTGTTTAGCGTATTACGAATTCTATGATGAAAACATGTTGCGAAACGAACGCGCAATCGAGTCGCGTCGACAAGCGACAGTTTTCGCAGAAAGTCGCCGAAAACGTGACTTTTATAAGGAATACCCAGAAATATCGTTGAAACCCAACGGTTACGGGACCGATAAATTAAATTTTCTCATAACCAATATAAAAATACCAAAGTTGGCAACGTTATTGGACGACGATGACGTCAACGATACGTATGGCGACAAAGTCGTAGAAACCGGAACGGCACTAGACGTTATTCAACGCGAAACCACCGATGCACCGGTCACGGCGAAACCTAAATCGGAAAAAAATCATTTTATTACGGCCGAATCGGTTATGCCGTCGGCGTATTGGTTTAATTGTCGGTATTTGGAATTGAAAACAGGAGACATTTCGTATTTTTACTCCAAACAATAGTTTATTACAAAAAATTTTTTACAATTGTACATTTTTTTACGCGACTCGCCGTCAATCGACGCCGACGGACCACGAGTCGCAAACGGTAGACGGTGAAACCGTCGCGGGTTCTGCGTCGTTTTCTCGATCTCGGTCCGCGTTGAGGTCCGACAACGCGCAATGGATTTGATCTTCGGCCGACATTTGCTCCTTTTTCATTTTTTTCGCGACTCGACCGCCGGCGTCCGACGACAATTTTTCCCGTACAAATTCTCCGATACCTTTAAAGTTTAAAATTTTTCCAGGTATAGGCATTTCGCAATTAAACAAGTTCAAATAGACATTGTGATAGGCGACAAACATCAAATATCGAACGTGTTGATCGTTCAACGTAACATTGAACGGCGCGTTGTTTTTGCGCACGGCATAATTCAATAGATTGAAAACCGTTTTGAACGAACTGAAAAAAAATTTAAACAAATTGACGCGTCTCAGCCGCTCGATTTGTCTATATTTTATCGACGACGATCCGTCACCGTGACGAAAATTGTCCATTGAACATATTTCAATAGACGGTCGGTATATGGTTTTTAAAATTGAACCGTCTTCGTGATAATAGTACACGTTTTGCCGAAACGAACCGGCCAGAGATTTGTAATGTTCCGATAGGTAAGTTTTTAGTTCGAGTGTGGATTCGCGGTTGGTGATTTTGATTTCGTGCGTGAGGTTTTGGAAACCGTCGAAACCGTCGGATCCGGAATCGTGCAAAACCCGACGGTACACTTCACCGAAAAATTGCTCAAAAGCCCGCAAAATATCGGAAGTGGTCTTGACCGAAGATTGCGCGTCGAAAAATTCAACCATAAACCTCCACATGGGTGGACCTTTACTGTTTGCTCCGTATTTTATAACGCCTTCGGGCCACGTATAATAAACTTTGGTGGCCACGTACATGCATCGATTTTTTTCTTTCTTTTCAATTTCCGTGTACGGAAAACGTTTATTGAACATGGCCGATAAATCCGTACCGTCGTCGCGGTTCATGTGTATCGAGTCGGTATCGCAATAGTACACTGTGCGACCGAGTTTAACGGCCATACGCGCTTCCGTCAAAAGAGTTGTCCGTATTATACAGGTAATTGCAGCTGCCATTTCGGGTTTCATGCGTCCGATTACTCCGTAAATACTGACCACTACGGGCTTTAACGTTAAATATAAATTATCGAGTGCTCCGTGCTCCAACAATATCAATTCCAATAGTTGCGTTAGTATTTTTTCACGATCTCTACCGGTCACATTATCCGGTATGGTTACAGCCAACGCACCACCGTACGACTCTGTAATGTACGGAGTTTTAAACGAAAACATTGGTTCGAATTCGACAGATTGTTTAGATTCCTTGTTCGTCGGTGCCGGCGGCGTGCATTCCGCAGCGTCGGTACAATTATTACCAACACCGGCACCGTTGTCGCTTTCGTTGTCCGAACCGAGTGGTTCCAATAAATCAACATTGTCATCGTTTTTCGTTGCCGCTTCATCGTCCGAATCAAACGGATCCATTAGAGAACCGCCGTCTTCCGAATCAAACGGCGCGAGCACATTATCGAAATTGTTTAGTTTTTCATTTACACAGTGGTTATCGGCGTCGGCGTCGTAGTCGCCGTCGTCGTCTGAACCAAACGGTTCTAGTAAATCATCATCAACCATGTTGGTGTTGTTAGACGTACCAGCACCGTCGTCGGCGGCGGCGCCGTCATCGTCGTCGTCGGAACAGAAAGGTTCAAGCATATCGTCGTCAAACGCGTTTACGTTTACAATTTTTTCCTTAACCAAAACTTCATCTGGTGCGTTTTGATTGTCGTCGTCGTCGTCGGCGTCGTCATCTGAACTAAATGGTTCCATTAAATCGTCAAACGTTGTGTTTGTCGATTGAAAGGTTAATCGTTGTTCAGGTTCGGCAACGGTTTGCACCGAATCGTCCAACTGTTGTTCATCTTGCAAATCCAATTCGTATTGCAAGTTCATTAAATCTTCCTCAATTGTCGATTTGAACGTTTCGATAATGCTCCGCTTGGTCTTGGTCGATTCGCGCATGTCGTTAAACGTACTAATAATTTTAGACAACACTCCTTGATATTTTTTCACGGCGACCCATACGATAATCACTGGATTTGTTTTCCTCTTTTCCAATTGTTCGGCCGTAAACGGAAATTCTCCTCCGCAATAATCGTCGTTGTACAAATACTGGTGAATCAAAATTTTCGTGGCCGTTTTTGTCGGTCCCGCGTGCGTGACATAATCGAAACACCGGTACTCGTGCTTGTTTCGCACAAAAGGATAGAGTATTCCCAAATCGGACGCTCGCATTATCGCACACGTCTCGTCCGATATGTTTAACCGATCCATGACCATCGGGTACGCAATTCGATAATCGTACTCTTGAATGTCCATCACTTCGAATTCACCGTAACAAAAATTTACACCGCCCGGGTACCTTTGTTGTTTCCCATTGCTTTTCATGCGTCCACCCAACAACGATTCGTTGTTTCGGACGACACAAACGTAATCGTCGGCAACCAACGCGTCGCCGTCGTACACCTCCGGTGATTGCGTGTCCGATTTCATGGGTGCTACGAGGTTGGACATTCCGGTTTTCAGAGTAGTGAAAAACATTTGTCTCTCCATGGCCACCACTTCGCATTGTGACAACAACCGGTATTTTATTTGATTAAAGTTGGTATTTAAACTGTGCATGGGTATCCGGCTCTGGTGTACGTACGTAAAAACATAATCCAAAGCGGCCGTTTTGTGCACAATTTCGGTGACGAGTAACGTGTCGCGATTGTTGTAATGCAGCGTATCGCGCAACGACGGCATGCGGTTAGCGACCATGTACGGGTCACCGTGTGCGTGTAAAGTTTGAGTGTCCAAGATGTAATGAAAAGTGTATCGTAAAGCAACGGCGTCAATGTCTACTTTTTTATCGTTTAAAACTACCGCACTGACATTGTTCAGAGTGTACTTTGATAAATTGTACCGCATACGAGCCACACAAAACAAATCGATATGGATTTGATCGAACCCGAACGAATACCCGCTCTTGTATACGAATTCTCCGCGATGCAATCCGTAAAACTGACACCGCAACATTAAATATTTCATATCGTACCGCAACGAATTGTAACCGACCAAATAATGTAGCCTTCGGTTCAACTGAGCGTTCGGGTACGGACGGTACCGGTGGTGACCATCGTTTGTCACGGATTCCGGAACGCGTTGTCCGCAACGATAACCCGATGGCGTAGTACACTTTAACAGGGCCATGGTTCGCCGGAGTAGCGAAATTTCGGTAGTATACACTTCGACAACGTTCTTCTGACCGGGATATTCGTAGTACTCGTCGAGTTCAAGCATACGCGAACGCAACGACTCGGCCGATTCTCCGGCAATTGGTAAATACGCCAAAGTGTAAAGCGTATTGGTTTCGTCGTGATGCACCGACACGCTAAACAAAACGTCGTCTGGATCTTCACCGGTCGGCACTCGATGCGGATCCGTAGAAACCGTTTCAATGTCGAACGTAATCATGGGAATTGTCGGTTTCTCAACGGTGTACGGCACGAGATTGCGGTCGAACCATCGGTAAATGATTTGCGGAACGTTGAAATTTTCATCGGACGACGCCAATCGCACACAAATCAATTCAAACATCACCTGTCGCGTGGCGTCCCAGAAAATAGTCACGGCGTACGTGCTCGTCGAATCGTTGTCCTTTTGCAATTGTCTGTGTAAATTTACCGTGTCTCGAAACGTGTTGGTTTCGATTTTGCAGAGACAATTCGTAGCGTTCAACACCGAATCCGGTCGGAGCATGACGTTTAAAATTGTAAAATTGTTGCTGGTGTACCGAGCGTTTGGAAATTCCACCACATTCGGGTATCCGTGCAACGCGGCCACAGCGCGCAACGTTGCCGCGTCCGAACTCAAAACAAACAATCCCGGACGAACGTTTAGTGGCAATCTGACGGTAACGTCCGCGTCCAAATACGAAACGCCGACGCCACTTATTCCGCCATCGGCGTCTTCGAACCATTCGGTCACGAAACAATAGTCGTTTTCCAAACACTTTGGCACCGTCGAACGCAACCGTTCGGCACGTTCATCGTCCAAATGTCTGTAAAAAGCGTATCTCTCGTTGTCAAACGGTTTGTGACCGTCAGCCGGATTACCGGAACTTTTTTGCGCACACATCGGCGCGCTCGTCGTCGCCACTTTCAATCGACTGTTTGACAGCCGACCGCTTTGATCCGCGACTCGTATCTGCGGCGGCGGCAGCGGCAACTGGTGTGGTCGACGCACCGGCAACAGTACCTTTCTTTTTGCGAATTTTTTTCACCGGTTTACGTACTTCAAACGACGACCACTCGTTCACGGCCGGTTGCACTCAGTGCACCGTTACAGTTTCCAAATCAAAAGACGGTTCTACGAGCATACGAAACGTAACCGCGGGTCCGGATTCCCCGATGCGTCGATTTAAATAACAATTGGGATTACTCGCGGCCAACCGAAAATACCACGCGTCGTCGATCGTTTGAACTCGGCAACAATTTTGATTCATAATGGTGGTTACTTACATTCGTCCAACTCGCAGCAGCAGCAGCAGCAGAGTCGGAACGGTTGCGACGACGACAATTACGACACGTCACAATTTGTTATATATATATACAATAAAATTGTACACTTGTCAAATAATGCGCATGCGCATATTTAACTTCCTACCAATGTGTGTAGCGCACGCACACACAATCTCCACGATTACAACTAGTGATATCATTTAAGTACATTCCCACTACGTGTACTCGACACTAATACCGTAACCACTACGGGCGTTATTGCTTACGGTTACGAAAAAAAATAACGTGTGCGTGCGCGAATACGAGTGTATGTGTGTGCGCGCGAAATTACGGTGACGATTTACAACAACGCTACAACAACACTTCTCGACCAATTTGTCGGTATAAATAAGTCGCTTGTGCCGTCCGGGTACGCAAATGCAAAATAAGAGCGCTCAAGTGTATACGTCCGTATACCATGCCGATGCGAGTGCCTAAATCATCGGAAGAAAACTGTGAATGCGAACGTTCGGGCAACGAAGCGGTCAGATTAAAGTGTTTTCGACAATACTTAACCCGGTTTTTTCAACATAGGCGCTATCCCAACGCATTAGCCATAGTCAACACACTGTTCAATAATTGCACGGCCGTTAAATTTATGCAATTCGACTGCGTTCTCGACAAAATACAACCGGTAACCAATCGGGTAACCGAATCCGTGATATTGTTGCAGTGCGTACGAAATTACGCCATTAATCACGTAAAGTTTGCCACGGAAACGCGGTGCGTCGACAATTTCAAACGAAGTGTCGAACTTTTCAAAGATTTGTAGTGTTATCGCCAACACATAACATGGGGACGGCGGACACCACGACGACCGACGTTCTAAAATACCAGAGCGTCAAACACCCGGGCGGTTCCGTAAAGATTGGTAACTCTACGTTTGAAATATCCGGAAAAACGTGTTATGTAACCGACATGTCTGACTATACGATTATCAGCGATTTTGACGTTACACCATTCGTAAACGGGTACCGGTTGACCGCAACGGATTAAATGCGCAACAATTCTCCGACGGCTATGATGCCGGCGCCGACCGACAACCAGATCGGTGGCAAACGCAAACGAAAAACGCCAGAGCAACAACGGTCGAACGAACCAAGAGATTAGAGCCCGCCAAAGATTCGGAACCCGAATACAACGTTGCGTTATATCGTTTGACGTCCGACGTTGTTGAAACACCGTCGTGCAAAACCAACGGAGTGGCGTCGTCAATGTTAAAGTGTTTAGCGTTGTCGGACGCCGCGTACACCGTCGGGTGTTCGTTAGACAACAATAACATGTATTTACGGATTTGGAACAAACACCGTGTAGACCAGTACGATTAGAACGACCAAAACTAAAATAATCTGAACAAACATTGTGGTTTAGCATCACACGTTGCAATCCCGGTTTATCGAATCCTGGTACAGTAAAGTGCTTGGAGATGTTTGTATATGTAAATCCAACAGTATCGGTTCAAATCTAGAATATTAAACGGCAAACGTTTCAACGTATTTTTGAGCGTTCAACCGTATAAAATTAAAATAAATTTACGAGAAAACATCGTTTACCGATTAAAAAAACTAACGTTTTAGCGATTTATATTCAATCACTATTATTACTGTTTTTAAATCCAAATTATTATCGTTGCGCAGCAGTTGTCGTCGCATCAACACCAATCGCCACCACCATTGGCGTCTATCACTAACGCGTCACACGCACACACGCACGTGTGTATCTGATTCTGGATTTTGTATAAATATCAAACGCTTCGACTGTATTCTTCAGTACGACACCGTTTACTTTGTCGATTAGAGTGTTTATTGCAAATAACCGTGTTTACATTTTTGAAAAAAATGGCTCCAAGCGCTAAAAGTTTTCCGACACACTCAAATCGAAATTATTTTGAATTGTACGAACGTACGAAAGCATCGAATCGTGTAACTGAGCATTCATGTTCGACGACAGCGCCGCGTATCGTTTTGGAAATACGTCAAGCGATTATCGATAGCAATAATACGTAACCGAACGAAGCATACCGC
>NW_020270424.1:0-11110 GCF_002803265.2 Melanaphis sacchari
ATGGACCTTAGCGCTACGTTGATTACGCATTATTGCTGTCTTTATCCGCTCGTCCTGTTGTTACCTCATTTTATGCATTAAAAATAATTCCACATCCATTCATTTATACCTTAAAACATATCATGGATAAGGAACTGGCTATTAGAATATTTTTATTATATTATTTTATGTTATATATTTATATTATTATTTTAATCAGTTAACGAAGTATTAGCATACATATTATTAGAAAAAGATACGGAAGAAAGGTTAGAAGCTGTATATAATAATAGATGTACTAATATTACTGAAATTATTCTTCAAGGTGTAAGTTAAACTTTTTGGCAAAATTACCATGGTTAATAGTAATACAACGTGGTTTAATGTAATAGTAGGATATATTAATAGAGTTCAAGCTTCCAACCCTTCAAACCCGCCGCCGCCAGATCAATACGTACGCGACCGCCATTATCACCCGTATACAGTGGTTTAAATATTTTAAAATTTTCATTGAGCGATGCAAACAGATGTCTATTTTATCCTTTAATAATTGTCCTTTAAGTGATGGCAGTAATGACAATACGGTGGCGATTTGTATGCCGTGCGAGTTATATACATTGAGGTAAATAAGCAAGCCGCCACCTGTACATTATACCTTTTCCATATCCCCGTAAGATACAATTCATGCCATTGATGTTATGAATATTATCATTAATAACACACTGTATACACCTCTTTAAAATGTAGTAACTCAATTAATTTAGTCTTTCCCGACACATATCGCTCGCTAGTTCATCTGAATTTAAAAGTTTCTGCTTAGTATTTTATTTTTCTTATACCAGTTTAGACTAACAAAATAATGTTTTCATTTATTATTTCTCTACAACCTTGTTGTGGCGTCATTACTAAGATGATGATGACATCATTTGTCTCTATTGATTTAGAAATCATCTACGGACCATTGTGGTAAATGTCTCCCTCTGTAAGCGTATTCATCTGATATTATTTGTACACGCAGCTGCAAATTAATTAGTTATCCTAATGATCGTAATATGACGCTAAATATACATGTGTTTAAATTTTTCGAATTTAATTTATAATATGTTATGTTCAAACTCTGGTTAAATAGGTAAGAATAACCATAGCACAGCATACGGCGGGGTGGCCTAGTGGTAGATCAAACCTCACGGGGGTAGATAAGTCCGGGTTCGATACCCAATCAGTTATTTTGCAGTTTTTCCACGACAACGGAAATAATTTGATAAAATATGATAAGTGATAACAAATGATAACTGATTAGAATAACATAAAATATGATAAGTGATAACGTTGATATGATAACTGATAACAATTGATAACTGATTAGAATAACAGCGGTATACGTATGTCACACACGTACGCGATCGGATTTCGTGGTGGGGGCAAAACCGATGGCGGGATGAGTGGTGGGATGAGCGGTGGCGGGTCAGGTAATATACATCACGTACGAAGCGGATCGGGCGGCGATGGAATGAGGATGAATGATGAGGGGGTGAGGGTGAGGGATGAGGTTCTTGAACTCTCTTTTTTATACTACTGATAATGAACGAGATGACGCGAATAACGAACCAAGTTCTAATACTACGTTAAACGTGCAAAATAATCAGTGCCGTCGCTATATTTTGCGAGGCCCTAGGGAAAAATAAGTTATTTTTTGGTGTTAAGTGTATAATTTTTCACGATTTACATTAATATTTTTGATTATACATAATGTTATAAATATTACTTACTAAAAAAAGATCAACTCAAAAATATGTGATAAATTTATTTTACTTGTAATACAAAAATCATAAAAAAATCTTAATTTTATCAAAACTCAAAACATTCAAACATAATATTATATAGAAAACAAGAGTATAAAACTAATATACTTATACATTTTACACAACTTTTGAAATTATAATTTTATTATTTCAATATTTGTGTATTAATTAAAACGTTTTATTCTACTTTTTTTACTAGCAAATTCATCAATCAATGAATTATATTCTTCAGATACTGCTAATTTGTGTTCTATTGAGATAGTTGCCAATGAATTTAATCTGTTTTGAGACATCGTACTTCTTAAGTATGTTTTAATAAGCTTTAATTTAGAAAAGGATCTTTCTACCCCAGCGGAAGTAACGGGGATAGTCAAAAGAATTCGAAGAGCAATGGAAATGTTTTGAAAACTACCAGGTGATTTCTTTATCAACGTTAACGCTTGAAGAACTGTTGTATTATCATCAATAATATTTCGAAATATAATTAATTCTGAATACATATCAACTGAATCTAAATCTCTTGATGATCCATCAGTTAATAGAATTTGAAGATCCTTACAATGTTTCATTAGTAATTCGTCGTCCATATATTTTAATTTTCTAATATTATATAAAAAGCCAAAATTATTTTTGTACCAAGTAAATTGAGTAAATCGTTCTCTCATTGAAGAAATTGCGTGATCAATAAGTACATAAAAATAATCAAATTTAAATACTAATTCAGCGTCATTAGTATTTTTGTCCTTTGTTTCTTCATATTCAAAAAAGGTCTTGGTTTTTCTTACTCTTTTTATTTTGAAAGTACACTCAATATTTATCGACAATGCAATTTCCCTAGCAGTTTTTTTCGCTTTTTCAAAACCATTTTCTCTATAATTTTCTAAAAAAGTCATTAATCCATCTAATAATTTCGTGCCTATTTCCAAATCTATATTCTCACTTTGTAAATGCTTACTAACTATGTTTACTTCCACAAGTATTTCGTACCAAATCACTAAACTCAAAATAAATTCATAACTTTCGAGTTCGTTTACAACAAGGGAATGTGCTTCATATTTAGTTTTTGGGTCATTTGTTGTTTCCGAAACTTCTTCTAATGCTTCAATTACTTCTGAAATTTGAAAACGAATAGCTTTGACGCTGTTTACTCGGCATTCCCATCTTGTTTCAGATAATGATTTTAATGTCAAATGTTTACAGTATTTTTTTAAAATGTCCCATCGGCTAGTTGATGATGAAAATACACAATAAATTTTTTGAATCACTCCAAAAAAAACTGATAGCTTTTACAGAACTCTTAGCTATATCACCAAGTAATAAATTCAAATTATGAGTTGCACAAGGTGTAAAAAATGCTCTTGGATTCTTTTGTTTTATACGTGATTGAACGCCTTGATATTCACCTTTCATATTTGCCCCATTGTCATATCCTTGACCTCGGCAATCTCTTAACTCAATTTTGTACTCAGCTAGTTTTGAAATAAGAATATTTGACAAATTTAGCCCAGTGGTTGATGTACAGTGTATAAACTCTAAAAAATATTCTTCTACGCATGGTTCAATAGACTGATTTTCTGTATGTAAATTTACAATTCTCAACATAATGGATACTTGTTCTTTGTGACTTATATCTGGCGTACAATCTATCAACACGGAATAATATTTTGCATTCTGCACCAAACTAATAATTTTTTTTTTTATTTCATTAGCCATTAAATTAACCAATTCATTTTGTATTTCAGGTCCAAGATAGTGGTCAAAAGTCTCTTTACATTTTATTCTACGAACATGTTCAGAAATGATTGGATCGAATTTCTCCATCATTTCAATTAATCCTAAAAATTTCCCATTTTTTTCTGTATACAATTTATCAGATGATCCTCGAAAAGAATCATTATGTTGCGCCAAAAAATGTATAGCTGCTAAAATTCTTTTAAGAACACTTCTCCAATGTAACTTTTCTTTTTCAATTAAAGCTAAATACGCTTTATCTATAACTTGATTAGTTTTTAAACGATATTTTAGGTCATTTCATTTTTTAAGGGCTTCATAATGAATCATAGAATTTTCATGATGCTTTAGACTTGTTGACAAATTTTTCCAATCTTGAATGCCATTAGAAATAAAATTACAATT
Organism: Melanaphis sacchari; assembly: GCF_002803265.2. Lineage (NCBI taxonomy): Eukaryota > Metazoa > Arthropoda > Insecta > Hemiptera > Aphididae > Melanaphis > Melanaphis sacchari. The sequence goes on from NW_020270424.1 coordinate 3,918, forward strand.
TTTTAACATAATGGTTAAAAAGCTTACAGCAAAAACAATACACACAATTGTGTCTTTTAGAGTAAATAAGCCACGGACGATTTACATTTTCTCCATTTGGCATTAGTCGATAATAGTATTTTTCAGTGAACGTTCTTGCTGGTTTTTCATCATTTTGGGGAAAATCGTAATTATTAATTTGAATTGGTCCTAAAGTTACAATAGTTGCTATAATATCATTAGAAATAATAGAAGGCCAATAACCAGGATCATCTAATTTACCATTCAATTCACTATTATTCATTTCTATATCTCTCACTTGGTCATTTTCATTCGTCAACATTTTCACTTTTACTTCTGTGAACATATCTACGCTTCTTATAACACTATCAGTTTGATTTTGAACGTTGTCGTTGTGATTAAAAATTTCGTCAGATGTCTGCACTATATCATTTTTACTTCAATTTCTGCAGGATTTTTTATTTCACTAGATGAAACTTGTTGTAGTCGAGAGCAGTTAAAAAACCCTAATTTATCTAATGAGCCTCTTTGTTTTTTAATAAGTTCTTCTCTTTTTTGTTTTTTTAATCTTTTTTGGTAACCTGAAGGGAACGGATCTATACTGATCACAATCTTTACTCGCCTTCTTGCAGTAAAACTATATTGAAAAAAAAGAATAGTCAAAAATCGTTTACTTGGGAAATATTATAGATTTTATTTCATAAATATTAAGCATTAACAATGCCATTGTTTTGTTTTTATGTCATTAAAAAGGCTAATAATATGGCTATAATTATAATACCTATGCCTTAAAAAATATTAAAATATGCACTATAATATGCTTAATAAACAATCACTATAACATGTGATTGTATAGTCGATACTCGACGTACCACGAATAAAATATACTATTTTTTTATAAATACTAAATTCACAATATTTATTAACTACGTATTCGTTAAAGAATCAATTAAGATATGAGATACAATAAACATGATATCTCCCATATTACTGGAATATTTTTATCTATAAGTAGATAATTAAATATAAAACACCTGGCGAGTTGCGGCGTGGTATTGATAAACTTGGTTTATCCGTATATAAAGCAGCGTTTACTTTATAAAAGCGAACGAACAAGTGAAATAGTTTTAAGGTCGGATTGGCATCCGCACTGAACAGTCTTAAGAGGAAGTGATACCCGCATGTGTTGTCTCTGTCTTATACACACGTAACATAGTTTTAAGTGTTTTGCGCGGGACAACATTACTCATTTAACTCAAAAAAAATGTTTAAATATCATTTAATATTAAAAATAAAGGCATAAATATTCCAATATTTTTTAAAATTATTGTTATATTATTATTATAAAATATATATAAAAACCACCAGTAAATAAATAAAATAAAATAAAATAAAAATATTAAAAATACTTGATAATATTATTGCTGCTAATGTTATCAACATAATATATAATTTTTATTAATAATTTAAATAATTTAATATTTACCCTTAATAAGTCTGAACATAAACAAAAATAAGTCCGCAAAGCTGTAGATATTAGTCAGGAGTCGTTAATTTGTTCGATGACAAAAGACAAAATGCCTATTTAGTATTTTATGTCAAAACTTTGTTCAAAATAAATGATAAAAATAAAAGCAGAGGTTCGTCAGAAACAGATAAGCGTCATTTCATTATTATCCATTTAATCAAATCTATTTTAAACGCAGACTATATAGATTTTATGATTATTGACTATAATGTGTATTTAGTATAGGTGTGTTACCGATTAATTTAAAATAATATTTCGTCCCATATCATATAATACTATAGGAACATTTAATTTTATAACTTTTAAATTTTTAAATTTTTTTGGCAACTTAGCGAGGCCCCTAAATATTTTTACTTTCGCGAGGCCCTAGGCAATTGCCTAAGTTGCCTATCCGTTAACGACGGCACTGGTCATAACAATAATATTACAACTATTATATTGCACCTGCTGTCCCATGTCGACACGTCGTGCTGTGTTATACAAAAACGGGAGAGAGCAGGTGCTCTTTGTGTCCCTTTCACATTGTTGTACTCGCATACCCTACAACATTACTTTTCACATTCTAGTTTTCGAACACACTTAGCGAAGTCCGCACGTGTTTGCTGCCCTTAGTATCGTACATTTTTATTATACAATTTAAAAATTGCAACTACAAAAGAATGTAAAAGAAGATGTTTATGATCACTCCCCATTTCTTTGCACAAAGCAGAAAATATTCTCGAGTTTAGTGGACGAGATTTAATATAATTTATAAATTTTACACACTCTTGTATCGTTTCAGTTAAAGACAATGGCATTTTTTTCAGTTACGAAGTTGCGCGAGACGGCACCAATATTCTATTTTTATAAATACAACTCATAATATCAATCACGAATAGGTTGTTGAGATAATATTGTCGAATATTTTACTGAGGTGACATCATGTGAAATTATGAAGTTGCGTGGTGTTGATAAAATCCGGTTTATCCGTATAAAGCAAAGGCCGCTTTATAAAGCGCACTGAACGAATGAAAGAAGACAAGGGATAAGACAAAATTGGCAGGAGAGCAATGTGTCTCAAATTAGGCCAGGTAACATAAAGCAGTAGCTTTATGCGGATAAGACATCATTTAATCAAAAATGCTTCAAATATCATTTGGTCAGGCCAGCAGAATAGTTCAATATTTTTGTACTGTTTATTATTATTATGTGTCATATGAAGAAACCCCCAGTAAATAAGTCAGCCAACAAAATAAAATATTACTGATACGACAGTTACACGTTAATAACATAATATATACCTATTAATAATGAATTATTTTGAGTTGGCCTGGCTGTTCGAACATAAACAAAATGGTGTCCGCAGTTGCGATAGTCGAGTCGCCACCTGCTCGATAAAGACAATGCCGAGATGAGTCAGCCTGTTCTGTAATAATGACAAAATAAAGAGTTCAATGAACAGATAAAGCGCTCGAGTTACGTCTGAGCCATCAGTCTATTTAAACGCAGACCATAGATTTGGCGATTACGATCACGGTTTAGTGCAGGTGTTACCGACACTTCGTCCTATCACATAATACCAGGAACATTAATTTTATATCCTTAGTTTTAAAGTTTTTGGTACGTATAGTTCTGTCATTACACTTGCGTAATGCCTGTTGCTCATTCGTGCCATCTATTGGTCGGTCAAGGGTCGTTAATATTACAACGAGTTATATTCTCGCCAGCCATTGTCGACACGTCGTGCCGTGCCAGTACAAAACGTGAGCAGGCGCTTGTGTCTTTCACATATGGTACGTACTTTGCCAACACATACTTAAAGCGAATTAATTTTCTGTCGTGCCGTTTTAGTATCGCGAGTTATAATACCTTTAAAAATAGTAACACAAAGAATGTAAAGAAGAGTCACTCATTTTCGTTACTGTGCAGAAGTGTTTATTTATGACGAGATTTGTACTTATAATGTTTATTGTACGTTAGCATACATGTTTTCAGAATAATGAATTACAATATTCTTGCGCTACAGCTTTTTATTTGAAACTATGTTTGAATAATTAATAGCCGTATGTACCACGTTATCAATTAATAATATTTCAACTGTCGCCATTTCATTACAGTCTGTTGTATTGGCCATACTTGTTGTGTTAGCCGCAGCTGGCAAGTATTTACAACAATAATTGCAGAAGTATTTCCAAGATCATAGCCTGCTGCACATAGATTGGGGTATTGATTGGTCAATATCAATTGTAAAGAAAATATGCCTTGAGGTTCATTATTGTCTTCGATGGTTGTCGTTTATATCATTACCGTAGCTACTGAGGCCGCTGTTTGGGATTGTTTTTCGTTTTTCATTTGAGATGAAATTGTTGTTTGGCGGTTATTACCGATTGTGTGGGATGCTGTTACCAATTTCGACATTACCATACAAGCTCAGTTTGAGGACCGCGAAACATTGAAGTCACATTTGGCACTTACACCTTCTGTAACATAAGTTTTTCAGATGCTTACTTCAATGCCTTTCAATCTTCGAGCAGTATGTTTTGGCATTTAATAAGCTATTAAGTCACGTTCTTCTATACTGTAACACGTGAGTTCAGGCCTTTTTAAAGAGAATATATCGGACTATCATTTATTAACACAGTTGAACTTGCATTGTTGGTGCTGGAATCGGTACTTATTGACAATCACTTATTCATTGAAAATAAACGTGAGAAATAAGACGACGCATATGGTCATACTTTAATAACTGTCGTATCTAAATCGAACAAATATTGGGGCCATCGCTACAGGCCGAGACGTGGTAATTTATTTAGATACGGAGACGATTAGCGTTGCGGTCACTGTCTATTTGCTCACCATTAATCTCTTTAATATAACCAAAAGTCACATCAGCCTGTTCTTCGCTAAACGATGGTTCTATTTGATTAGTTTACACTGCGTAGTATTTCGTCCAACTTAAAGATAGATTATAGGTATGACTCACCGCAGTTAAGAGAAAATGACATTGGTGGCATCTTCAGCAGAGGTGGTCAAATATTGGTCATAAAATGATATATAGGTTTTAAAACGATAATATCGATAAAATGAAAAGGAGAGTTTTATATTCTGTTTATATATTTTGAGTTATAGTTATCACCATAAACAAATATAGCTAAAGGTTGTTCATTTTACAACATTGTCGTTTTACGTTGAATATGAATTTTTCAACAACAAACATTGCCGCTTGGAGAATTTTTATTGATGATTGAAGAGAGACAACACTGGTTGACACGTCACAGCTCAGCTGGCAACATACGCACGGCTGTTCGTTTTCATTCGTTGTCAGTCGGTTACACAGTGGTCGCCGTCAGGGGACGTCAATATTGGTCGTTTGAATATTCCCGCCACATATTGAAGCCGACAAGAGTACCAGAGTTGAGACTGTAGGCTTAGAAGACGCTGAATCAACAATAATTGAGTCAAAGAAGCGTCATTTATCGCAATGACAAAGCGACAAACATTAGTAGTCGATGTGCTGGTAAATATATTGAAAATAATATGAGAAAATATGTACTGTATGACAGAGACGGTAATGAATTGATGAATAAATGGTCGCCAAAACATTGAGTACATCAGAGATGGCACGAAAGTTGTTGATCGAGATTATGCAGCTCTTATTGGGCTTGTTACTCGATTATTGGCGCGCCAACAACGGCATGACCAAGTCGGTGGCCGAATATCAGCATATACCATAACATCAAGTGGCAAATTTGAACAAGAACACACAAATCCTCGACCGCATCAATGCTTCACGTACACTTCGTGCAAGCAACGGCGTTTTGCATTGATTAATGGTTTCAATTCGGCAAGAGGCTCCTCGCCAATTTTATTTCAACATTATTTTCATATTTACCGTACCACCAATGGTACTTTTGTTTGGCTTTAATGATTGATACCGTCACTTGCAGTCGTGGCGAAACTTTCGGATCAATTGAATAGTTGACAGATCTTCAAAAATTTTCCACCATATCACACCGTTTTCCTCCGTCGGGCTTCCAATGCTATAGCCGTATATCAGTCAAACGACCAATGTTGGCCGCGTCTCCTCTTGCAAGAGCGATACTTATAGATGATTTAATTATCTGACTGATTGATATTTGTTTATTTGATGATATTGATATTTGTTAGAATATGATATCATATTATTATCAATAAATATTAATATTGTTTTGATTAGGTTTGATAATATATCGAGATGTTTCAAAGGTAATGATAACGATATATTGTTTGTCTTAGGCCTGAAGATTTATATAGGTATGTTTCAGAAGGTAGTATATTTGGGATTTTTACACGATACACCGATTTCAAGCCCCAAGTACACGATTTTGTATTATTATTTGTATTTTATTTATCTGCTAGAGGATGCCACCGTAACCTGTTTTTGCCCTAAATCTCTAACTCACAGGAGCAAATCATACCCTCATATCCTATCTTTTGTTGGACCAAACACACGCGGTGTTGAAATTTCCATCGAATCGGTTGGTGGTTTAGGAGTCCTATTGAGGACAAACATTGTGTATTGTCGAGATTTATATATATTAAAGAGATTAAATGAATGACAAAACGTCGCTGGTTGTTACGTACTAATCCGTTATCCGCTATCTGCAAAGAATTGGCTGATATAGTATACAGGCGATGGTTAAATATTTACTTAGTTTGAACCTGGTAATAATGACGCGGTCTACGACGAGTTATTAAATTGTAATACGTATATGCGTCTTATTTCTCACGTTTATTTATAATGGCGGTGGTTAATAAACAAAGTACCGGTTCCATAAGAAACACCAACCAAGAGTCGAGATGCGTTCCAGTTGGTTCTAATAAATGGTCGTCCGATGCGTGCAATTTCTTACGAAAAAGGGTGCCTGACCGAGCAGTATTTGAAAATCATACATTCAATTAGGCCACATGAGGGCGATGATAACAAATCTATTCTACATAAATGATACGCAAACCAAACAGTCCATGAAGACCTTCAAAGTTGAAGAGGCATTTAGAATTAAAGCATCTGAATACAAAGAAAAAGCCTATAGATTTTACGTAACAGGAGAAGACAATTAAAAGTGCCAAAAATGATGACTTCAATGTTTTTCTTGGTCTCAAGACTGAAACTCGTATTGACTTCTTATGAAATATCAAAATTAATTGCTGAAACGAGGTTATCCCACACAATCGTGAAAAATTAATATCGGGTATCAGTGTAATTTTCATCTCAGATATGCGAAAACAGAAAAATAAATAAATTTGTTGGCGTTGTCGAATAACACGGTGAAGCGTAGAATCGTGAATATGGCAAATGATAACATCGAAGAGACAATAGAATAGCCACCTTATTGTGTTTCTCTCTACAAGTTGATGAAGTACAGACGTGTCGGTATGACTAATCTAATGTGTTTTAGAGGTATGATCTCAAATACTTCACGAAGAGTTATTGTTTTGTAAATCATGCCAACAGAAATGAAACAGCAGAAGAGTTATTTAATTTAATCAATGATATATTATTGATGGGCATTGTTAGATGGAGAAATGGGGATTGAGTACGATGGGCAGTACGCTAATGTCAGTATTCGTACTGGACTTTTCTAAAGTAAGCCAGTGCGAATGTGTATGGTTCATGTACTTGATATTCACGAGAGGCATTATGGTC